>NC_137039.1:36040160-36555160 GCF_032717465.1 Coenobita brevimanus
ATATGAAGGCTGCTGGTGCTACTGGTGTGTGTGTGTGTGTGTGTGTGTGTGTGTGTGTGTGTGTGTGTGTGTGTGTGTGTGTGTGTGTGTGTGTGTGTGTGTAAAAAGGGAAATGTAGTGGTGGAGGGAGATGTGATTTTTTTTGTTTAATGTGGTCATGCGAAATTGCAGTGTGGTTGATTGGTAGTGTTGTGAGTGCGGTAGTGGTGTTATGAGTGTGGCGGTGGTGTTGTGAGTGTGGTGGTAGTTGTGTGTGTGGTGGTGGTGTTGTGAGTTTTGTGGTGGCGTTATGAATGTGGTGGTGGCGTTAAGAGTGTGGAGATGGTTATGTGTGTGGTGGTGGCGTTAAGTGTGATGGTGGTACTGAGTGTGTGGTGGTGGCGTTAAGTGTGGTGGCGGTACTGAGTGTGTGGTGGTGGTGGTTATGTGTGTGGTGTGGAGAGCAAGATGATGTCCTTCATGTATGTATTTCTGGTCACTGACAAGTCTACTATTCACATTCAGGGCGAGTTTTACAGGGCATGATGGGTACCTGATCCGTATGACCAAGAGACACCACTTCTTGACTTCGGGGAAGTGACCCACCCCTTCTCCCTGGAGCATGTATGTCTCGAGGTGAAGCTTAGGAGGCTTTAGCAGTGCTGGGTGATAAATGTGTCTGGACATAGTGCTTTGTCAGATTTATGAGAGAGACTGTTTGATTTAGGGAAGAGACTGCTTGATTTACGCCTAAGATTCATGGGAGAGAAAGTGTGCGTATGCCATCGAAGAAACTTGGACAGGGTGTAAACATGTAAGAACACATGTTGAACGTACCACAGCACTCCCTTAAATGTCCGCCCCTGGCTGGGAGCGAACCCAGATCTAGATTAGTGGTAGACGAACACGCTACGCACCCGACCACCGGAGGCGCCTGACCTGAATGTGGTGAAGTGCTAGCCTCTTCACGACCAGGGATCAACCAAAAAATTAAGCAGGTCAACAGATATAAATTACTAGACAGACTGACACAAAGCCAATTAGACAGACAGGCTCATAAACAAAATTAGATGGAGAGACATACCTGTACATATAATAAGTAAGGGAGACAGAAAGACAGTCTGACAGCCGACAAATAGAGACAAACAGACAATCACATTAGCATAATTAAGAAGACAGATACATAAACTGACATGTAAAAATGGACAAACTAATTATATTTTAGTACACTGATGCTTTGCCTTACCTCTGTTAGTTTTGTTAGTTTCCTGTACCTCTCTGCTCACGAGAGGTACAACACTCCTTTCCCCTTCTCGTACTCTGCAATAAATAAAAATAAATGAATAAATAAAATTAATAATGACAGATGTGTCAACTTTACTACACCGTGAATTATTAAAAAGGAAGAACGATACCCATATCTGTGTAGCAGCTTCAGCATTAATCAGCCCAAAACTACTCTCTCTCTCTCTCTCTCTCTCTCTCTCTCTCTCTCTCTCTCTCTCTCTCACACACACACACACACACACACAAACTTCTCAAAACACACAACTTCTTTATGTGGATGTGGTTCTTTCCTAAAACGAGTGCATGATCGTGAAAAGTAGAAACGTTAATCTTTTTATCAGACGTATCATTCTGAAATATAATACAACACTTTCATAATGAACTGTGCACGTAATTAATATATGTTCATTATCATCATACAAAATTTTTTCATAGATATGTGATTATAGGTGTGTGTGTGTGTGTGTGTGTGTGTGTGTGTGTGTGTGTGTAAGAGGTGGTGGTGATGGTGGTGGGTAGCGATGTGGTGGCATATGGTGTGGTGTGGCGTGCGGTTTACGTAAATATATTCTTTTTACTTTCACTTGGCCTAAAACTGCCATTTTTCCAATATGACTACTAAGCTGCAGCAATAGATTAACACTTGAATATGGTGCTAGTCACGAAGAAGTGCTAGGGAAAGGATGTACAACAGTATTTTTTTGTTTTTTTTCAGACACTGAGCTTCGTGAAATAAGCCACAGAGGGGGGGGGGGAATCTAGGCCAAGTTACAGTAAAAGAACTAGTGATAATGGGTAGCGATGACGGTGGTGTAATGTGATGGTGGTGGAGTATGGTGTGGGATGGTAGTGACGTGTGTGGCGAGCGGCTTTGTAATACCGGTGATGCTCGGTGGTGTAATGTGATGGTGCTGGGGTATGGTGTGTGATGGTAGTGATGTGTATGGTGAGCGGCTTCGTAATACTGGTGATGCTCGGTGGTGAGATGGTAAGGAGGGTAATGATGATGTGTGAAATCGGTCATGGGGTGTGATGATAAGTCGGTAGTGTGTGTCTCGTGATGCTGTTGTTGGTGGTGGTGAATGACGGTAATGTGTGAAGGTGTGGTGCTTGACAGGTGGCGGTGTGTGATGCTACTGGAAGGTCGGGTGAAGGATTCGGAAACATTATGACACACAAGAAGGTAAATATCACTCTACACATATTACCCATCAGTCTAACTCAGACACGGGCAGAGAGGAAGACAAAAATTGGGAAAGCTATCAGCATAAGTCCCACATCAATACTCTTTACTGCTGGTCCCTTTTTACTCTAACTTGGCCAAAAAATTGTCAACCCTCCATCTCGTATGCTGTGCTGTAACAATATATTACACTAGAAAATGATGTTAATAAGGGAAAGATGTAGAGTAGTAGCAAGGTTTTTTTCTGCCACTGAGCTCCGTGAAATAAGCTGCAAAAGGACGAAATTGTGGGCTAAGTTAAGGTGAAATGAGTATAACTGATTATGAAAAGAGAAAACAAAATTGATGCATTGAAAAGGGGAAAGGGGAAGTGAGAAAAAAAAAAAGTGCCCAGAAAACACATTATATATCCATCATCATCATCATCATCATCATCATCATCATCATCAAGCAATTTCCTACTATCTGAAGGGGGTGGATAGGACTTAGAGACAGGAAAAATGACACACAAAATTAGTAAAGGCTATGAACAGCGGGCAGTGAATATAATCATCACTTTCATACTCTTTTAACCCAATATCCATTCAGCGCAGAATCCAAAATAGGGAAACGGAAGAGTAAAAAAGGAGAAGTTATAAAAAAAGTGCTCAAGAACACATCAATATTAATCTCTCTAATATTCCCAACATCCCGGAGGAGACAGCACGACACAGAGGGAGAGAGGCAGAGGACTAGTGCAGCGAAGTGGAGAGGAGAGAAGGAGAAAAGGGAAGAGAAGAGGAGAGAGAGAGAGAATGTGTGTGTGTGTGTGTGTGTGTGTGTGTGTGTGTGTGTGTGTGTGTGTGTGTGTGTGTGTGTGTGTGTGTGTGTGTGTGTGTGTGTGTGTGTGTGTGTGTGTGTGTGTGTGTGTGTGTGTGTAGTGGAGTGAACCTCACCTCTGTCCATCCATCCCACTTTTGCCATTTTACTACCAGCTCCTAGACAGCCACTCGCCCACTTCCACCTACTCAATTCTTTTTTTTTAACGTGGGTAGTTTTACATGCTGGACGGGGGGACTATTTAGCTACACAACAAGAAGCAACGGAGACCAAACACGGGACCCGCTGTTTGTTTTACACTTTTGGTCCAGTACATTACGAGAGGGGCAGCTGCTGGCAAAATACGGGCATGTTTGGATTCGGTGCTTTTTTTTTCCTCTCTCTCTCTCTCTCTCTCTGGCGTTTTGTGTTTGGGGAGAAGGGGCTGTGTGTGTGTGTGTGTGTGTGTGTGTGTGTGTGTGTGTGTGTGTGTGTGTGTGTGTGTGTGTGTGTGTGTGTGATTATATAAGGGATTCTAAGTTGTGTGTGAAAGAAAATCTGGGACAAGGTATAACGACTCTAGTGGCATGTGGCTGTGGTGATAATGACGTGCGGTGGTGGTGATAATTGTGATGGTCGCAGTATGTGATGACGGTGGTGATAGTGATGGTGGTGATAACTGTGATGGTCGAAGTGTGTGATGGTGGTGGTAACTGTGGTGGTAATACTGTGCGATGGTGGTGGTAGTATCACTGTAGTGATAGTGGTGTGCGATGGTGATAACTGTGATGACTGTAGTGTGCATAGCCTAGTCCATAAATTCTCTTGAAAAGCTTCATTCTTAATTATAACTGAAGGTGTATGGAGACGCCCATTTTTTTTTAGTCATTTATAAGAAAAACTGTATTCGTTCTTATCAGCCTCCATCCCATATCATCACAGTTTGCAATAATACAAGAGATCAGCTTATGGAACACCTGTGACTGATGTAATTAGCCTGCATCCCACAATACTTTACAGTGCGCACTCAGTTTCAATACCAACATAAAACTAGCAGTAGCAATAGTCAAAGAAGAAAAGTAGCAACACAATGGAAGAGAAAAGTAGGAGTAGCAATAGAAGGGGAGACGAAAGTAGCTGTAACAGTGACAAGAGTGAAACACGTAGCTGGAACATTAGCAACGTACTCGAGAAGTGACACATCTTTCAATAGTTTCTGCTGAGAGTTTCATTGGCAAGAAGAAGTAGAGGTAGCAGCATTAGCAGAGTAAGATGTAACAGTAGTAGCTGCAATAGGAGGACCAAAAGTAGCAGTAGCGGAAGTAACAGCAGAAAGAGTAAATGCAGCAGTATGGGGAATAATTAAGGCAGTCATAATTGTGCAGAGAATGGTAGTGGGCCGGCATGGACAAGTAGCAGTAACAGTAGCAATAGTAACAGCAGGAGGCACAGCAGAAACAGCAGTAACAGTAGCAGCAACAGAAGTAGGGAAGGATTAGAACATCTGTCATTAACTGTGCCGAGGGTGGTAGTGGGGCCGACGTGGACAAGAATTAACAGTAGCAAACAGTAACAGTAAGAGGCACAGCAAAAGTAACACTGACAGTAAGAGGCACAGCAAAAGTAACAGCAACAGGAAGAGAAGAGGGGTAGAATTAACACATCTGTCATTAATTGTGCCGAGAGTGGTAGTGGGCCGGGGTGGACAAGGAGCCTCACGTTTTTACCTTTTCTGCTAATTGCTACACTCCCTACTTTTGTCCCAGGTCCACTCGCTGACCCCTCTTCTCCCCCCCCCTCTCTCACTCTCTCTCTCTCTCTCTCCCTCTTGGTTTTCTTCGTTCTCCCTTCTCATCTTTCTCTTCCACCTTCATCCTCCTCTTGATTCTCTCTGTTCCCCTCTCCATATTCCTCTTCACACCTCCTCATTCCACAATTCTTTATTCCTTCCTCTTCCATTCTTACTCTTGTCTTCTCCCCTCTCCCCTCCCTTTCGCCACTCCGCCCCTTTCCCCTCCCTTTCCCCCTCTCTCTCATAACTCCCCGCACTTTTGCCCATTCCACTTCTCCCCTCTCCCGTTTTTTTTTATTCCCATTCCCTCTCCCCCTTTTTTTCTTCTCCATTGCTGTCCCCAACCCTTCGACTCTCCCCTCCCTTCCACTCCCCTCCCCTCTTCCTCTTTACTCCCTCTCCCCCTCTTGACTCCTCCTCCTCCCGTTTTAATCCCTCCTCTCCATCTCTTTTTTTCACCACTCTTCCCTCTTCCCTCTCCGTTCACTCTTCTCGCCTCTCCAGTTTTGTCTCTTTCTCCCTACTGTGTGTGTGTGTGTGTGTGTGTGTGTGTGTGTGTGTGTGTGTGTGTGTGTGTGTGTGTGTGTGTGTGTGTGTGTGTGTGTGTGTGTGTGTGTGTGTGTGTGTGTGCTCCTACTCCTATACCATCACCAATCCCATACTCCCCTTACCCTCACACAACTCCACCCACTCCCCACCCCTACTGACAGTCCCTTCCCTAAGTGTTCCCTATCTTCAATTTCCCCTATCGTTGTCCCTCGACCCACAGTCCTAACCTACAGTTCCCCATCCAGTCCTCCACCTATTTACACTCCTCCATCCACACCCCCACATTCATCCATAGCCCTCATTGCCAGTCTCCCACTCAGTCCCAACCCACGCAGTCCCCCAAACACAATCTCCCACCCACAGCCTCAGCACCTCACTCAGTCCCCACCCACATACTCGCATCCATACTTCCCCATCCACACCCACACTCTCCCCACTCACAGTTCCACATCTCTACTCACATACCGTCACATGAGTCCAATCCCACCCACCGTCCTCTCTCCCCCCGCCCACAGTCCCCACGCACGATCCCTTTCCCTCCTCACATACCGTCACCCACACCACCATAGCTACTGAGTTTTAATTGCCCACTTCCTCCTTCCTGTTTTTAGCTGCCTTTATTGCTGTTTACCTTCCACTTTCACTTCCGCTTCTCCCCTTCGCCCAGCATCACCATCATCATCACCACAGGCTCCCCTTGCTGTCTCCACCATTTCACCTTCTCTCTCCACCATCTCCCTCGTTATCTCCACCATCTCGCTGTCTCCACCATCTCTCTCGCTACCTCAATCTCCGCAATTTCCACTATCTCTCTAGCTATCTCCACTATCTCTCTTATGGCACCCTTTCCTACCCTTGTTACTTCACCACTCTATCCTCCATCATTAAAGTACTTCATGACAGTAGTCCAGTAAGTGTTAATGCCTTTATTAGTAAAATTAATTCCTCATTTCATCTCTCTCTCTCTCTCTCTCTCTCTCTCTCTCTCTCTCTTTCCACTCCCTTTACCTCCATCTCTCCCATTTCTCCCTCCACCAGTCAAGTCACAGCTAAAGGTTTCATTACCACATCCTCACACGTCACCACCACTCATTCTCACCTCTCCCTCTCTCTTCCCTCATCACAGCTCATCACTCGGCTTCAGTTTAGTCATCACCTCTCATCATCACCCAATTAACTCTTACACCAGACGATTTTATTCATCTAAGGAAGAGTACTCCAAACCTTCATCTGCCTGTAACCTCTACTGTGTTCTTCATCCAGTCTTTTTTCATTTCCTTCGCCTCAAGTTTTAAATGCTCTCTCTCTCTCTCTCTCTCTCTCTCTCTCTCTCTCTCTCTCTCTCTCTCTCTCTCTCTCTCCATTACATCTTTCCTCTACCCTGTCTTCTCTCTGTCCTCCTTCCCTTTTTCTCGCAATCATTTTTTTCCCCTCCCTCCTTTCCGCTCTCTCACCCCTCCTTCTCGTGTTTCCTACTTACTTCCTCTCCTTCCCTCTATCTTTCCTCTCCCTCTCTAGTCTCCCACTTCCTTCCATTCTCTCCTTTCTTCTTGCTTCCCCTTTCTTTTCTCCTTTCTTCTCCTTCTCTCCTTCCTATTCACTGTCCCTTCAATCTGTGTCCCATCATTCCCTCCTTCATTCTCCTTTCCTCCCTCCAACCCTACTCCCTCTCCCCTCCATCCTTCTCCCTTTACTTCACCCTCTCCATCCTTCCCTCATCCATCCCTCCTACCCTTCCCGCCCTTCTTCAATCCGTTCCTCTCCTCCCTCCCTTCGTCTCCCCTCCTTCCGTCTCCCTTACCCTCCTTTTCTTCTCTTCTTCTCCCCCCCCTTCCACCCCCTTCCTCTTCCTCCCGGGCACTTTCTCGGAATTTCATTGGAGTACACAACTTTAAAACCACCGTAAAAAGAAAAACAGAGAGCAAAATAAAATAATAAAAAAAGGAAATTCTCGGAAAGGCCCCCTACTCTCCCCCCCCCCCAGCCTCCCCCTCCGCCGCCGCCACACGAGTACCGGGGAGAAGGACCCACTGCTGTATGTTCTCCCCTGCCTAACTATACCTACACCCCTGCCTAACTACGTGTTCACCATCATCATCATCATCATTATCATCACCAACAGATTAATTACACATACACCTCAACGTAACTACGCATTTATCATTATCATCATCATCATCATCATCATCAACAGCCTAACTACACATGCACCCAGATATAACTACGCATGCATCATCATCATTATCATCACCATCATCATCATCATTATCATCATTACCTTTTTTTCCACTTTCCTTCCCTAACTCGGCTATACTCTCTCTCTCTCTCTCTCTCTCTCTCTCTCATTCCGTTACGCATTCCTGTGGGCAATGTGAAAGAAGTTAACAAAAAAAAATGACAAATACGTGTTGGCGTCTCTCCTCTCAGCATTACCAGGTGAGAGAGAGAGAGAGAGAGAGAGAGAGAGAGAGAGTGTTACGTAGGCACAACAGACCACACCGGCTAACACTCCTTAACAAAGATTATATCCGACATTATTAACAAAGACATATTCACCAAATTCGGAAGGAAAGTAAGTGAAAATAACAGGCAATGAGGGGCAGGGTAATTATCTGACCCCTTCACTACGGCGACCTTTTTTCATATTCTTCCTAGCGACTTTTTTTTTGGGGGGGCGGAGGGGGATTACAGATTTTTCGAATTGGGGGGGTAGATAATTTTCGAACTAGGGGGGGTTGATGTAGCCTCCAGTAACCTCGTATCTACCAGGGTTCTCGCAGACTCAGAATAAAATCGTCTGGCAGCATCGTGAATACAACTGAAATGATGTCCTTGTGTTGAAAAGGCAAAGAGGGGAGAAGAAGTAGAGAGAAGGAGGATGGGTAAGTAAAGGGGAAGGGTGGGAAGGAGGTAAGGGATGAAGGTGAGGTGGATGAGGGGAAGTGAAAGGATGAGGGGAAGTGAGAGGATGAGGGAAGGAGGAGAACTGAGGTACGGGAGGGGAAGGAAGAGGGGGAGAGGGGAATAGGACAAGGAAGGGGGGGGCTGAAGGGAGTAGGGAAGGGGAGAGTCAGAGGCAAGAGTGGTATAAAGAAGCACAAAGGAATACAAAGGAAGGCAAATGGAACTGACGTAATGGTCCTTTCAAGATGGTATTCTTGTACGGTTGGGAAGCTTACTAACACCTCTTCCTTAGCGATTTATTTCCGATTTTGCTCCGCTGCTATATTTTTGTGTTTTACTCTTACAATCTATGTCGATATTGATAAGACATAAGAAGCAGGCCAGGGGATATTAATGAAAATCAGTAGGGAGTATGACGGAAGAGAATCTGGGAGAGGAATCAGGGTGGATAATCAGGGAGGGGAGAATCAGGGTGGAAAATCAGGGAGGGGAGAATCAGGGAGGGGAATCAGGGTAGAGAATCAGGGAGGGGGAATCAGGGAGGGAAATCAGGGAGTGTTGGAGAGATAATGGGAGAGAGGAGGGGCAGTGAGGGAGGGGAATCAGAAAGGGAAATCAGAAGGGAAATCAGGGGGTGTTGGGGGAGATGGGGGAGGGGGAGGGGAGAATCAGGGAGTGTTGGGGAGATGGGGGGGATGGGGAAGGGTGAAATGAGGGCCACAAGCTGGTCACCAACAAATGTTTTCCACCGCACCAAACTCTCCCGCTCATCCCTTTGACCAGCGCCATTTTTCCTTAGTCCCTAGCGTAATGCGGATTATTTCAGTTTAGACAGAAGTATTAGCGCACGGGACCGCCGGCCGAACTAATTAGCAGTAATTGGCTATTGTTCGCCTGATTTATTAGCCGGATGAATAAGCTGGGGCCATCAAAGCTCACTAATTGTTTAACTAACTCTCACTTGATTATCTCTTGTGAATATACTAGGACAGTCCCACCTCCGTCCCCGTTCCCCTTCCTACCCCCCTCTCCCCCTCCCCCTCCCCTTCCCCAACCCTCCCACTACCCCTCCTGCCCCCCCTGTCCCTCCCAATCCCTCCCTTACCCCTCCTGGTCCCCTCTCCCTCCTACCCCTCCCCATCCATTCCACTCCCCCTTTCGTCCCTCCTCTCACTCCCCCATGATGCTGCTCTGATCTGATTGACCTGAGTGGGAAGGGGGCTGTTCCCACCTTCCCTCCTCTTTCCAACCCTCCTCACCACTTTCCCCCCTCCCCCCTCATCTTCCTCTTTCCTTTCCCTTTCTTACATTCCTCTCTTCCTTCCACTTCCTCTTATGCTATTCTCTCCCTCTTCTTCCCCTCCACTCTTCCCCTTAATTCTCTTCTTCTCTTCTCGTTCTTACCTTCATCTCAGAATTAGATACCATAGCCATAGTCTTCCCCCATTAAAAATAAAAGCCTCGAGAGGACAGCTAAGTCTGTTGCTGTTTGTGTTCCTTTATAATCCTTTGTACTCTCTTCCTCTCCTCCTTTTTCCTTTCCCCTCCTCTCTTCCTTCCCTCTCTCATCCTCTTCCCTTATCCCCCCTTCCCTCCATCCTTTCCCCTTCTTTCCCGATTCATCTTCCTTCGGTTGTCTGTAATCTAATCTACTATACTCCTTTTGTTCTAACTTGGCCTAAAATCACCACCTCTCCATTTTGAATGCCGCTTTATAACAACAGATTAACACTAGAATATGATGCTAGTCATGAAGAAGTGCTAGGGAAAGGGTGTGGAAGCCATAAGACCGTCTTTTCCTGCGACAAAGCTATGAGAAGTACGCTGCAAAAGGACGGAACTCTGGGCCAAGTTGTGGTGAAAAGAGTATGGCAGTCCCCCATCCCCGTCCCCCCCTCTTCCCCAATAATGCTGCCTGTGACCTGCGGGACCTGGGGGAGAGGGGGGAGGGAGTTGCGTTTCCCCACCTCCCCTCCCTACTCTTCCCCATCTTCCCCTCTCTCCTCTTTCCCCTCACATTTTACCCTCCTTTACCCAACCGTTTCTTTCCTCTTCCTTCCTCTTTTTCCTTTATTTCTTTTCCTCCTTTTTCTCCTCCTTTCCCTTCTCTCTAATTTTCCTCTTCCCACCTTTCCCTTTCCTCTTCCCTCCTTTCTCTTTCCTCTCCTTCCCCTTCCCTTGCATTCATTTTCCTACAGAATATCTCATCAATATACTGTATATATGTTGTCTGTTAACGAAATAAAGCTATTAAAATTACTAATAATAATAATAATAATAATAATAATGCTCATACTACTAGTACTATTTTATTAATATTATTAATAGTAGTAGTAGTAGTATTACTGATATTATTTGTATCATTATTACTGGTATTATTAGTATTATTATTACTAGGACAGGCCCCACTCCCCTCTTTCCCCCTCCCCTCACTAATGATGTTGCTCTGAGCTGAGTGGGCCGGTGGGGGGGGGGGTTGTGTTCCCCTCCTCCTCTCTCTCCTTCCCCTCCCCTTTCTCTTCCCTCTCATTCTCCATTCCCCTCTTTTCTCATAGTCTGTTTTCCCTTCCTTACCCCCTCTTTCTCCTCTTAATTCTCCTTCCCCTTTCCCCCCCAATTTACCCTTCCCCCTTCCTCTCCCCTTCCTATTTTCCTTCATGGCGGCAGCAGGAGTAAAATGACAAGACCAAGGGCAAATCACCTTAACACATTCCAAAAGGTGTCATTTGTGTCAGACGCACCCCTAATGCACACCACACGCACCCCAGACACACACCAGACACACCAGCAATACCTCCCACCCCGACAACGACCCCCATAATGCCTGAACTCCGTCGTTTAAAAAGGTACAATCAACTACAAATGTCCGTACGCCTCTCCCGCCTTCGTTCATGGCAGAATTAACAAACGCCGGCGTGTGACATGGTAAACAAAGGTGCACATCATCCATCTATCAGTGGGTAATAATAATAATAGTAATAATAATAATAATAATAATAATAATAATAATAATAACAATATTCACCGAAGTCCGATACGTCTCATTCAAGCATCTGTGATTCCAGCGATGAGAGAGGCAGGAGAGACTAACGAACTTTTGAATTTGACTGTATAGTGAGTGAATGAGTGAGTGAGTGAGTGAGTGAGTGTGTGAGTGGCACAGTTAAGGACACGGACTGGATTTGGCCGTCACTGTGAGGAAAAAAAAGGGAAGTCATCTCATCGCACAAGTTGGATCAATGGACATGGCCTCTTCCTCCTTGACCTGATTACAACACGAAATCCAGGAAATGTGATCACCTCGTATAGCTCGGCTGTGCAATCTTTTATATTCCTCACTTCTGGCTATTCTGACCTGACCTGACCTGACCTAACCTAATCTATCGTAACCCAGAGAATCACTGTGTTGTCATTTATTTTCCTTACTTCCTGCAATCTTAACCTAACCTAACTTAAACATAACGCAGCCCTGACTCACAATACTCTCTCATTTCTTCCCTCACTTCTGATAGTTCTAGCCTAACCTAACCTGACCTAACCTAGCCTAACGTGACGACCTATCCTAGCCTAATCAAACTTTAATCAACCTAAGCCTAACTTAAAGGAGAGAAGGGAATCAAAGCGACCACAAACTAACCTATCCTAACCTTAGCTAACCCACAGAGAAAGGTAGAAGCCCGAACTCTTCCAACCTAAACTAACCTAACTGAGCTTAGTCTGGCCATGTAAATCTAAACTAATTTAACTTAATCTAAGCCTAACTTAACCCAAAGGGAAAGGTAAAAGTTTGAGGCATTACAACCCAACCCAAGCCAATCCAACCCAGACAGCGGCAGTGATCTAAGCCAACACGCTGCGTCCCCGATACTTTTGCCCACGGCCGGCCACCCAAGGACGATTATATTTAACTTCCACAAATAACTTCAAACGCGCCTCGTGATTAACAAGCGTGGACGGGGATGTACTGAATGGCTGTGTGGCCGTCTGCTTGTACAATCGATCGTAGAAATTCGCTTCAGCCATTCCTCTAAATATGGTGCTGAACAGGGATGCCTTCACGCGGTGGCACTGATATAACTGGGTGACTTAACTGCGTGGTTATATGAACGTCCCTCAGTTACTTCCCTATCCCCTAAAAGGAAGATGGTGGACTCAAGAATAAGGGGAACTTCAGCCTACACTCCACCAGGTTCACGTTTCAGATGAACCGGGGGCTATAAAAATTACTAATACTGCGTGATATCAGCCTGTGATCTTGTGTATGGCAAAGAGTTGACGAATATGCTTAGAAAAACAATACATAACTATTGTTTATTGACTGGCTTCAAAATATTTCTTGCACTTAACAGACTATGTCCTGTTTACCCTGACTGACTTATTATTGTCATCTCTCCATCTTGAATACTCAATTTAACAATTGATTAACACTAGGATATGGTGCTAGACAGGAAGTCCTATGAAAAGGATATAGAGCCGTAGTAGGGTCATATACCGCCACTGAGCTACGTGAAAAAGACAGAAAAGAAAACAGGAGACTTGAAGGGAGACTGGAGGATAGACATGTGGATAGATAGATAGACATATACAGACAGAAAGATAGATAGATACATATAGAAAGACAGAAAGACATGTATATACAGAGAGAGAAAGAGAAACAGACAGACAGACAGACGAGGTGAAGTGAGGCAGAGCGATGGTGGTATTTTCTTTATAATCACTCAACGTTTTTTTAAGTGGGGTAACAAAACTAACTCGAGTAGGCTGTAATGAATGGCTGCGTCCCACTTTATAATCTACTTGACATCGTTTTAGGAGCGGCGGGGGAAACACAGGCTGAATACAGAAAGAGAGATGAGGAGCGATGAGATGAAGTGGGAGATTACACACACACACACACACACACACACACACACACACACACACACACACACACACACACACACACACAGATAAGGTAAGGTGACGTGATGCAAGTATGTAACTGACGAGGCAAATACCCACCATTCCCCCGGACTTAACGCTCAAGTGTCACTTTACAAATCAAGGTCCTTATTTCAGATCTAGGAGAGGACAGCCTGGGATACGGAGACACTGTCCAAAGGTCTCGTAGTCGGGCCGGGAATCGAAACCACGACCTCTTAACTGGTACCCAGGTGTGCATCCGATAACACCGTCACCGCCACCTCTGGAGTAACTAGCGACCAAGATCCATGCTAGCGATTACCTGACTTTGCCGTAACCTCCCTCGTACGATTCAAATAAAACACTCATCATCGTGCTGTAGGGGTTCAGTAGTGAAATGGGGACCTAAGGCAGTGAGAGGGTTAAAAATATTCCCCCATTAACCCATTAGTGCGACTGCGTGTGGGGTCATCCACGTAGGCTATTTCTGTTCTCTCTCGCGCCGTGTGGCGTGTCTGCTTGCATCCCGGATTTACTTATCACCGTCACATAAACTCACTGCCTCCATAAAGCAAGACACACACACACAGGGAGAGAGAGAGAGAGAGAGAGAGAGAGAAAACACACACACACACACACACACACACACACACACACACACACACACACACACACACACACACACACACACACACACACTCACACAGACGAGACAAGGTGAAGTGAGGTGAAGTGAGGTGAAGTGCAGCGGCCGACCTCACACACACATTTCTCCGGTTGCAAAAGTGACCTGCCGATAATTACGGTGCCGAGAGAAAATTCGACACTGTTGCTTGCCGAGATCAAAGGTGGGGCCGGGATATCAACAGTGTTTTTCCGTCGCCCTATTGGCACTGGTGTTTTAGGCCGGGCAGAGACTGGCTGTGAGGGACGGTGTGTAGGACTGTGTAGAGGCTGTGTAGGATGGTGAGTAGGGCTGTGTAGAGGGTATGTAGAACGGCGTGAAGGACTGTGTGGAGGCTGTGTAGGACGGTGTGTAGGGGCTATATCGGACGGTTTGTAGTTGTGCAGAGGATGTGGAAGAGATGTGTGGGGCTGTGCAATGACTATATAGGGCTGTGGCAGGCTACGAAGGGCGGTCTGGAAGCTGCGCAGGTTGTGTAGGGCCGTGTTGAAAAAAAGAACACCAAAGGCTGAAGAAGGGTTGGTGGAGTGTAACAGAATGCAGGTAAATAATAGCAAAGATATCAAGGGGGAAGAGAAAGGAATGCTAGGGATGAGGAAGGGTAGGCTGGGTGGTTGGGGAAGGGTAGGAGGGGTGGGGGTAGGAGGGTGTATGTAAATAGCTGTGATGGATGGGTGGGCAGGTTGTCATTAGGGAACCATCAGCATAACATTACCGTGTGGCCACAATGACCCCAGGTGTTGCTCAATCACTTGCACCCTGATGTATGTACGGTTCGCTTCAACGCCACCGCACACGCCGACTCTCAGACACACTTACAGAGGGATTATTATTCTTTGTGACCTTAGGAAGCTGCTTAGATCGAGAGAAATGGGATCCCTCTCACATGGATTACGAGAAAAGAGAGACACTCGATCAAGTGAAATAAGATGGCTATCTAAAGATTATACCTAACATCCAGTTAAAGTAAAAAAAAAAAAAAATCGCATCTACATCAAGAGAAAAAAAAAGATATCTAGCATCAGTATCAAGTGCAAAAAGATACCTAGAATCTGGATCGCGACAAAAAGATTATCCTACCTAGCACCCAGCTTATGTAAAAAGATACCTAGGACCCGGATCAGGGGAAAAGGGGAATAATAAGCATCTACCTTCTGTGCATTTTAACTTGGGATTAAACCAGCAATCAGTCCACCTTTAATGCTGAGCTGCAACAAGAAATTATCACTAGATGATGGTGCCGTCCTTAAAGGGTCAAAAGTTCCCATTACCCGTTTCAGCAAGAGAAAAATCTTAAATTTATTCTAGCCACAGGAAGATTATTACATTCATCATAGGAGCGACGTCCTGTCCCGCACGCGCAAAGCGAGAGCGACTATCATGTTTTACTCTGTGTGTGTGTGTGTGTGTGTGTGTGTGTGTGTGTGTGTGTATGTGTGTGTGTGTCACTACGTCTGGGCAGCCATTAAGGAGCGGGCGAGAGCAAACCCCACCATCAACAACATGGCCAAAGTAGCCGACTCGCCTGGGGCCACCGCCGTTTACAGGCCGCGGCTCCCGGTGGCTTAATGAACGGGCAAGTACAAATACAGGTAAGCGCTTTTTTTGTCTATAATTATGATTTAACTACTGTTGGCGGTGGTTAGGCGGCATTCAGGAGAGCAAACAAATAAGGGCTAGGAGGCAGGAAATAGCAGGCTTGGGCTGGGAGTGTTTGGGGTACCGACTGTGCAAACGCAAACGTATTCTCCAAAGGTATTCATCCTGGTTATACGCCTTTCAACTCAAGAACCTCACTTATTTTCTATTTTTGTCATTTTCAGACGATTTTATTCAGCTGGTTTCCTAAGCTGAAAAAATCGCTGGAGGTAACAAGAAAAATTAATAGAGAGGATGCTAAAGAGTACAATGATGTCGCACATGAAATTTATGCTTAACCCGTGACCCTGACCTTGACCTTCGATTGAACAGTGGCAATATCGAATCCCTTCTTCCCAGACCCACACACAATAACACATCAGGTTTCATTAGATATTTTGATGGCATACTCACACATAAACATAGAAACCGACTCTATCAGAAGATGTCGTCGGGCTGAGTAGATACTACACTCACTTGCATCTATTTCTTACCAGTTCGTTCCCACGTACATCGTGTTATTATTGTCATATATGTTAATGATGCAAGCTATGTTAATGTTATCCGTAATCCCTTACATCCGAGGACAGACATAATTTTATCTCTGACACCTCTAGTTTTATTTAGCTCAGGGAAAAGGAAGTAGTGAAGGGGTTAATGAAGGTTGTCTCTAACTCTTCCGGTCTGAAAATTTTCCACTAAACAATAAAATCGTCTTAAACAAAAAAAAATAAATAAATAAATAAAATAAGGGACACTCACAGGCTGCAACACCCACCCCCTCTGATCCGTCTAAGAGACTGACCATTTGACTTTGTCCTGTGATCTTGAAGTCTGACCAGTTGTTCTCAAAATCGAACTGCTTCAACCTTCACTGACCCTTAATCCTTCTACCAAGTTTATCCTGATTAGATTTAAAAACGTTTGAGCTGACCCTTCCCTGTGACTTTGACTTCTGAACTGCTTTTCTCAAAATCCAGTCTCTTCATCCTTGCCTGAACTTGGCACGACTTGCGATATCTATTTAACTCTATTTTACTAGACACTAGAAAACCGCCGAGGTTTCATAGTTAAAGAGAAATTGGCAGGAAACGAAGGGATTTCAGATGTAGCGCAAAAGAGAAACGAATAGCCAACACAAGGCTTGTAATGTGTTGTGCAAAATAAATCGCTAAGAAGAGCCAGCGAGCCCATCAAAACATCGAGACTGCCACCCACGGCCTCGGCATTCACGTTGCTGTTTGTAGCCTTCCCACCCCTCCACTTACCCAGGAATAAAAGTACTCCCAGATGTCCAAAGGTTACTAGCAACTTCGCTCTTCATATTTCTCATGCATTTGGCTTTTCTTTTTCCACCAACCCATAAAATTATCCACAAATGTCCACACGTTATTAATAATTTTAATGTGTATAGATGAGGAGGCGAAAAGAGGAAGGACTGAAAGAAAGTGAGGAAGATGGGAGACAAAACGAGGAAAAACTGAACGAAATAGAGAAAGTAAAAGGAAGAAGGATGGAAAGAAAGTGGGAAAGATGAGGCGTATAATTTGCCTTAGTGGTGACATGTCATTTGAGAAGAGGGAAGAAGAGCTTTATGGAGATAAGAGTGAGCTGTGTACTATCATCAATCATCATCATCATCATCATCATCATCATCATCATCATCATCATCACAATCATCACCATCTATCAACAGCAGCCTGATACACTCCACCGCACGACGAAGACCATACCATCTTCCTTCATTCCTATCGCTTATTCGCATGTTCCATCCAGTTCTGGCAAATATGCAAAATTTCTCTCTCCACCTCTGTCTGCCGCACCTCTTCTAACTCCATCTTTAGGTCGCCACTCAGTTACCCTGACTCTCCATCTGCTGTTCAGTGTAAGATATGATTTGCCCTCATCCATTTCTGCTTTCTGACAAGGGTTACATTTACAACCTCATTTTAAACTTGATGTGTTACGGATTGCTTTTGTATGACTGGTGCTCGTGAAACGTACTTGTTAAGGAAATTAGTAAAAAAAAAAATGTGCATGCTTAGGCCTGTATGGATGAGTCAGGATTCAGGGAGCTTCAATGGTGTGTAAATGAGTGTCTGGCCTACTTCACTGAGAATGCTGTTAGTAGTTCCCATCTCGTACTTTGTCTTTTCCCTTTTTCTGGATGACGGCGACGATGATGAATTACTATTATAACGGTGATGATCATGATGACGATGATGATGATGACGAATTTATAGTCAACTGTTATATCTTCGGTCATCCAAGAGACTCTCATCCACGTGGCAGACAAGGAAAACACCCAGACTATCGTATCGCTCTTCTGGGTTCCCTTCCAAGTGACTGATTGATAAGGGAAGCATTCAAATAATTCCCCAGACTACCACATGCGACTGTTACTAGACAATCCAGGTCCCTATTTCTGTTTTGGGCCTCTCGTCCATAGCGCAGATACGACTCTTGTGCATCGACCCTATGTAATCGTCATTGTCATGATCTAGAGTCAACATAAAGAGTACCAGCATCTCATGGAAATGCAAGATGGTTTCCACAAAGCTTCAGAACACCGCTATACTTCTAAGCAAATTACCAAGATGTTAATGAACATACAAGGACACAGGATCCCATAATTTGTGTCTATTTTATGATCTGACCTTTCACCCAATAAAACATTTTACAAACGCCTAAAAAATGAAAAAGGTGTACCGGAGTATTTGCCCAAGGAAAAATTGTACCAGATTTAAAGCGACTTGGTGAAGAAATAAAGGAATGGGACCATATTGAAAAGTGTTTGAAAGAAAAAACAAAAAGTAGGCCTGAACGCCATGTGAAGACATAAAAACAGATCCCTATTCATTTTGGTGGTCCAGCTTTCTAACAGCATCAGGATTTCATTAGGTTATGACAGACAGGCAGACAGATTGGAAGATGGCTAGGTATACAGACAGAGACACCCAGACAGACAGACAGATAAACAGATAGTTAGACTGATTGACTGACAGATAGACAGACCTACATAATCATGATAAAATACTCTCAACATACTCTCATCATTCTAGCAACCACACCATATTACCTTATCTCACTTTACTTCAATATTTTACACCATACCCTCATCATACACCATGCCACCATACCCAAACATACACAACCCTCAATATACAGTCGTCTTTTTTTTTTTTTTCCGAGCCTAATTCCATGCTCCTTACCACACCACCCACACCACAACCACCATAACCTCATCACAGCCACACCACACCGCTCATATCATTACCACACCCCGTCACGCCCCATACCATTCACACCACCACCACCATACCCACACCACACCCCCGTCATACACCATATCACTCACAACACCACCACCATACCCACACCACACCCCCGTCATACACCATATCACTCACAACACCACCACCAAACCCACACCACACCCCCGTTCATACACCATATCACTCACAACACCACCACCATACCCACACCATACCCACTTCCTCCTTCACATTGTTCCAGATCATGAGGCCACAAATCTTACTGAAGAAAACGGAGGCTGTTAAGAAAGGACAAAATATGCAGATGACAGCCCGCCACGCCACTAGACAGCTGCCGCCCTCTCTCAGACACGCCCCTCCGTTTGTTTATGGCTTTGTGTGTGTGTGTGTGTGTGTGTGTGTGTGTGTGTGTGTGTGTGTGTGTGTGTGTGTGTGTGTGTTGAGGGGATGTATGGATGGTTTGTGTAGAGGTATGTATGTGTATATTTTTTTGTGTCGTTGTATGGGAGCTTGCATGCCTTCTGAG
The DNA here is from genome assembly GCF_032717465.1 of Coenobita brevimanus. Classification (NCBI taxonomy): domain Eukaryota; kingdom Metazoa; phylum Arthropoda; class Malacostraca; order Decapoda; family Coenobitidae; genus Coenobita; species Coenobita brevimanus. The sequence continues at coordinate 36,059,679 of NC_137039.1, forward strand.
GACATCTGTCTGGCGGGTATGTGGGGCGTGCTTTGTTATGTGCATGCGTATAAATGTATGTGTGTGCATGTGTTCGTGTATGTGCATGTGTGTATATGTGTGTCCATAAACATGTACGTATGTGTGCATGGAATGTAAGTGACCGTATTATGTGTACATCTTCAGTATGTGCGTGCGTGCGTGTGTGTGTGTGTGTCCCCCCCAAGGTCCGCGCTGATTATAGGCCGAGTGGTATCTCTCTCCCTCCCTTCTCCCCTCCCCCTCTCCCCTTCCTCCTCTAACTCCTCCCCTCACCTGTCTCCCCTCTTCCTCCTCCCTCCTCCCTCCCTTACCCTTCTTCTCCACCTAATTAAGCTCGTTTCTCCTCCACCATTCCCTGCCCCTCGCCCCCTCCCCCTCAACCTGCCCTCACCTCTCCCACTCTCATCTTTTCACTCTTTCTTCTCCACAATGTCCTCTCTCTCTCTCTCTCTCTCTCTCTCTCTCTCTCTCTCTCTCTCCATCTTGTCTTCTACTTTTTCCTTCCATTTCCCCTATTCTTCATCTGATTTTCTTCTTTATCTCCCATTTTCTTACCTTTCCCCAACCTCGCCTATCCTAACCTTCCATTAGTCTACACTACTTCTGCATCCCCATTCTATTCCCATCTCTTTCTATCTCAACTTCCTTCTCTTACTTCTGTTTCCTTCATCTTTTAGCATTTTCTTCCTTTCATCTCCCTTCCACCTCTAGCTTCTATTTTCTCAGTCTTTCTCATCTCTCTCTCTCTTCTTTCATTTCCATATCCTTCTCCTACTGCCTATTTCATCCATCTTGTCTCATCTCTTCCTTTTTCTATTTCCACCTCGTCTCTCCCCTTCCTCTGCCTCTTCTTCTCCCTCTGCCCCTCCCTCTACCCCCTTCTCTCCCTCCCCCTCCTCCCCTTCCCTCCCTGCCCCTCGTCCATCACCTCTCCCGGCCAAACCCTTCACTCGTCCGTGCTGTCCGCGTTTTGTGATGCAGATTTGTTTACATATGCATGCCTACGCCCCCTTTATGTGCGTCCGTGTGGGGGTACGCACGGTTAGCTCTCCTCACTGCATGCCTACGCCGCCACTCTTTTCCCCGTAAGTATACGGGAACTTAAATTTAGTTTTGCGTAGTTAGCACGGAGATTTCACTGTACTTGGGTCTCTACACTGCATGCCTACTTATACTTAGCTCCATTTACTGCACGCGTGTACCACCTCACTCTTTCTTGCATGCGTATATGTGAGGTTAAGTTTAGTCAGTCATTTTTTCTCGTCACTTTCACTGCATGCCTAAACCACTTTGCTTTTTGCAGAAATGTGAGAGATCTAGCTTAGTCAGTCCTCTTCATTGTTTTCGTCAATCCTTTCAGTACGTTAATGCTTGGTGCTGGAGAGGGACGCCTTCACGTGGTAGCACCGATATAACAAGGCGTTGGAGCTGTCTGCTTATGCAAACGTTCCTTAATTTCCTCTCTGCTCCACGTATAGAGGATGGTGGGTTGCGGAAAAAGGACAATTTGAACTTCAACCTGGAGTCCGCTGGGTACATATTCACATAAGCCTCGTGCTGTAAATACCATACTAACATGATGATGCTATTATAGTTTAACATTTCTATTTTGAAATAAACTTAATTCCAAGCTAGATCAGTCACAGCACGACCTGATGTCTCTCACCAAGAATACTCGTATAACATAAAACGCGCCACTGTCGGGAAGGGAAAGGCCAACATGGTTTTTATTGAATGCGCACAACATCAAGCTCGAGGAACTGCATACATTCTACACGGCATGCATAGAATCCTTGTTTCCCGCGCGGTAAGTGAGGGGCAACTACTTATTACCAGTGCTGCATAAGTCCATTTTATGTGCGCCTATGTGTAATACGCCAGCTTAAGTCTCCTTCACTGTTTCTTCACTCCGTGCGCTAAAGAACGGCCGCTACTACTACTACTACTACTACTACAATACTATGCCTGGCCCTATGTCATCGACTTTTAGAATATTTCCAAGAGAAATCAGTTTTGTGAATATATAGAGAACTACTTGTTGCTCTCCCCACTTACACACACACACACACACACACACACACACACACACACACACACACACACACACAATGGAGGTAAGATGAAGGCAATTAACAGACAAATGACACACCTGTTCCCTTTCCCTACCTGATACTATTCATACAAGTGCCATGCAGATTATACCAGCTTATTACTGCTTGTGGTCGGGCAGGTAAACAGGGGTGATCTGTCTAAGTATTTCTTGTTAGCGCCTCCTCCCTCCTCCACACACACATTCACATAACCTACACTTACATATCAACTCTCTCTCTCTCTCTCTCTCTCTCTCTCTCTCTCTCTCTCTCAAGGTTTATCACGCTAACCGTATAAAAATGCTTATGTAATGCCAGCCTCATTAAGGTGCTTGTCTCGACTGCTTATTAACGCTCTCATGGTTTTATTCTCTGCTACATGACTAGACACATTTATTCTATTCATTAACAATATTCAGGTTAAAAGACAGCTTTCACATCAAGATCTGTTCCTCAATCATGCAAGCATCAGTTCACTTCTCCGTGTTATTGCGTACGTGACTTTCATAAACATTATATTTTAAAAGCATCGTTAAACCCTTTAATCTACGATTCGATAAGCTGCCGATTAAGTCCTCGAGTCTTTATAATACGACTGAGTTAAGATTAAGTGATCTGCAGTATGATATATCAAACTGATAGGATGATTACGGTGGCCCTTCGCTGCGATTTGACACCTCTTACTGCGTAAAAACAATAATGTACTGTACATTGTCCCACAGGTGAGGCCTAATTATACCATTACATAATAGTATAATTATGTCCCTGTTTTGCAAGGAAAATATTAATATAATAATAGATGCCTTCTGTTTGCCTTGCAGCAGCAGCAGACTATGAGTAACCCAAACATTAACTAGACACTTAAGTAAACTAGTTTGTGAGGCTTCGTGCGACCTTAGCATGCGTTACCCAGCCTCCCAGTCAGGCGGCCCTCTCACTCTTTACTTAACTCAATATCCACTACCCCCACTCACTCAACAACTGCCCAGCAAATGCACCGGAAAAACAGGCTAACAAAGAGACTAACAAGCCGGGGTGATTGACAGGCGGCCAGATTAACCACCGCGTGATTGACTTAGGGGATGTGTGACCAGCTAACCATCTGGCTCCACCATTACGCCTCTGGGGACACACACTACCTAACTACCTGCCTACCTGCCTGCCTGCCCCCTTCCCCCTCTGCTGCCTACCTGCCTGCCTAACCCCTTCCTCCCCTGCTGTCTACCTACCTGCTTGGCTATCCCCTTCCTTTTCTGCCTACTTACTTACCTATCTACCCCTTTCCTCTTCTGCTAACCTACCCACTTTCCTGCCTACCTATCCCCTGCTCCGCCTACTGCCTGCCTGCTACCCCCTTCCTCCTCCGCCTACCTATCAACCGGCCTGTCTGCCCCTTCCCTCTATTACTTGCCTACCTACCTTCTTCCTCCGCCTACCAATCTGCCGCCCAACCTCCTTCTTTTACTTATAAGTATCTACCTGCCTACCTTCTTCCTTTGCCTACTTACCCGCCTGCTTACCTCTCTCTCTCTCTCTCTCTCTCTCATCTACCCCTGCTCCTACCAATTTCCCTCGCTATTTCTCTTCCCCTGTCCCCCCACCCTTTTCCCTATCTCCTCCTTTCATACATACGCCCACTCTCTCCCTCATTCTTTCCCCCCTCTTCCTTTCCCCCTTCTCCCCTCCCTCTTCCCCTCCTCCTCCTGCCCCTCTCCCTTTCCCTCCCGCTCCCCCTCCCCTCGGGGCGCGCCGCTGCTGCCACCACCTCATTAACACAACCATGAATTTACCAGCCTCCTGTACAGAGCTGAGCCCACGGAGTGTGGTGCTGAGCTGCTGTGAGGTGTGTTGGTGTGATAGTGTGGCGTTGTGGAATGACAGTGGTGTGGTGTGGTGTACTGTGCCATGGGATGTGCGGTGCAGTTTGGTGTGATGTGTGGTGGTATGGTGTGCAGGAATTCAGGCCCCTATATCGGTGTAAGACACAAGTAGTTGACAGAACCCGAAAGAGTGGTGGTGTGATGTGGTGTGGTGGTGTGCTGTGGTGGTGTAGTTTCTTGTTGACAGAACCCGAAAGAGTGGTGGTGTGATGTGGTGTGGTGGTGTGCTGTGGTGGTGTAGTTTCTTGTTTTGTGGTGTGGTGTGATGTGTTGTGATGTACTGTGGTGGTGTGCTATTACTTTGTGGTGTGGTGATGATGTGTGATGTGGTGGTATACTGTGGCTGTGTGCTGTGGTGGTGAGGTATGTTGTGACGTGGCACATTGTGGTGATCTGCTGTTGTGTGTGGTGTACTGTAATGGTGTGCTATGGCAGTGTGGTTTATTGTGGACTCGTTTGTGGTGGTGTGGTGTGGTGTGGTGTGGTGTGGTGTGGTGTGGTGTGATGTGGTGTGGTGTGGAGGTGTACCGAGATGATAATACCAAACGATTTGACTCATCTAAGGTAAGTCCCAACAGAAAATGATTTAACAATGAATGAGTGAATGCTTAATGATGGGTGAATGGATATATGGTTCGCTGCACTGGACAACTTTGATGATAGTTTTTCCTGATTTTTGTGTATTCCTGGTCCTGTGTCGAGATTCTCCCCATAGCATTTAAAATAGTTGGAGTTTGAATGATAATGATGATGATAATGATGATGATGATGAGGAGGAGGAGGAGGTGGATGACGACGATGATTATGATGATGATGATGAAGAGGAGGAAAAGGAAGAACGGGAGGAGAATGCCTGAGATGATGATGATAATGATATACCTGAGGGAATGACGAGACCATCCCCTTCAACACGATGACGCTTTTTTTTTACTTCGTCCTCGCTATCTCCAGACGACTTTACTTTCGTGAAATCTCTGATGCCGAAAGGCTTAGAAACGATCTCCATTAATTTCCTCCACTGTGAAATGTCTCCCCTTGTAGCTAGTAAATAAACAAAATGAAACGCCGAGAACTCCAGCCCCAAACTGTAGAGTGCAAGGAGTCGCTCGGTATGCCTCCACCAAGCCTTGCGAACTGACTGGCCAAACACCCTCCATGACCCTGCTGACCTAATCAGTTCATCGTCCCTTCAGATTGTATCGCTGACAGAAGTTTGGTCGAAATCCGTCGCGGGGTTCGGGAGATATCGCGCCCACAACAGTTAACTAAGTTGACCCCATATGACCCTGTACTTGGACTCTTTAACCTTGCTGACCTAAACAGTTCATCGTCCCTTCATACTATATCACTGACAAAAGTCAGATCAAAATCCGTCCAGGGGTTCAAGAGATCACGCTCACAAGGCAAGGATAAACTAAGTCGACCCCATATGGCCTTGACCTTGGCCTCCATGACCTTGCTGACCTAAGAAGTTCATCGTCCCTTCATACTGTATCGCTGACAAAAGTTTGGCAGAAATCCGTCAAAGGGATCAGGAGATAGCAAGCCCACATGAGTGTTACAGACGCACGGACCCACGCACGCATGAATGGATAAAGATTAAACGTCGAAGGTCAACTTCAAAGGTCATGGGTCAAGTTCAAGGGTCATGGGTCAAGGTCAAAGGTCATGGGTCAAGTAAAAAGGTCAGGGTGGGGTGCACCAAGTTCAACAGTTCGGGGTGTGGCACTGTCTCATGAATGCCAGACCCGATTTGGATAAAAATCGAGCACATATTGTATGGGGAGAAGGGAAGACGTGATTCCCCCCACCCCCCCCCTTTTTTTTTTTTTCCTTACAGAAGAGGAATAGAGGAAGGAAAAACAAAGTCATGGCAAAATTTCGAGAGCATCATCCCTATCCCTTCTTAATACCTTCTCTGGTTACATAGATCATCATTTTTCACACGATAGACACCAGCAACCCTAGGTCTAGCGCCAAAAATCCCGTGATAGATATGAATTGCTTCAAGTATATAGCCAGAAAGTTCTACAAACACTTGAATGACCCAGACTTGGCGCCAAAAGCACTATATAGACATAAATAACTAAACTACGGCACTAGAGTGACGTAAATAATTCTCACGTATGTTATTAAACAGTGCTACATGGATACGAATAACTCTAAGATTTAGGGCCCAAATGCGCTAAACTGGCAACGCTGAATTACGGAGCCTTAATTCCGGTTATCCCCGTGGCGGGCAATAACGGGCTGAATGTGATGGACGGGTCGGTAATTCGTACGTTACCCGCTGTCCCCGTCCACCGAACCCTGTTTTACGTTAATGGAAGGTGGGGGCGCTATGGGAGGAAGAGGGAAGAGGCTGCAAGTTGAGAGGACGATGAAAGGGGTTATGAGAATGAATAAGGCGATTACGGACAAGGAATATATGTCCTGGAAGCTTTTATTTCTTTACTCTTAATCATGGATCTCTTCATACTAACTCCGGAAAAAAAATAAAGACACTGAAGAAGTTAATAATAGGAATAGGAAAGGAGGAGAAAATAATGGAAGGCTGACACGCTTCTGGACGAAGAAGATGGATGAAAAGGAAAGTGGGAATAAAAGGGGAAAATGATAATGTGAGGAAGAGGCAATAAGCTATCACCACGAAATGATGAGGGAAGACAAAAACAAAAAGTGGTAATAATGACACACAATATCAATGGGTAAAACTAGTCAGGCCAAAGGGACGGAGAAGAGAGAGGAAGTTGAGAAGAGACAAGAGAGGATAGAATTAATATCTTTACTACGCGCGGTTCTTCCTGAGCTGAATTATGCGTCTGTATTTAGTGCGGATATAACAGATGGAAGGCCAAACAGTAATGAAAGCAGAGGAAAGAAGTTGAGAGAGAGAGAGAGAGAGAGAGAAATGAGAGAGAGAGGGGTAAGACTGAGAGGCACGGGCGATCCTCCCAACTTGGTCTCTTTATTACAGTACTTGAATCTCTGAGTGCCTTACCCAAGAAGGACACACACACACACACACACACACACACACACACACACACACACACACACACACACCTCGAGGCTGCCTGATGCGTCATGAAACTGCTCTCTCTCTCTCTCTCTCTCTTGCTCTTTGGACGTTCTCTCACGCAGTCACAAAGAGATCGAGTACCATACGTTCTATTAAGTTTAGGCCTCATTACTGTCGACCTTGAAGATTACCTAAAGCCTTCTTCTCAGCGATTTAGTCGTCATATTACATCTTAAGAATCCCTATATACGGTTACGTTCGCCTACTATTCCACTTCGTCTACTTCACACTTGGCGTCTGTCCGTCACTTTCCTCCCTGACGCATCGTATCAAAGAGAATCGTCTATGGACAGAGGAACATACCAGTTCTCCCTCAGCTAAGGAAGAGTAACCTTTGGAGTGAAATGAGTGTAGAAGAGGTGAAAAACAGACCAACTTTTGTCACAGAATAAAACCATGCAAACTACCGACAAGTGGGTATTACAGAGGCATAATTAGCATACAATTATAGTAGGAAGTAAAATAAATCGTGTAAGATGTGGCGTTACGAAGAATGGGATGGTGAGTGGCTGGCGGGTAACATCTGAAATAACTGGACCAATCTACAACTTCAGTCATGAGGCAAGAATGAGTCTCCTTGGTTACTAGTGAAATTAATTCTCCAGCCTACCTACACCTGGGCATCACCTGGGCAAAGAAGGGGTTAGGGATCCTTGTCAAGTGAAAAGAAAAGGAGTAAGGTATATACTAGGAAGATGGGCAGTGTAAGGCGGACGGTTTGGATGTGGTGAAGGCAAACCAAGAGGAAGAAGAAGGAGGTGGAAAGGGTAAGCAAAAGACACTCATATACCTGGCGTCTTGCAAGATGAAAATATAAAGATATCAAGATCCCTGACTAAATAAAATGGACTGAGGAGAATAGGGGATCGAAAGGCGAAGGTAAACTGTGTGTGTGTGTGTGTGTGTGTGTGTGTGTGTGTGTGTGTGTGTGTGAGAGAGAGAGAGAGAGAGAGAGTAAAGCAGGATGAGACTAAGGGATAGAGCAAACAAGACAGTGCTAATATTGTTTGCCTTGCAGGGCGTGCTGAGAGCGGCTAAACCAATCCCTCCTCAGCAACAACAAACACCTCCCCACAAAGGCCTTCTTCCCGATACTGATACTGGGTACATGTTCCAATCCATCATCATCATCATCATCATCACCATCATCACAATCATCATCAGCACCGTCGTCATTATCATCATCATCACCATCATCATCATTTATCTTCTTTCGTGGGCTTTTTATTTTTTCAGAGAGAGAGAGAGAGAGAGAGACAGACAGACAGACAGACAGACAGACAGAGAGAAATGAATGCTAAATGCAAAATAATTTACTAGAGATCCTGGAAAAACTCTACAGCTCACACACACACACACACACACACACACACACACACCGTCGCTCATAAAGGGAATATTTAACACGATACTCCGTTCAAATATAAATGGACTTGTTCCCCCTTCAATCAATTCAGTACGAGAATGATTTTTTTTCTCATATTTCTTTCGCTATCATCAGACGATTTTACTCAGCTTAGGGCAGATAAGGGGGTTAGAAACTGCTCCATTCATATCCTCTCTCTCTCTCTCTCTCTTTCTCTCTCTCTAACTTTATCTCTCACAGTGAAGGGGTTACAAGAAATCTCGATCAGTCTATTATTATACTCTTTTCACCTTAACATGGCCCAGATTCTCGTCCATCTGCGGCTTATGTCACGTAGCTCAATGGCAGGAAAAGACAATACTAAGGCTCTACATCCTCTCCCTGGAACCTCCTCGTGACTAGCATCATATTCTAGTGTTAATCTATCGTTACAACTCAGTATTCAAGGTGAAGAGATGGAATTTTAGGCCATATCAGAGCCAAAGGAGTACAGAATTGCGTTAATGACAACTGCGCGCGCTTATTAGTTGGGGTATCGCTGACGGAACTGACATAATCTCCGAAATATCTCTAGAAATAGTTTAACATCCCTAGAATATATCTGAAGAGTGACAAAATCTCGGAAATATCTCTTAAGAATATTAGAACATCTCTTGAATATAATTTTACAAAGTGGCAAAGTCCCAAATATCTCCAAGAAATATTATAACATCTCTAGACTATCGCTAAGTAGAGCAGCAAAATCTCGAAAATATCTTTTAAAAATAGTATAACACATCTAGAATATCGCCGCCCATCGAATCGCCGGGCATCCAAACCGGGCAAGCCTGTCTGTGTATCTTATCATGATGTGCTTAAGGGCGCCCTAAGTGAGGCCCTTGGGAGCATGGCCATAAACTACCCCCGGAGCGGCCAAAGAGGGGAGCGCTCCTAGACTGTGCACGGCGCCGCACTGAAGCACAACTTTCACCCTTCACCGAGATTAACTGACACTCACTCGAGCCATAGGTGAGTGCACTGCTAATCATAAGTCGTAAGATCGATCCCCTTCTTAAATATAGAAAGCCTGGGGAGCTGAGTTTTGTTAAAGAATATGTATTTACTGAATTTCAACAAGACCCAAAGACAAGTCATAAAAACACCCCCTCTAATACCACCACACCAGTTCCGTGGCTAATAGTTTAATAAAATAGTCTGGAGGCTGCAAGAATTAGCTCCAAAGAGACATGGCCGCGATGCAGAGGTTAAGGCAGCGCAACACATTGTCAACCAAGGCGTCTGTCTCACCTAGCACACCCAAAAGCAAACCCTTGTCACCCGCACGCAACCTAGCATCACACCCCTCACAGAAAATCGTCAAGTGGCGGCAGCCCCAATAAAATCGTCTGGTAGTAGTATGAAGATAAGGACCGTTCTGTATGGCAGACGGTAATCCAATCTATCCGATGACGTATTTCCTACTCCATTTTTTCTATTTCCAGATGACTTCGTTCAGCAAGCAACAAACATCCGCACGCTTAGAGACAGACTTTAGGAACTGGAAGGGTAACGTATCTTCTCTCCTATGGGACTCAGCGCTGGAGGTGGTCGTCTTCTTGTGGTGGCACTGACGCACCCGAAACGGAGAAACTGCCCGGATGCACCAACGTCCCTCAACTCATCTACCTTCCGAAAGCAGGATGGTGGGCTAAGGCATCAGTTTCCTGAGGTCAACTTGGGTTCACGTCCCGATCAGTCTCTGGTTACAACAACAACTACCGTACTACTACTACTACTACTAATAATAATAATAATAATAATAATAATAATAATACCGCCACTAGATGGCTCTGTCTAAGTTGAATAAAATTAAAGTCGGCTAACAGTAACAAGACGAAGAAAAAGTAAACGCGGTTGCAAAGGTTATGGCGGCGCAACAAATCAGCAACAAAGGAACCTGCCTAACCCTACACACCCCAAAGCAAACCCTTGTCAACCCCGCCTCACCCGGCATGCAGTGGAAGGCAACTGTGAGAGTTCGGCGGCGTGTTCACTCTCTTATCTTGGGCACGGAACATTAAGTCAGGCACGGAACGTCTAGCTCCAACGAGGATCTTTTTTCTATCTCAGGTACGAAACATCACTGAGAGTAGGGAACTTTTTTTTTTTTATCTCAATTACCGAACTTATATTTATCTTAAGCACGGAACATTTATCAACTCGTACGGAATAATATCTATAGTACGAAACAATATTTTGGACATAGAGCTAACTGTATATTTCTTTATTACTATTACAGAAAATTAGCTAAGGCCGGAGCTTGATTTACGGCAGGGAACTACAGATAAGTTGCGGAACATCATCTCAAGCACGGAACTTTTTTTCAATCTTGATTACGGAGCTTGATCGTGGGGACGAAGCATTATCACCGAGGCTGTCGACTCAAGAGATGGGGATGCAGGTAAGTGAAGGAGATGCCAAACCAGCTCGGCAAATGTCGCTAAATTTGCTCATACAAGCGTCCTAAATATCTACAAAACAGCCAAGAAATGAGTAAACACTTGCTAAAAATATCGCAAAACAAAAAAGAAAAAATTATGGAGACCTGTTAAACACCACCTTCACACACGTAGTTAAACCCGACCCCTTCCGACCGATGAGGTATGGAGAGAATTTTTCAGCTGGAGGGGTTAGAGCAGTGGTTTTCAAACTATTTAGTATGACGGCACACTAAGGAAAAAAAAAATATTTTTGCGGCACACCTGCCTTTTTTTCATGTAGCCTCCATACGAAATTAGACTATTTAATTTTTTCATTACTGATATGAACACGTACCTTATTAGTGAGACACATGAGCTTGCTTCGTTTTACATATCCGTGGTATACTGGGAGGAACACTGGAGAGGCACACCCTCATTTCTTCATCAACACTTAGCAGTCTTGACCTTTTCTTACTTTTTATGTTAGCGAGGGTAGAGAACCCCAGTTCACACAAATAAGAGGTTGAAAACTGCAGAAGAACTTTCTGAGCTTTTTTGGTTAAATGTGGGAATTCGTCCTCAATATGAATCCAGAAAGTTTCAAGTGACATTTCCATGTGCTTGGGTTTAAGAGTTCGGTCATTATGGATCTCTGTTAGCTCTTCTTCCTCACTAAGTTTCTGTTCGTGTGATGCATCAAGTATGAATGGATTTCTCAGCCAGTCGTAATTTTCCACACATATATTTGGAAAATACTTTTCAATGTTCCTTTCTAGGTTTTCAAGATGCTCACATATCAGTGGAATAATGCCTTTGTTTCTTGTATCAGCAGTTTTTTTAAACATATCCAAGTTGCCTTCTTTCACTTTAACATGCCAGAGCTTCATTTTTTCTGCCAGAGCTTTCATTTTGTCTACAGATTTCACGTCTTCCTTGCATAGATGTATTGACATTGTTCAGAATTTCAAATATATCTGCTAAGTAGCATAACTTTCCACACCAAGTTTCGTCAACTAATAATTCACAAAATTCAAGTTTTCCCTCAAGAGTAAAGAAGATAAGCATTTCTTCCTTTAGCTCATGCACCCGAGACAGCACCTTGCCTCTTGATAACCATCTGACCTCAGTATGCAAGATAAGGGATACATGAGGAGACTCCATTTCTTCACAAAGCAGGGAAAACAAGCGTGACTTTACTGGTCTGCTTCTGATAAAGTTCACCATCTTTACAACGTCATCAAGAACTGATTTCGTTTCCCAGTGTTTTAGCAACAAGTGCTTCACGGTGCAAAAAACTGGGTAGTAATCAGGTCTGGGTTTTCTTTTTTCACTAATGATACAAAACCTATTACTGATCCTACTATTGAAGGAGCACCATCAGTACATATTCCTACACATGACTTCCTTGTCAAATCAACACTCTGCAAGTAGTCACTCACTGAAGAAAATACATCCTGTCCTGTTGTCTGAACTAATTCAATGCAGCATAAAAATTGTTCAATTATTTGGGTGCCAGCAATATACCTGATGAACACTAGTAACTGTGCTTTTCCCCCAACGTCTGTCGACTCATCTACTTGTAAAGCAGACATTCCTTTTTCTTTTACAAGATCACAGACACTTTTTTCAATATCACATGACATCTGGATTCGCCTACTAATGGTATTATCAGAGAGAGGAATTTTCTTCATTTCCTTTTCAGCTTCAGCTCCAAACATTGTTCTTACTATAGCACAGCATGACGGAAGAATGATTCAGCAATTGTATGGCCTTTCATATTTTTTGCAATTAATTCTGCCACTAAATAGCTTGCTTCTTGAGCCTTCTCTGCTACTTTAACTTAACCTTTGCTGTTTGTTTTCATTTAAAAGTATTTTAAAGTAGTCCAGAGGTTTATAAGAAAGGTGACTGTGTTTTGTTGTTAAATGTCTCTTCATTTTACTAGGGACCATGGCTTAATTCGATAGTTCAGTACCGCAAACAACACATTTTGGCTTAGGACCAAGCTCATCGTCACACCATGTGAACCCTAGTGCCAGGTAACTGTCCTGGTATGAGCGACAAGGCTTACTTTTGCCAGCCCCTGCCAGTGTCGTTTTCGTGCATACACTCAGACCAGCAGAATTCGGCTCATCATCAACCATCACCTCACTTCCACTAGCCTCCTCAACACATTTACGCTTCTTGATGACGAACTTATCCATTTTTTAAGCTGCTTTTGGAAACTGGCATTAAAACATCATCTTTCACCAGTCCAGACCAAGGCGACACTGATTACGGCTGTGGGGATCAGCTGGTCACAGAGTTGGCAAGTGCACAAAAATACTTTGTCATTCACACATTACCTTTTTGGCATGTTCAATTTTTCATCATGTTCAATTTTTTATCATAAATATAATGAAATGAAACTAAATTGACTAATATTTCTGGCAGAATTCAAAATTTGTTGCGTATTTTTTGGCAAGAAATGCCATAATTTGCAGAATCTAGCAACTATAGCTGGAGGCAGGCGGGAGCGAGCTACGTCGACAGACCTGTACCGGACGTGTCTATCATATGCAGTGCAAGGATCACTCTCGCCGATCCAAGGAGGCATTCTCGAACTTACTTAAATTATAGTATTTCAATGCAAGATGTCAAGTATTATATGTCAAAAATATTATCTTGGCATAAGCAGTCATATATAGAGCTGCTTATATTATGATTAGTTCATTAGCCTATCTGGCTATTTATATTAATTTTGTCCTACATAAGTAATTTTACAATTTATAATAGTCTGATATTATTACATTTTTCGCGGCACACACTTTGGGAATCACTGGGTTAGAGGCAGACTTCAAGAAACCCTTTCAGTATGAGATCCCTTCCCCATGCTTCAGATAATCGCCTATGAACAGCAGGCACAAAATGGAAACATGCGTTATCGGATTGAAGGGGTTATGCATAAGAACGTCTTTATATCTCTAGAAAAAGTAATGGAATATACGAAGAAAGGTTGACCATTGATAAGAGTTTCATACAGAGAGTAAGCAGAGAGAAAAAAAAATCTCTAATTAGGACTGAGGGATGCTTTGATTGTTACTGCTTGTTCTATCGTACTAGGGGAAGCTAGAGGAAGGAGAAAGGGAGAGGAAGTGGGAGGGGAGCTGAGGGAAGAAGAAGAAAGAAGGGAGGAAGCGAGAGACGAGTGGAGAGGGAATGAAGAAGGAGTGGGGGGAACACAAGGGGAACAATGAAGTGAGGGAGAAGAGGGAACTGGAAAGGAGCTGGGATGGGAGGGGTTTGAGATAGGAGGGGGGAGGAGGGTAGGAGGCAGAGGGGAGAAGCAGAAAGTGAAGAGGGAGGGGGAAAGGGAGGTGGCAGGAGGCATGAGAAGGGAAAAGACAGAGGGAAAGGGGAGAGGGATGTAACAAGAGAGAGCCAAGAGGAAGCCAGGGAGATGAAAACAAGGGCGTGGGAAGTGGGGTGGAGGAGGTCGCTGGAGGAGGGAAGAGGCAAGAAAGGAGAGAAAGAAGGCATGGGCAAAGAAGAGGAAAGGGGAAGTCAGCGAGGGTAGGGGTAGGGAGAGATTGAGAGTTTAAGGGAGAGGGAAAGGGGGGAAGGGGAGTAAGGATGGTTGGAAGAAGGAGGAGGAGAAGGAGAAGTGGAGGCAGCAGAGTAGTCATGCGCGGTAGCTTTTGTGGCGGCGGGTCACTATCTATTATACAGGTGAAGTCAACACAAGGTCTCTGTTATCATCATTACAGGGAATACTGAAGCGGCTGGAAAACGTTCGGTAATTTAGAGGGCAGCAACAAAGGGCGGTTGAGAGGGATGGGGGGGTGAGGCAGAGCGAGGCGCCCTCCTGCCTGATGGTTTATGAATACATTGGCGGGGCTGGGGCTGGGTTGTGGCGGGGTATTCCTCATTTGGTTGTCATTTCGGTGGGCAGGTTCTTCCTTGGTAGTCATTACCTTAATACATGATATGTCAGGATGTTGCCTCAGCCCTCCCTCCTACCCCCCCCTCCCCTCCCTCAGCATTATCTATACCAGAATTCAGTAAGCATGTATCTATTTGCTTCCTCGCGGCAAATCGTTCAGAAAATTACACCTGCCTTTCTGCCAGGTATTCCCCCGACTGTTCTGGTGCACTCAACGCACTACACAACTCGTTCACAACAGTACTTAGCCGAATCGACTGGATAATGTCTTTCAAGCAAGTATGGTTGTTTGAAGTAACGCAGTTAGTCAAACGTGGCAGACATTAGTCTTGCACGGCTAATAGATTTGTCGAAGAGGCTATTACCACTTAGCCATTATTATCAAACATGGAATTAAATGAGTGCCTAAAACTATTAGTTATTTGTATTAATGATGTTGGCATGCTATGCCGAGGCCATTTAATCTTGGCTGTTGCACAATTATAATGTGCAATTTCACCAATCAGACAGTGGCGGTGTACCCTGATTACAGACACTTAAACTAATTATTTTTCTCAGCGACCCATTAAACTTCCTTATTAGTCAAATATTTTCCAACGTTTTACCGCTCATCTTGTTACAATAACAAGATGAACACCACACAATCTAACGTAACCTGTACAAGCATGGAAGTAATCTAACTTAACCGACACAGAATCAAAGCACAGGAATCTTTAACCATTTCATCGGAATGGTCAAACATGCTTATATCGTTCCCACAAAACCCACATAATTATATTCAGAAAAGGTAAAGCCTAAGTGGTCTGCCATTAAATCAGATTTCTCTACTCCTTTCATTAGTACGGCTCACCTCGTTTTTTTCTGGGTAACTCAAACTGTGCCTTCTTTCCTATTCTTTAAAGCCAAGATAAACCCTAGCCAATCACAAGTTCAACCCCTTCAGTACGGTTACGTCAAATATATTACATTCTTGACACCTACAGACAACAATACTTGGCTTCGGGGAGATCACCTGCTACAATAAAGAAATTAACCCTCTCCAGTCACTTATACCTTATTTATTTATTTACGGGTCCATTCATTTTTCATCCTTCTCGCCATCAAGGGACAATTTCCATCTCTTCAGGGGAGACTTTTCAGACTCGAGGTGTTAGACATGGCCTTAACTAACTCCTTCACTCCCAGACATCCTTCCTAACTTGGAGAAAAATCGTCCGCTGGCAACGTGATTAACTCGAACAAAACGTCATCGTACTTGGGTGCATGGATGAGGAGGGTTGGGGGTTGAGGAAGGTTGAGAGGTGGGGGGGTTACGTCTTGCAGAGGAGGAGAGAGGAGTGGAGGTGAGGGGAGAGGCTGAGGGGGATGGGAGGTTCTATTTAGCATGGAAGGGGATAGAAAGAGGGGATGGGTGGTTAGGGTAGGGGTTACATTTGGCAAGGGAGCGTAGAGAGAGAGGTTGAGGATGGGAGTGGTTGAGTAGGGGTGGGGTTACCTCTACCAGTGCCGGGGATCAAGTGGTTATGGTCTTTGATTAGATAACAGGAGAGGGGGCGGTGTGTGTGTGTGTGTGTGTGTGTGTGTGTGTGTGTGTGTGTGTGTGTGTGTGTGTGTGTGTGTGTGTGTGTGTGTGTGTGTGTGTGTGTGTGTGTGTGTGTGTGCGTGGGTGTGGGTGTTGTTACCTTTATACTTTCCGTACATTTTTTAAACCCTTCGTACTCTCTCTCTCTCTCTCTCTCTCTCTCTCTCTCTCTCTCTCTCTCTCTCCACCCCCAGAGTATTACACTGAACAAATATCCCTCCCTCGATATATCTCACAAGGGTTCAACACAGGAGAACCAAACCTACAGTATGTCCAGGAAAAACGTAAACCGAGATGGGAAGATTATATTGCCCTCTTTTTCCTGGACAGTGCATGGTATTTTGATGATCTTCTAGGTTTGTGCATGATACTTTGAAGATATTGTAGTACTGGGGTCATGTGAGGTGAGGCGAGGTAGGGAAAAGCAGGGTCGGATGATGCAGAAAGGTGAAGCAGGATGAGGAGAGGCACGATGAGGTTAGGGAGGGTGGGGTGAGAAAGGATCGGGTGAGGCAAGCTGGGGTGAGGCAGGAAGGGGTGATGAAGGGTTGGGTGAGGCAGGATGGAAATGGTGTAGGCGGCGAGGCAGGTGGAACGGAAAGAATAAGATGAGTGGTGGCGAGGCAGATGGTGGGGAGGCAGACAGTGAGGTAAGTCAGGGTATGACATAGCAGTGAGGTAGGGGTGTGAGGTAGGTGAGTGAGGCGAGTGTGAGGCAGAGGAATAAGGTAGAACAAGGCGAAAGGGTGAGGGAGGATGGTTGGATAGGGTGATTAGGCAGGGGAATGGGGAAGAAGTGTGGGCAAGGAGAGAGACAAAAGGAGAGGGAAGGTGGTAGGAAGGCAGATGAGGCTGGGGTGAGGCAGATTGGGGTGTGGCAGGCTGGGATGAGGCAGCCTGGAGTGATGCTGAGTAGGGATGAGGCAGAGCAGGGGTGGGGCTAGGCAGAGCAGAGGGGGGTAGGGGAGAGTCAGGCAGGACTGATGCAGGTTGATAAAATGCAGGGAGGGGTCAGGTAGCCAGGGAAGAGACAGTGATGTGTTAGGTAGGATGAGGTGTGGCTATTTATGTAATATCAGACTTGGAAAAGTAAGGCAGGGTGGGATGAAGAAGGCAGGCAAACGAGCAAGGGTGAGGCAGGGGTGAGCAAGCAGGAGTGAGGCTGACAGGGTTGAGGCAGAGGTGAGGCAGGCAGGTAGAGTATAACACCGTTGAGGCAGCTCCCGCGATGCCCAGTTTATTGATGGTTGTTAAAGCCAAAGTGTTAATATCCGTGCTCTTAACCTCTCCCTCCCTCTCCCTCTCCCTCCTTCCCTCTCCCTCCCCCTCCTTCCATCTCCCTCTCCCTTTCCCTCTTTCTTCCTCTCTCTTCTTCTTTCTCTCTCTCCTCTTCTTCTCCTTTCTCTTTTTGCCTTTCCCTTTCCTCCACTCTCATCCTTCCTCCTTTTCTTTCTCTCCCTCTACCTCCTTCCAGTTAAATCCTCTCTATTTCTTCCCCCTCCCCTCCTCTGTCTCTCCTTCTACCTCCCTCCCTTTTTACCTCCCCCCTCTCTCCTTTTCACTTCCTCCATTTAATTCAGTCAATGGCATTCTCCTCTGCAGAATATTAGAGTCTCGATTAACACATTTCAATCATCTTTTCCTATAAATTTTTCATGACAGCCCTTGTGTACTTGATATCTTTTCTCTCTCCTTCCTGCCGGCAATGGATGAAGGGATTAGTGGGCATGTGGGGAAGGGAGTTTTGTGCTTTACTCCCCATTTCTCGACCCATTCAAGGGCAATGACGCCTCTCACATATACTTTTTATAATTTACAAAGGGTTCCGTCAAGGCTGGGGAGGGGGTCTTTATAAAATAAGTCCATACCTATATCCGTAGTCTTCATTAACCCTGTAAGAAATTTCCAGTAAGCAAAATGAAATCATCTGGAAGTATTTGGATTTGACTTGTATCATTCACATTACATCCACTGCAGGACCCACACCTTCTCTTCGGAGGGAGTGTGATAGACACAATCAACCGCTGATTGTGGGGTGGAGATGTGGACATGGTGTGTTGTGGTGTAGGTAAGGTAGCTGTGAGTGTGGGTATACTGTGTTCAGCTGTGGGTAAAGTGTACAAGAAAACATGTACATAGTGCAGATGGCTGTGGGTGTAGATGTAGATACGAGATGCAAACTACTAAATCCCAAACTCTTCCATACACAACACACCACATGCTGATGAAAAAAGGCTTCCTGTTTGTGTGCCACGAATTAAATGATTGATGGTAATTGTTGTATCACTCTTGCTGCCTCAAATGTCACCTTAAATACCAGCGTTATGATTCAGTATTTATCAAGAGAACGGGCAATACGGTAGGCATAGAGGAAGAGGGATGGAAAGGGAGGGGAAGGGATGGGAAGGCAGGGGAAGGAGGAAAGAGAGTATGTATACGTTTAATGTGTGTGTGTGTGTGTGTGTGTGTGTGTGTGTGTGTGTGTGTGTGTGTGTGTGTGTGTGTGTGTGTGTGTGTGTGAGAGAGAGAGAGAGAGAGAGAGAGAGAGAGAGAGAGAGAGAGAGAGAGAGAGAGAGAGAGAAAGAGAGAGAGAATGAGAGAAAACAAGAGCATAGGACAAACAAATACTGTACATAAAGGGAGGGAAAGTGAGACAGAGAAAGTGAGAAAGAGAAAGAGAGGGAGAAAGCGAGACAGATTACAGAGATCTGCTCCCTGATCCCCAGCTCTGAACTCGTATGATTCTCTGCCACCATTTTTACAGCGCCGTCCGACTTTCTCTATTCCATTTCTGTTTTTTACAATTTTTCTTTATATTTTCAAGGATGCTGTCAGGTTGGCAGGGTGGGAGGAGGTGTGGGCAGTCATGGTGGGTGTGGGCAAAGAAAATCGTCTGGTGGTAGCCATAACAAGAATATAGAATGTTGGTTTAAAGTGGATGATCTGATACCGACTTTTTTATTGTTACAGCGATCATATAGAAAAAAAAAATCATCATCATCATCATCACTGTCATCATCATCATCATCATTATCATCGCCATCATCACTATCATCGTTATCATCATAATCATCAACATCATCATCTTACCCTAATTTTCCTCTATCTCAGCGGGGTGGGTAGGATGGAGAAATGTGTAAAAGGGGGAAATGTAAAGCCTGACAGATTCTATAAATAAATAAATAAATAAACTTACGAGCAATTTTTTGTCGCAACTTTGCTCTTTATTAATTTATTTTTTTTAGCAAGAATAATCAAAGGATGTGGGAAGATCAATGTACACATCTGAAACCTACACTAAACACTAAACCTGTCACCTACACTACAAACCACACCTGTCATTTACACACCACACTACACCTGTCACCTACACCACACACAACACCTGTCACCTACACCACACACAACACCTGTCATCCATGCACCTGTCAACTTGCACACTACACCTGTCACCTTCACTACACACTACACCTGTCACTTTCCACACTACACCTCACACCTCCACCTGTAAATGTAGTGATATTCCCACGGGTGTAGCTGTAATCCTCCCCCTCCCCTCCTCCCCTCACCCACCCCTCTGCTCCCTCACCTCCCACTTCAGACTGTCTCATCTTCTTCCTGACATCCTATACACACCCTTAACACACCCAAATATACTCTCTACACACAGCACCACACCCTCTATACACCCTTTATAGTCCCACCACACCCTCTATGCACCCTTTACACTCTCACCACATCCTTTACACACCCCACCTCACACCTCAGCACATCCTGTATACCTACACACCACCACCACATTGTACGTCCCCTTCTTCACACCTTTTAGCCTCCTGTCCATCCCCTGACCCCTTCCACCCACCCCCCACAGGCAGGCCATGCAGGGTGTGTTGGTGCTGTGGCACTGTGCTGGCTGGGGTCCTTGCCAGTCATTTAATATATCCGGTGTTCTGTCCACTTACGAGTATACCTGCCTCTACAATGCCATCTTTTCATATTAAATGCTTAGCTATAGCAAGAGACTGACAGTCACGAAGAAGCAGCAGCTTTGCCTTATTCTACTACTAAGGTGTACGTGAAATAAGGTGCAAAAAGAATATCTAAACCAAGTTACGGTGGAGGAACTACACCAGTCTTCTGTCAACTTTTTATACCTAATAAGGAATAATTTCCTTTCCTCCATCCTCGTTGCAGCTGGACGTCTTTTACCATATATATATATATATATATATATATATATATATATATATATATATATATATATATATATATGGCAGGAACACATTTGCAACTCCCCAGGGTGGGGATGGCCAGCAGTGGCAGCGATGCCAGAGTAATCCCGGCCCCGTCCAGCCTCGCCGCTCGTAATCGGATCACAGAAAATGGGAACAAAATGGAGGGGATCCAACTCACTCCAACCTCGGACAATAAGCAGATCAGAAATTCATACGATTCCCAACTGACCATTCCGAGTGGGTGTGTGGCTGCGGCATCTGCTTCCTGGCAGGGGTATGGCAGCCTCGCTAGGGCGCTGTGAGGCAAGTAGCAGGCAGCAGAGTGAGTGAGAGTGAGGCATGGTAGGCAAGGCGTGGTGTGAGTGTCTGTGGCGGCAGGGGGCGGCGGTGGTATTACGGCTGTGGCAGTGGTGTGGCAGGGTGGCGGCAGGGTACGGGACGCGGCGTGAGACATGTGGCTCCCCAGAAAGGTATTAGCGGGAGCAGCGGGATGAAGAAGACCATAATGCCAGGAATCGGGCTACACCTGAACTGTCCGAGCCTCTCCTCCTCCTACCCTCACTCACTCCCTGTCTCTCACCCTCACTGTCTCTCTCATCCCTCATTCTACTGTCACTTTCTCACCTGTCTCCTGTCTCCCTCAATCTTTCTTCAGTCCTCCTGCCTGCGCGCTCTCTCTCATTCCCCTCTCTGGCATTCTCTCCCCTCATATTACTGTCGCGTTCCCACTTTCTCGCCTGCCTTCCGTCTCCTCTTGCTCTCCCTATTGTCCTCTTCTCACTCTCGCACTCTCTCTTTCTAATCTTTCTCACTTTCTCATGCGACTCCCGTGCCGCCCCCCCCTCTCTCTCCACACACACACACACACACACACACACACACACACACGTCATCTCCCGTCCCTTCTCATCTCGCCTCCAACATTCTTCTCCCTCTCTCTCTCTCTCTCTCTCTCTCTCTCTCTCTCTCAGCAGCGGTACATCCCTCCCACCACACCCACACCTTCACCCACACCCACACCACACCCACACCTAATCCATCACCACTCACATTTTCCCGTTATTTCAACCCACTAGCACCAAGGACATCTCAACCCCTTCAGCACAAGGCCTTATAACATTTGCTGCCGCCACACCATTTCATCAAGCTCTCTGAAGCCCCTAGCAATGAAGGAGTTATAATATCCACTCAGTACGATGCTATTATTCTTTATATTATTTCTGTATCCGCCAAATGATTTCTTATTTATCTCAGAGGAGGTGTCTTGTTGTGATGGGATTCAAAGGACTGAACTGCCATGAAGAAAAAAAAAAAGTGATCGAAATGTGTGCAAAAACTATCGCCGAATAAATTTACCTAAAACAAGAAATAAATGAAAAAAAAAACGTAACGTGCAAGGGAGAACAATGACTGAGAACGCAAGACATATCAAAATATTCGGGTAGTGACGAAGAGGATGGTTTTCCGAGAGGCAGGGGATGTGTAGGTTAAGATATGTGCAGCAAGACAGATTATGGAGACAGTAAATGAGCTGGACTGAGAGATACATGTTTATAGCATTTAGAATCGTACTGTAAGCAGCAATGGAAACTTCATATCACCTCTTCCTCAGCGATGTATCCCGCATATGACACCTATTTCTTGTACCTCACACAGACAAAATGTGTGTGTGTGTGTGTGTGTGTGTGTGTGTGTGTGTGTGTGTGTGTGTGTGTGTGTGTGTGTGTGTGTGTGTGTGTGTGTGTGTTACACTGATTATATACTCAAAGCCGTTCTGATGACATGAAAGATTTATACACACATACAGAAAACGTCTGTTATTATACAGAGATTTTTTTTTACACCAGCCAAGCATGGGTGGGGGTGAATGGATGTCTATGGGAGTGTTTCAGTGTCATATTGGAGTAGTGAGACAACAGTGTGTGATGTTTCCATAGACACGGTGAATATATAACCTCCGGCAAGCTTCGTTGGCAGAGGTAATGATTGTATACACACTGAACAGAAACACCATCCCTTCCTCTACTCCACTTTTAACAGCTTGTTTCATCACCATGCTCTGAAACCGATATGTAGCTTGCCCGGCCACCAGATGAGCCCAGAGATCGCGTAAAGGACCCCGTAGTGATCAAGATGGAGGCAGAAAGCGAGTTAATAATGATGGTGGCAGCAGTGATAATGATGGGAGCGTGTTGACAACCCGCCCACACCACTGACAAGGTTGACATTTGACAGAGGTGACCAATAATTCATACCGAGGCCCTTCCAAGAAACAACCAACGTCATGTCACAGTCAACGTTAGGTCACTCCAGCCAAGAGTTCCCACCTTCTCACACGGAATATGAGAGTGACACTGTTTTATGAAGGAAAGGGTTATATAATTTTCATGGCCGGGGGATGTGGAAGACGCGTGGAATAAAAGGATGGATGTGAAGATTGTTGAGAAATGGATTGGCTGTACATGAATGAGTTTGAAGCCTGTGGCGGAGAGGACGATGGCAGATGGAGAGGATGGGATAATATGTGAATTAGCGAGGAGCCGAGGTTGAAGATGCAAATGAACTAATGAATGACCGAAATGGATAGATGAACGATGAATGAGGATGCACATTACAAAAGTCGGACCCCATTTATTGCTTGCCTGCGGTAGACAGGTTTTCTTCGCTAGACAAACCGGGGTTGCCCAGTAACAACAACAAGCACACCCTCAATATCCCATCAATTCCTTATCACCCTCAACACATTCACCACACCCTCAATATCCCATCAATTCCTTATCACCCTCAACACATTCACCACACCCTCAGAACACATTAGAATCACCCACCACTCACGCACTACACTCACCACACTCACATATCACCAAATGCCCCATAGCCCCGAAACTCTCACCACTCTCACCAAATTCATCACTCAGCGCACCACACTCACTCATCGGACTCACCGTGAATTCACCACACTCACTGTACTCATCATTTACTCACCACAATCGCTCATCGCACTCATTATTCAACTCACCACACTCACTCATCGCACTCACCACTCACTCACCAGTCACTCATCGTACTCATCACTCACTCACCAATCACTCACTGCACTCATCATTCAACTCACCACACTCATTCACTACACTCATTCACTCAACACATCACACCTATCACTCAGCACACCACACTCATCAGCCAACTCACTACACAGCACACTCACCACACTCACAACTCACCATCACACTCTCCCAGCCCCCTCACCACATTCACCACACCGGACACTGGGGTTGGACGGGCCTGACCAAGTTATCACCACGTCAAAGGAAGATGGAGATGAGGTCCAGGCAGGCTGACTTGATGAGGGGCCGCCCACTCCAATACCACCACCACCACAGTCACTTCCACCACTTTCTACCACAGTCTCTTTCACCACTTCCATCGCCAGTCACTTCCACCACTTCCACCATCAGTCATTTCCACTATGTTCCACCACAGTTACTTCCACCACTTTCTACCACAGTCACTTCCACCACCACCACCACCACCACAGTCGTCACCACTGCCACCATAGACACTTCTACCACCACTATATTCATTTCTCCCACCACAGTCACTCCCATCATCACCACCACAATCACTTCCACCACCACCACCACCAGAATGATTGTGATGAAGATGCTGCTGCTGCTGATGATGATGATGACGATTAAGGACGTGGAGTACGTTTGATTGTGATGATGATAGTGGTGATGATGATGATGATGATGATGATGACGATGAAGGACGTGGAGTATGGTTGACTGTGATGATAATGATGATGATGACGATTAAGTAAAGTACGACTGCAAACGAAAATGATGACAATGACAGAGTGCTGGCAGTGATGGTGTGATGATGGTGATGATAGTGGTGATGAATGATGCAAGACAGAGTGATGAGCGAAAGCCTAGTTTCCTTCCCCTTCCCCTCATTGAAGACGCTCCACTGACTTCTCCCCTCACCCCCCATCCCCCACTCACCCCCCTCCCCTCCCCCTTGACCCTTTACTCTTTCCTTGCCTCCCCCCACCTCTCTCTCTCTCTCTCTCTCTCTCTCTCTCTCTCTCTCTTCCCATATTTTTTTCAATTTTCATAGTTTCACACTCTCACTCCCCCTCCCCCTTTCTCCCTATCCCTCTCTGCCACACCCTCCTCTTTCCCTTCCCTCCCCTCCCATGCCCACTACCTCCCCCTCTCTACCTACCTCCCCTACCTCGCCTCCCTCCTTCTCTCCCCTCCCCTCCTTCCCACTTCTCCTCCCCTCTATTTGTATCTAATTATCTCCACTCATGTGCCTCTCTCCGTCTCTTATTCGATCTTCTCTTCTCCTTACTCACACTCTCCTTACCCTCGCCTTCTCTTCTTCCCTGTTCTTCTCCCTCTCCTTTCCCTCTCCAAATCCATTTTCTTCTTTCCTTCACAGTCCCTCTCCTTCCCTTCTTACTACTATTTTTTTTTCTCTCCAGCCCTTCCACAAAGGTAAATAAAATCGTCTAAAGACAGCACTCGATACAGGTTAGAAATAAGTCCTCGGGGTGAAAAGGCTAACTTGTACTCTCTGCCCACGCGTCGACCACGGGCATGATAATATTGTTTTGAAACAGTACGAATATTAATATAAAAAGATACTGAAAAAGAACAAAGAAAAGCTTAAATAACAAGGCGTGGTATGGTTACCGGTACCACAGAGCACACTCAATGGTTTACTGGCTTACTGTAAACCATTTGGCTTGTCATTCAGTAGAGAGTCATTTGAAGGCAGTTCCACATCGAGCAAGTGGATGATGACGCCCCCACCTAATAACAATAATCTAATCAAAAAAAAGAAAAAAATAGAGGTCAGTTACTGAAGACGTTAGGGACACATTCTCCCCCTTTCTCTCTCTCTCTCTCTCTCTCTCTCTCTCTCTCTCTCTCTCTCTCTCTCTTTCTCTCTCTCTCTCTCTCAAGCGTTCTTCTCCCTTTCATCCTTCCTCTCTTCTTCTTCTTCCTCACTTTGCCTCAGTCTCACTTTTCCTTCCTCTCCTCCTGTTCCCTCCTCTTCCATCCTTCCCCATATCACTCCTCTACCTCCCTCTCCATCTCCTCTCCACCTTCTACGTCTGTCTCCCCCTCCCTTCCCTTCCCGCCCATACTCCTCCTCCCTTCTCTCCCCTTACTCCTCCCCTTCCCTCCCCACTCCTCTCTCTCCCTACCATCTTTTAATCAGCCATGAAAATTGCGATTATGTACTCGAAGTCATTGTGGATGTTCACGAGGCAAGAAGCAGGGAGAATAGCGGGGACCTTCACAGCAGACCACAGCATCCCCAGCATCTTCATCTTATTTCATCTTCGTCATCTTCGTCTTCGTCATATATTAGCTCACAAACTCGTCAAAACTTCTCCACTGTTATCATCACCATCATCATCACCGTCGTCGCCATCCTCCTCCTCCTCCTCTTCATCATCATCATCATCCTAACCCTACTTCTCACTATTGTAATTAAGGTGTGCAAGATCCAGAAAGCATTGCTCTCTCTCTCTCTCTCTCTCTCTCACTTTTCTTCTCCATGTCTGCTTTACTCCTCACTTTTCTATCGCATTTATCTCTCCTCGCCGTCCACTTTCTCCGTCTCTCATTCCATACATAAAATTCGGATGTGGAGAGAGTCAGTAGGTGCGAGAGTCTGTGTTGAAGAGGACTGGAGTAGATTATCCGTGGTGGAGGAAGGGGATCAGGTTCTCTGTGGACTGAGGTGGAGGTTCTGGTGGGATGTCCTGTCTTCAGCTCATCTTCCCCCCTCTTCTCTCTCTCTCTCTATGGAACGTTAGTGTCTGGGGCAGAGACCTCATTGGGTGTTAAACAGAAGATGGACAGAGTGAGAGAGAGAATGTGTGATAGAATGTGTGTGAATTATAGAAGGCGAGTGTGTGGTGGGGATGTCACACGGCCCTCACGGATCTCCCTCTCATATATCTCTCTTTACACTTTCTTACACAGCTCACAAACTCAAAGCCTCGCACATACCACACAATACTTATATATATATCACCAATGCCTCGCACTTCTGACACATACACATTTCACATATACATCAAGTTACATGCCTCACCAACATACCCAACATATCTCCCCTCACAAGCTCACAAACTCTCATATTTCACAACCGCACACACCTCTCATAACCCCACACACCTCTCATAACCCCACAAATTTTCCACATACTTCCAACATCTCAAACACACATCATCTCACAGGTCCCACCATACCTGACACACTTCACACATCTCCCCTACAAGACACAGCTCACAAAAACTCACTTCAACCAGTATTCCTCACAAGCTTGGACCACCTCACAACCAACACATAAGCTCTTCTAATGCCTCTCACACACATCCCTGGCCTCTTATACGTCTCACACCCTCACACACCTCACATCCTCACACCTCACAACATCGTCCTCTGCACAATAGTTCATCTCCTTTTCCAAAACGTCAGTATATATTTGTTTCGATGCTTCTCTGGCGACGTTATTTTACAAACACTGCATACATTAATTTACTTTTAAAGGAGGGAGAGAGAGAGAGAGAGAGAGAGAGAGAGCGGACACACACACACACACACACACACACACACACACACACACACACACGGTGATACTTGAACCTAACACACTGAACGCGCGTGGCACACAAAAATGTACTAAAAAAAGACTGCGATTTTACACACACACACACACACACACACACACACACACACACACACACACACACACACACACACACAGCCCTACCTATTCACTGCCAAATTAATTCCCGATAGGCTTAAGTGTGGAAAATATCAATACTTCTTTATGGAGAGAGAGAGAGAGAGAGAGAGAGAGAGAGAGAGAGAGAGAGAGAGAGAGAGAATAGTATGAGAAAAAATGAGAAAAGAGAAGGAGCACAGAAGAAAGTAAAAACAAAAAGACAGAAAAGAGAAAAAAGAGAGAGAGAAAAAAAAAACAGGGAATGACAAGCTGAAACATCTACGACCTACGTCCTGTTGTAAGGAAGTATTAAGGAAGAGAGAAAGGACGGAAGGAAGGAAGGAAGGAAGGAAGGAAGGAAGGAAGGAAGGAAGGAAGGAAGGGAGGGAGGGAAGAAAGGAAGGAAGGAAGGAAAAAGAGGGAAAACAATGAAGAACCAGAGAAGAAAAACTAACGTAAGCTAAAGAGAAGAGAATGGGGGTGAGGAATGGAGAGGACAGGATAGAACGAAGGAAAGAAAACGTAAAAGAAGGAGAAAAGAATGAAGGAAAGAAGAAGCCGAAGAAAAGGAAAACTGAAAGGGTGAGAGCGAAGAAGGGAGAGGGGAAGAGGGAGAACTGAAGAGATTACAAAAGAAAGAAAGAGGAGGAGAAGAGAACGAAACAATGAAATAACGAAGCAAGAAACGAAGGAAGAGAAAATACAAAAATGAGGAGGAGGAGGAGGAGGAGGAGGAAGGAAGGGAGGAGGGGTAGGGTAAAGCTGAACCGATTACGGGCTCCCAGAATATTCCGAGATGAGAAAATTGCACCAATGTGATTCCGCGGCGACCTGGCTGACGTCACGGGGGGGAGAGGAAGGACGGAGAGAGGGGAGAAGGAAGAGGGAAGGAAGGGAGAGAGTGGAGGAAGAGGGAAGGAAGGGGAGAGAGAGAGAAAGGCGAGGGAAGAGAGGAGAAGGAACAGGAACGGATGGGAAGAGGGAGAAGGAGAGAAGGAAAGAAGAAGAGAGAGGAGAAGGCAGGATCGAAGGGGAGACCGAGGAGAAGGAAGAGGGAAGGGGGAGACGGGGAGAGAGAGAAAAGGAAGAGGCAAAGGTGAAAAGAGAGATAAGGAAAGGGACATAGAAAGAGGAGAAGGAAGAGGAAATGTTGAAAGGTAAGAAGGAGAAATAAGAGGAAGGAGTAGTGTGGGAGTGAGTGGGGAGAGGAGACGAAGGGAGGAAGATCATAGTAGAGAGGAGAGGAGGGGGGGAGAGAAGAGGGAAATAAAAAGAAAGTGGCTGTTATAGGGGACAAACTGAGAGGAGAAAGGAGGGGTGTGGAGAGAGTGGGTGAGGGGTTGAGAGAGGGGAAGGTAGGGATGGAATGGGAGAGGGAGGACAGTGAGATACAGCGGAGAAGAAGGAAGAGGAGAGAGGAGAGGAGGGAGAGATTGGATGACGATGAATAAGGGGAGATAGAAGTGGGGAGACGGTTGATGAGTGAGAGAAAAGTTACAGAGACACAAGAGAGACGACGGATGAAGGGGAGAGGAGGATGAAAAAGAGGAGGGAAGAAGACAGAAGGGAGGAAGAAGAGACTGATAAGAGAGACAGAAGGGGAAAGGACAGAGGGGAGAGAGGAATGAAGAGATAGGGAAGATAGGAGGAGGAGAGATAGGTGAAACGGAAAATGAGAGAGAGAGGGAGAGAGAGAGAGGGGGGGGGGGACAACCTCAGCAAAATTCTACAGCATTATAAATTCACATTCTAGAGTAAATCCCCTTTAAATCAACAGCTTTGTAAATCCGCTGGCTGACTAATCCATAACAGTGAAGGAAAATTATATGTAAATAGTAATGTTAAAGTGTCCATATAATTTGTTACATAGTCTCTCTCTCCTAAAGACGGACGAAGCAGGATGATGATGATTGATGATGATGATGTGGTAGGCTAGTAGTTGTATTGGAAATGGTGATAGTAATAGTAGCAGCAGTAGTGAGTAAAGGTGACTGTAATAATAATAGTGGTAGGAGTGGTAGTAATGGTGCCGAATCTGGTGGTAGCAAAATGATGATGGTAGTACTTCTGGTAGCAGGAGAGGTGGGATAATGAGAGTAGTGGTGTTGGGAATGGTGACAGCAGTGGTGGAAACAGCAGTGACAACCGCAGTGATGGTGGTAGTAGTAATGGTAGTGACAGTGATGGGTGGTAGTGGCTGTGATATCGGGTAATGCTGGTGGAGATGGTAGTGATAGGGATGCTTGTAGTACCAGTAACAGTAGTAATGGTATGAGTGGCCGTTGCGGTAGGAGATGGTCGTAGTGATGAAAGTAGTGGTAGTGGTGGTGGTGGTGGTGGTGGTGGTGGTGGTGGACGGTGGGCAGGCAGAGATTGGATATTCCCCCGAGGGACACTCAAGAGGACTCCAAAAACGTAAATAAAATGAATAAGATGCTGTCTCTCCCTCCCTCCTTCCCTTCCGTTCCTCCCTCTCTCTCTCTCTCTCTCTCTCTCTCTCTCTCTCTCTCTCTCTCTCTCTCTCCTTTTTTCTTCCTCCCCCTCTCTCCCTCCATCTCTTCCCCTTCATTTTTTAATCTTCCTCTCCCCTCTCCTAGGCTCTCAACCTTCCCCTTCCTCTAATCACTCCCCTCCCCCCCTCTCTCTCTCTCTCTCTCTCTTTTCAATTTCCCCTCTCTCTACCCTTTTCTCTACCCATTACATTTTTCTACCTCATTTTTCCTTCTTTAATCACCTTTACTCCTTTTCCCTCTTCTCCCCTCTTCTCCCCTCTTCGTAACCCAATTCCCTTCCTCTCTTTTTCTCTCTCACTCTCTCCCTTATTCACTCTCTCTCTCTCTCTCGTTCTTGTTCCCTCTCACTCTCGTCCACTCCCTTTCTATCGATCTCTTTCACTCACTTTCAAGGAATTTTCTTCTCTTTAACTCTTATCAGGATAATAAGGCTTGTATAGTCTAAGTAATTATCTAGCCACAGTGTGTAAATGAGCAACTCTCTCTCTCTCTCTCTCTCTCTCTCTCTCTCTCTCTCTCTCTCTCTCTCTCTCTCTCACACACACACACACACACACACACACACACACACACACACACACACACGCCTCTCACAGTCCAACCCAACACTACCACGTCCCTACTCTCCTACCACACTGTCTCCAACATTATATTTCTCCTTACCCCCACACTACCAACATCCACACCATGAGATTCCTTCACTCCTCACTCATCCATTCATCAATCTTGCATAAACCCAGCCGGAAAAATGGCGTCAGTGAATGGGAAAGCTTCTGTATGTTCTGATCTTTTACTACATTTCTTTTTCACCCATTTTTTCCCCTCAGAGTGTACGAATGAATAACGTCCTCTCCTCTTCCTCCCCGTATGACTTCCCTACCGCTTCTCCTTCAGGCTATTTTCTTTATATTTTCTTTTCTTCTTTTAAGGGGTCTTTTCATTGATAATTTGGCTTGGATGTATCTTTGTCGGAGTCTTGGTTGGGTGTAATTGGTGTGTTTTTTTTCTTCATATGGGGCTGAGTACGCACGCACACGCACGCACACGCACACGCACACACACACACACACACACACACACACACACACACACACACAACGCTAAGCCTGGCACAGCACTCACTCTCGCTTTGAGAGCCAAGCGTAATGAACCTTTAAAACGACCATTCAAAAACCACTGTCGACAACTACTCATTTGAAACAACTCACAAAGACGCTCCCCCAAAGAACTCCCCAAACTCCCCCACACGAAACTCTCCGTCCCAAACTCCCCATCCCAAACTCCCCGCCCAAAACGCCCCATCCGAAGCTTCCCACTTGAAATTCCCCAACCGAAGCGAACGACTCCTTTCAACAATTGGCCTACGCATTCGACCTCCTGCCTCGATCGCTTCACTGCTTCGACTCTCGCTGCTGCTGCTCGACCGGATGCCTGGCCCCGCGTGCTCGCTTTTAATTGGCTCCAGCTTGATTATTTCTGCATTCTAATTGGCTGTTAGAGGATATTGCCGGATCAGCTCTCGAATGATGAGTTGTTTGCTGCCTGTGTGCTCTGATGGGATGGCCAGGCGTGTTCTGATGGCTTGGCGTGGTGGCTGGTGTTTGTTTGTTCATGTTCTGAGTGGCTGGTGGTGTATGATGTATGTGTTCTGATGGGCTGATGATGCTGTATGTTGTATATGACTGATGGGTTGGTTATAGGTGTTGCTTGTTGCCAAAAATCATAAATTGACGTGTTCAGGTCTTAGTGGAACAGATGGAGTAAGATGACGAGGCAGAGAGAGAGTGCAAGATGGAGAGATGGGTAAGATGAAGAGGCAGAAAAAGAACAAGATGGAGAGATAGGTTGAGAGGAGGGGACAGAAAGAACAAGATGGAGAGATGGAATGAGAGGAAGAGGCAGACTGAGAACAAGATTAAAAGATGAAAATAGAAGGCCTGCTGGATTGGACGGAACAGACACAACTAACAGGTCAGGGTGGAGAAATATGGGAGAGGCTGTGTGTGTGTGTGTGTGTGTGTGTGTGTGTGTGTGTGTGTGTGTGTGTGTGTGTGTGTGTGTGTGTGTGTGTGTACTGATGGGCTCAGGTATATGAGATCTGGTGAAGCATGTATTTTTTCCTTCTAGGCAGATAGTCCTGTGGGCCACTGCTAGATGCGTAGTGTGTAGAGCTGGAACACACTCACACACACACACACACACACACACACACACACACACACACACACACACACACACACACACACACACACACACACACACACACACACACACAAAGAAACGTGTCACAGTGAACTTAATAAAGGTTACACTGGACAAAATTAGCAGCAAAACAGAAAAACGTATCACAGTAAACTTCTTCATAATTATTACAGTGGATTAGTTACCAGAGTGGGAGGATGAGAGTATATCAGTGCCCGCCCGACAAGCACAGGAAGGAAAAGCTGCCCCAACATCCCTCATTGTTAATTGGCCTATACGTCCCTTCAATGGCTGCCACGCACTATTTACTATCAACAGTCAATCTCGCCGTTGATTGGTCGCTACGGGATCCAGTCAGCCGCGGGAGGAACTTTTTCAAAACTTTGCCCACCTTTCCAGCCACTTGAACCCCCAGGCCCAACAGGTTCCCTCCTCCTCCTCCTCCTCCTCTACCCGTCTCGTCTCTCCCTCCCCCTTCGGTCTACATCCCTCTTCTTTCCTCCCCCTCCCTCTCGCTGTCTAACTCCCCTCCACAGCTACCTACCTTTCTCATCCCCCCTCTTTTCCTCAACACCCTTCCCTTCTCAACCCAATCCCCTTCTCCTCATCCCCATCCCCTTCTCATCCCTCCTCATCTTCCTCCCTTCTCTCTCCCTCCTTCTTCCCCTTCCCTCCTCATCTCCGTTCCTCCTCAAACCCCCCTCCCCCTTCCGGTACACCCTCAGACTCTCACAAATGAACCCACTGTGAATTATCTTACCGGGTATCGCTGTGCCTCGTCCTGTCCCCGTCCTGGCTGCCCTTCTTTGCTCGTTACTCACCACCTCAAGTCCCCCTCGCCAACTGATGCTTGAGACCACACAGGGCTTGAGGAAAATTGGACTAGCTTCTCACAAACACCACTAGACACATGCCTGTACTCTTGGTGGCATAGGAGGCTTCGTGGCACCACTTCTTTAACCAATTATATTGTATTACGCCTGAACATTTTCCTGTATGCTATTTCCACTTATAAAAATACGAGGACTCTCAAGTTTTATGTTAAAAATAAATAAACGAAGTCTCAATTTCTATTTAGAATACGGCCATTTGACTCGCTACATTTCGCAGCGCTGAATTCATTTGCCAAGGCGTAAGCAAGTCCATAGTTTTTCTTGGTTATTTAAGCAGTACGTGTAATAATCGTCACGTGGTCAGCTTGCTTCCCACACTATCAGCCAGCAACGATAGCAAAAATTCAGACATGTTCTATCACCATCACAAGCTTCGCAAAGTCACAGAAAAACAAAACAAAAAAAATGGGTCCTGTCCTCACTTCGCGCCCGTTTTAATCTACAGCATCACGGAACACGGAGAAGGACGGCGTAACTTCACACAACACCGCTGGACACAGACTCACTGCATCTCGTCAGAAGCACTGCGTCAGAAACATCCCTTCTCGGATCATCTCGACCGAAACACATATCCGAAGCACTTCACCCAGATCATCTCATCCGAATCCTTCCACATGCAACACTCACATCCCCTACAACCTATTCGTTCCAATGACATGTTTTTCTTTTTTTTATGTACTCTCCCTAACTCCACACAGTTCAATTTTTAGATACTTTTCGAACTCTAGCAGTTTGATATTGCCCTCACTAACCACTTCATTACCAGAAACCTCTACCAAAACTGAACAAATTAGTCCAGACTCTTGAGGTAGTAAGGATAAAATTAAAACCCGTCATCGGATGGAAGGAGCTGAAAAAGCGGCCAAATTTGCCTAAACAAATATTCGAGAGAGAGGGAGAGAAGGAAGGCTACGCTTTGACGGTGGGGGAGGACTGAGAAACATGGCGGACAGGACACAGTACTGGCGGGGGATTGCCGGCGAAGTTTTGCTCCTAACAGTACTTCTCTGGAGATGACGGTGTGGCTCAGTTTGCTAAATGGTAAGATCTGGAGTTCGCTTCTCTGGCCGGAAAGACCTTTGGACATGACTTGCTTTCTTTCTGTCCCTATTCGCCCAGCAAATACGACTGGGGACCTGGGCATAACAGTGAGGGTTGCGTGTGGTATTCTTAGTACAGGATGAGACTTAAGAAATATAGATTGTTATCCTGAATGCTCCTCGTGCAGTCTATATCCATCATTCCTACACCATCTTCAACGACGCTACCTCTGTCCCTACTCATTAACGACTATTTCCATCAGGGATATTTTCTGCCTTTTAGCACGATTTTTTTTCCTATCTAGAATAAATCATCTGGCGGTAGTGTGAATACAAGTTGGCCTATTAACTGCGCTCCCCTGCAAACACACCTGGGAGTATTTTGTGTTGTGCGGACGGCTCAGTGTGCTGGTGTGGGCGTAAGTGCGGCAAAGTAAAACATGAAATAATGAGTGAACCGCAACACATAAGAAGTATAATTATGAAAATGGATGCTGTTTCTAACCCCGTCAATCCGAGGGCCCTTTCTTACGTAAAACAAGCTCATGTGTGTGTGTGTGTGTGTGTGTGTGTGTGTGTGTGTGATGGATACAGACACACCATACTGGCTCTTGAAGGGGGGCCACATAAAGGTAGGTAAATAAGTGGGACGGTGGCATGATGTTTCTCTCTCTCTCTCTCTCTCTCTCTCCTTTTCCTCTTTCTCTTCCCTATTTCTTTTATCTATTTCTTCCTCCCCTCCCATTTTTTTCTCTCCTCTCTTACCCTTATCTACATTTCTTCCTCCCTCTGCTCTTCCCTTTTCTCCTTTCAGCTCCGTATTCTCTCTTACATTTTTCTTCCTTTCTCTCTTTCATCTTCTCTTTCCTCTTACCTTTCTTCTTCCTCCCTCCTCCTCTGTCCTTTCCCCCTCCCGCTCTCCCTTCCTTCCCTCCCTCCCTCCGTCTCATTATCTTTGCTATCCCTATTACATTCTCCATCTTTCCTTCCTTCCCTTCTCCTCCTCCCTTCTTCTCTTCCCTATCATTTTCACCCTTTCTGTTCCTCCCTCTTTCTCCTCTTCTCTTTTCTTCCCTCACTCTTCCCTTTCCTACTATTTTTCTCCCTCCCTCCTTCCGCTTCTCCCTTTTCTCTCCCCCTTCTCTTCGTTATTCCTCTTAATTCGTTTCTCCCTTCTTTCTTGTTATTAACACTCTTTACTTATTCTCCTTCCTTCCTTCTCTTGCCTTTCCCTACTACACTCTCTCTCACTCTTTTCTCCCCCATCCAATTCCCTCCCTCTCTTCCCATTCCCACTTATCGTTTTCTTCTCATCTACTTTCTTCCTCTTTTCTCTTCTTCCAAGTCCTTCTTATAATCTATTTCTCCCTCTATCCTTCTCTTCCCTTACCTCCTTTCTCCCGCTTTTATCCCCTTCCCTTCCCTCTTACCGCGTCTTTCCTCTCTCCTTCTCAGTCTTTCCCTATTACCTTTCTTTCTCCTCTTTCTTTCCTTCCCTCCTTTGTGTGTGTGTGTGTGTGTGTGTGTGTGTGTGTGTGTGTGTGTGTGTGTGTGTGTGTGTGTGTGTGTGTGTGTGTGTGTGTGTGTGTGTCCATTAACATCTTAACTTTCTCTCCCTCTCCATGTCTTCAATTTCCTTCACCTTTTCCTCCCATCCCTCCTTCTCTTTCCTTTTTCTCTCTCCTTCTCCTCCTCCCATTTCTCTCTCATCCTTTTCCTTTGCCTTTCGCCTCTTTCTCCCTCCCTCCCTCCTAGTCCTCCCTTTTCTCCCTCCCTTCTTCTTTCCATCTCTGTTCACCCTCTCACATTCTCCATCATTCTTTCCCCCCCCCCCTCCGTTTTCATTTCCCTCTTACCTTTTCTCCCTCCCTCATTCTCCTCTTCCCTCTTCTCCCTCCTTCTCTTCCCTCTTACTTCCCTCCCTCCTTCCCCCCGGTAAAGAGGGGGAGGGGTATGGGGGGAGGGGGGTCTTGTCCGCGACCACTGGCTGGGAAAATGATTTAAAATGAGACGCAGATATGATTGGCTCAGACTGTCCAACGCTGCTCGACTGTGAACCGGGAACGAGGCGGTGGGGAAGAGCAGGATGGGGAAGAGCAGGATAGGGAAGAAGACTGGGGAAAAGGATGAGGATGTGAAGGCTACTGAGGAAATGGAGGATAGATAGGATACTGAGGAAGACGAGGATGGGGAGGGGAAGACTGGGGAGGAGGAGGGGGATGGGAAGGATGCTGAGGAAAAAGGGGATGGGAAGGATGTTGGAGAGGAGAAAGATGGGGTTGATGCACGGGAAGAGGAGGAAGAAGAGATGGAGAAAAGACTGTGGGATTGGAGGATGGGGAAGAGACTGGGGATGTGGAGTGTGGGGAAAGGAGGATGGGGAAGGGAAGGATGAGGAAGACTAGGAAGAGAAGGACGGAAAAAGCAGAGAGAGGAGAATGAGGAAGAAGAGGATGGAGAAAAGGGGAGGGAGGAGCTAGGTATATACTTGGGGAGAAGGCTGGGGGAAAGAAGAGTAGGGAAGAGGAGGCTGGGGATGACGCACATATATGACTGACTCAGACTGTCCAACGCTGCGCGACTGCTAAGCGGGAACGAGCGGTGGGGAAGAGGAGGATGAGGAGATGAGAAAAAGAGGGATATGAAGATGAGGGAAAGAAGACAGAGAAGAATGGAGGTTCGAGAGAAATACGGATAAGAACTGGTGAAGAACGGATTTACAAGAAAGAAACTGGGGAGGAACCTGAGCTGTAGGTAGGGGAAAAGGAATCTGGGGAGAAGGCTCGAGGAAGATGCTGGGGAGCAGATTAAGGAGCAAAGAAAGAAACAAGCTAGGATAATGGGAAAGGTTGGAGAGATATGTGGGGAGGAACCTGTGGAGTATACTAGGGTAAAAAGGTGGGGAGGAGACTGGGGTAAAAGGAAGATGGGGAAAAGACTGGGGGAAGAGAAAGGTGGGAAAAAGACTGGGGTATGAGAAAGATAAAGAGACTAGGATAAGAGGAAAGTGGGGAAGATACGACGAAGAGGAAGGCTGGGAAGAGACTGGGGAACAAACTGGAGAAAAAAGATTAAAAAGTTATCCCGATCGCTGCGATGCCTGAATTTAGGTTGGAAAAAGAGATACGGATGATGTTGATGATGAAGATATTATCTATCTATCTATCTATTGCCAGACGCCTTAATTCCTTACGGGGTGGCCATAAACAAATCGCCTCCACGTCGCCCTGTCCCCCGCCATTTCACTGCCCTGCTCCCAACTCACATCCCCCTCTCTCATATACCTTTCCACTCCATCCCTCCACCTCATCCTCGGCCTCCCCCTTCCTCTCTCCCCCTCCACCTTACTCACATAACTCTCCTCGTCAGTCTCTCAGCCTCCATCCTCTCCACATGGCCAAACCACCTCAGTGTGTTCCTCCCAACGCATCCTATCACATCCACATCCACATCACAACGCTCCTTTATATCCTCATTTGTCAGCCTATCTCTCCATATGACTACACAGGCTCCTCTTAAATAACTCATTTCCACTGCTTTCACTCTTGACCTCTGTCCTTCCAACAACGTCCAAGCTTCACTTCCATAAGTTAGAGTTGGTATCACAATACAGTCATGTAGTAACTTTTTCACTTCCATGCCCACTTCCCTGTTCCTTATCACTGCTTTCAAGGAACCAGCAACGCTATTCTTCAGTTGACAGATTCCCTAAGCAACTACAAGCTTAAGGTGGCCTATGCAAAATAATCACTCAGGATGGTGTGT
Organism: Coenobita brevimanus; assembly: GCF_032717465.1. Classification (NCBI taxonomy): domain Eukaryota; kingdom Metazoa; phylum Arthropoda; class Malacostraca; order Decapoda; family Coenobitidae; genus Coenobita; species Coenobita brevimanus. Next base: position 36,097,485 of record NC_137039.1, read on the forward strand.
CTGAGAGCCTTCCGAATCAAAGAGAATCCGTCCACCCGTCATCTAATCCTTTTTTGCCCATCAGTAGCATAGAGGCCCGAGGTTAGGGTACTCAGTCCTAACATTTAGGGCGAAGGTGACCAACTTACTACCCCCTAAGCAGCATTACGTGAGCAGTAACCTGGATGTACACCATGACAGCACTACATCGACCGAGTGGATGGTGAGCGTTCGCACCTACCACACCCCAAGAGAATACATGCAAAACAGTGTACCAAATGATGGCTTTATGGCGTACGTCGTGATGAAGTATAGAGTATTCCAACCCCCCGTCAATTATCATAGCATGTCCTGTGTGTTGCGTCGTGCTGAAGTGTTGCAAATAGCTCAACACGCCACGCACCTGCAATCAAGCACACACACACCTGCGACAATCAATAATACACCTGCAATAATCAGTCACACACTCAGAAGTCAAATACACCTACAGTAATTATACATACATCTGCACAGTCACTAACACTTTTGCCACCACACCTGCACTCCACCACACAATCCCTCCACCACATTCCCACACCTACGCTCCACCACACCACCAAACACCTGCACTCATCACAATCCCTCTACCACACCACCACTCCTGCACTCCACCACACAATCCCTCCACCACACCATCACACACCTACACTTCACCACAATCACACACTTGAACTCCACCACACCCACCCTCCACCACACTACTCCACCGCACCACCACATCCACACTCCACCACACGAGCATCAGCAGCAGACACAAGCAATGATAATAATGTCCTTTGATCCTCATGGCCTTTCTCTTTTTATCTCCTATTTTTCTCTCTTCTGGCTGGTCTTTTCCTCTAACCATCTTTATCTTTCTACTTCGCTGTACTCTATCTGACTCTCTCTCTCTCTCTCTCTCTCCTCAACAATCACTACTTCTGTTTCCCCTCCTCATTCCCCTTTATCTTTCCCAACACCTCTTCCTCTCCCCTCCTGTTGTCCTCACCATCTCTTCCCATCCCCTCCAATCCAACAAGCAAGCATCCAAATTAAATATCAGCCAACAGCAACAGCAACAGCAGCACCAGTCCACTTCCTCTCCTCTCTCTCTCTTTTACCCTTTTCCTTTTTATTCCCTGGAGGCAGCGCACCAGCTTTACAAAATCCACAGGTGCTTAGATGCAATTTCCTGACATCTGAGAGTCCGGGTTGAGCCTGACGTGGGTAATACTTGCTCCGGGATCATTTTAGTCTCCCCCTACCCCTCCCAATCCCCCACCTCAAACCCCACTCTCCCACTCAACGCCTTACATTCCCCACTCAACCCCCCCTCCGGCCTTCTCTCAACCTCTTCCACAACCCCTTCCCCCAACCCTATCTTACCTTCCCAACTCTTTATTCCTCCCTCAATTCCCCCTATGGTCTTCCCACAACCCATCCTTCCCTCCCTTCCTCTCTTCCTATCCCCTCCCTTCTTCCTAAATTCCAGCCATTTCCCCTCCCCCTCCAACCCCCCTTCCATTCGCCCTCTGTCCCTTCACTCCCCCTCTCAATCCATTTAATATCACCCTCACTGTTCCATCTTTCCCCTCCCAGGCCCCTTTCTGTCCACTTTTTCTTCATTCTTTGTCCCCTCCTTTTCTTCCTAGTTCCCTTTCTTTTCCCTCGTCCCCTCCTCCCTTACTAGTCACCCTTCCTTTCCCCCCCTGTCCTTCCCTCTCCCCTATATGCTTTTTGTTCCCCCTTTTCCTCTCTCCCTTTCTTTCCCCTTCTGTCCCCTCGCATTCCCCTTCCTGCCCCTCTCCTCCCCCCCCCCACTCCCAACCATGGTCTATCATCCCCACCTCAATCTTCTCCCCCCAGGAACCCCCCAGCCTCTTTCCCCACCATCGTTTGCAGCGCAGACTAAGTAGGAAATGTTCAGACAAGCTCTATGCTGTATGTAGTGTAGCAAGGAGATGGAGTGTGAAGAGTCAGTAATTTTAATAATTATAATAACACGACTACAACCTTCACAACTACTAGTACTGCTACCGTCCTGCAGCAGCAAAATAACAATAATAATAATAATAATAATAATAATAATAATAATAATAATAATATTATTATTATTATTATTATTATTATCATTGTTGTTGTTGTTATTGTTATTGTTGTTTTTTTATCATAACACTGTCCTAATATTTCCCAGCACACACACACACACACACACACACACACACACACACACACATATATACGTACCTTATCTAAACAATGAGGAGCACAGGCAAAGAATAATGTATTCTAGGAGTTATAAAAGTCCACTCACACACACACACACACACACACACACACACACACACACACACACACAGATAGAGAGTAATGACGGGGTGGTGATATTGGAACAGTGGCAGTCGCTCTCTCTCAAAACACCCCCGCCATTCTGCCCACTTGTCCAGTCAATTACGCTCAAGGCTCCTAACGTGATTATACGCCGCCCTCCCTCATCCACCCTTATCAAATTAAATCACCGGACAAGTATAAAAAATGGATGGGGACTCGACAGTGTGTGTGTGTGTGTGTGTGTGTGTGTGTGTGTGTGTGTGTGTGTGTGTGTGTGTGTGTGTGTGTGTGTGTGTGTGTGTGTGTGTGTGTGTGTGTGACCTGTATTCTCCCCCAAACCAGTTTATTTTTGCCTATCCTATGATAATTTTCTTGCCCATTGTCCATAATATTTACATAGCATATATCGACATTAACAAGGAAAAATGGCATATCAGAGAATTTTAAACTTTACATGCAATATAAATCACAAAGGGAGGGGTGTTGGCAAGTCCCCTAAGCTTTCGAGATTAGAACTCTAGGTGTGTGCGTCTGTGCATTTAACTTCTTTCAGCCATAATGTATAGTCGGTGTTGTAGCCCTGGGATTAGCTGAAATGTGAACCCGATGGACTGGAGGCTTAGGATGCGCCTCTCTTACAGTTCGCCATCCTCCTTTCATGGGATAGGGAAGTAGCTGAAGGACGTTTGTATGACCAGAGAAGCTGGCCAGGTATATCGGTGCCACCACCTCACCGCCTAAACACGACCCCCTTCAATATGAACTGATACAGGTGGTTGATATTGATGGCGCGTGTCAATCTGCCATCTTGATCTGCGTTTGGTCACACCTGGGTGATGACGCTCGCTTATGAGGATGCAGAAATAAGTTCTCACGTGTTCGTAGTTTGACGAGATTCCCTCCATAATACATACAGACTCTCTCATCTACAAACTGCCATTCTAGCAGCACAATACTTTCCACATGTGCTTCTCACCTTGCCACTCCGAAAGCTTTCCACACCTAAACCCGTGCACGTACCTTAAGGTGGAGCGGGTCACTTCTCCGGCGACAGATTGGTACTCCTCGCCCTCTGGAGCAGCTGCGTATCAGGACCCGGAAAACGCGGCTTGAACCAGTATTACTAGAACTGACCGCCCATGTCAGACGTGTGCATGCCGGCCGCTATCGGATGATTAACAGCCTCTAGAAGTAACAAGAAAAACACGTATTAGTGACGGCATCATCGTACTGAATGAGTGGTAGTTCATGGGAAGGTGGTGGTCAAGTGGATGAGTAATGGGCTCCCGTCCAAAAAAATACATAAGTTCAATCTCATTTGGGGTAAGGAAGAACATGACAGCTTGAACTTCGTGAAAAGTCTTTACTGATCTTCCACACGACCCGCCGACACGTTATAAAAACACCCCCACTAGTACCATCATACCAGTCCTGAATGACACAACCCTAGCATGTATTCAGTACGGAAGGTGGGTATTGTCGCTGAAGCGGTGACATGCAAAGGTGTGTGGCACGTAAGAGGACTGCTGGGCCTCAGGGAGCAGTTTGTCTAATCTATACCCTGAGTCGAGGGAACAACACATTTCAAATACCATCCTGGTCCTGAACCCAGAATTCCATCCGACTTATGGGCAATTCCCTGGCAGAACTGTCTTTGTTTTCCTAGATGGACACAGAACGGTGAGTGAATATTCTCCTTGTATATGTTATTCTTCCTCCAAAACATATCTAAGTCACATAAAGAAAATAATCCTAAATTATGTGTGAGTCTCAGGAGAAATGGAAGAATTATGGAAACATACTGAAACTGTATTTACTCAGAGTTTGATAGTTCCTTAGCTTTGTTCTTTTCTGTTCCTGTTTCTGGAACCCTCCCACCACACATATTAGTGTAAATGATAGTTAGAATGATGGATGGATGGATGGATGGCGTTTATGCTAAGGCTGTTTCATTCAGGACTGGTGTGTCAATGGGCCCTCTCACACAGCCAAATTACAAGTCAGAGAGATCTCCTTTAATTGAAAAAATGAAATATATTTATGCAACTGTCATAAACCAAATATTTAACAAACATGCTTTAATCATGCATAACATAATCCCCAGTTGCCTAACAACAAAGATGTTTCCTATCATACTCAAAAACTTTATTAGAATTCATCACAACTGAAATTTATCTCACATACCCTAGCCGGGCCAAACCCAACTTACCCTAATTTACACATATCAAACTTAATATAGCCTAAACTAGTTTAACTTTGCCTGGCTTAACTTTCTGAATGGCTTGGGTTTTTCACTGCTGGACTGACCTGTCAGGTGTCAGGGTGACAAAATAGGCAAAATAAACAACAGACAAACAAATGGTCATTAGTTTATCCTATATCAGAAAGCACAAATTAACCAGCCCAGCCCAGCCCAGCCCAGCCCAGCCCAGCCCAACCCAACCCAGCACAACCCAACCCAAGCAGCAGAATGGGGCTCGTGGTTCGTGCATGATCAGGCCGGAGAAGCAAGGGGGAATGGAGCTTGTATTTACCGTAATGCAGGTGGACTTAATCAACCTCCACTGCGTCTGGTAATGCCCGCCCGGTCACTATAATGGCCTGGGTAATATGAGGGAGTGAGAGCTACGTTTTACAGGACCTCGCGTGTCGCTTCCTAAAAACCGCCAGGCATTAGCGAGTGTCGGTGGTGCTTGTCACTAGTGGAGTTGCCAAAATACAGTTCCGAAAATTGTTACTTAAAACACAAAACTACTCCAAAACGTAATCTGAAAAACGCAAACTTAACAGTATCACTAGAATATTGATAAAAACATCCAAAAAACAGTAAGATTACCAACACCCGAATATACTGTATAAATGTTGTAAATCCGCTGCCCGAAAGCGCTATAATGGCATCTGCGCTTGTCAATGTAAACACAGAAGTGGCCTGCTCTCATCTCGGGATTAATGGCCGTGATTGTGGTCCTGTTTAATGAAGGACGCACGGTATTACTCGCTACTTTTATTAGTTACGGCGCAACGATGGCTCTGCGGAACACGTGATAATTTAGTATTAATTTGGGGGGGTGTCTTTTTTTCCCTCTCCTGCCTCTCCTTTCACACACACACACACACACACACAGGGAAGGGAATTGGCAAAGCAGTGTAGTGGGGATGGCTGCGTTGGAAGGTGGTGGTGGTGACTTGCAATGCGACTGCAAACATCAACACAAAATCAGATGACAAAAATCATGTGTTCATGGGCATGGTGCTTCCCCAGCTACACCCACAATTCCACCAACCCTCACCCCACCCACAATTCCACCCACCTTCACCCACAGTTCCACCCACCATCACTCCACCCACAGTTCCACCCACCCTCACTCCACCCACTGTTCCTCCCACACATCCCACACACAGTTCCACCCACCCTCACTCCACCCACTGTTCCTCCCACACATCCCACACACAGTTCCACCCACCCTCACCCCACCCACAATTCCATCCCCCTCACCCCGTCCACAGTTCCGCCCACCCTCAACCCACCCACATTTTCACCCACCCTCACCCCATCCGCAATTCCACATACTCTCAACCCACCCACAATTCCACCCACCCTCGCTCCCCAGGTATTTCCAAAGGCGTAGCTACAAATCGACGAAGCAAAATCGCAGTGTGTGTGTGTGTGTGTGTGTGTGTGTGTGTGTGTGTGTGTGTGTGTGTGTGTGTGTGTGTGTGTGTGTGTGTGTGTGTGTGTGTGTGTGTGTGTGTGTGTGTGTGTGTGTGTGTGTGTGTGTGTGTGTGGTAGCTGTTCAAGTGAAAAGAACAGGATATATGAGCCATCTTTTTTTTTCTAATTAAGAAGGATTTTAAATTAGGCCCGTCGTGGTCATCGCATTTTGCTCTCTCTCTCTCTCTCTCTCTTTCTCTCTCTCTCTCTCTCTCTCTCTCTTTCTCTCTCTCTCTCTCTCTCTCAACAGTCGCCTCTTTAATTTTTTTTCCCGGTCTGGCTCTATTGAAAACCGATTACCAGGCGGAACAGTGTGAGCGTGTTCGATGGCTGTGGATTAGGGATGACGGGGCACAGGTTCATGTCCAGGAGCTGCATTCTAGGTGGTATGAGGTGGTATAAGGTGGTATTCGAGGTGGTATAAGGTGGTATAGGGTGGTATTCTTGGCGGCATTGCAGAGACTCCTAAAGCCTTACCCTGGGTGGCGTAGCAGACCCCGTGGCACCTTTTCCTGAGAGATTTATTGTGCATATTACATCTCACTTCCTCTTTTTTATTCTTATTTTTCTGGTATCGACACAGTTTGCCTCGAAGACATACAACTGGTTAAAAGTAAGTGTAATATGCAAAATAATTCGCTGGGAAAACGGTGTTACGAAGACTCCTATTACCCCTACAGTATGGCCGAACGCTAACACTCCTCTACACACACACACACACACACACACACACACACACACACACACACACACACACACACACACACAAGGTATCATCCAGCTTGCTAACTAGCGCCTCCTTTAAGTATTTAGTGAGATAAAGATGCGAATCGTAAGATGGGGGTTCCAGGCCTAAGATTAAAGTTAGAATTCTAAGATGGAAATTCCAGTCCAAGGATACAGGTTCCGATTCTAAGAAAGAGATCCGAATCCCGAGGAAGAGTTCTAGATTCTAAGACAGAGGTTCCAGTCCCAAGACAGAGGTTCCAGTCCTAAGACAGGGGTTCCAGTCCTAAGACAAAGGTTCCAGTCCCACTAACCAACCAATCCTGTATCTTCCTCCCACCCACCCCTGCACCCCATCCCAATCCAGGTCGTTAACTAGCGTCTCCTTAAGCGGTGATGGAAGGGCCCTGAGTCAGCGGGCAATTGCGGGTGTGGGGAGTCGTTGTGTGGCGGATTGCGGTGGTTCCTGCTTATTGCCCCGGTGACAAATTGCTCCACTATTTTCTTAGCGGTGTGCGAGGGGGCGACACCACCGTTCGATAGTGTTTGCCTTTGTTTCTTTTTTTTTTCGTTTTCCGTCTCTGCTTATGTCTTTTCCTGTTTTCTTTTGTTTAACTACCTCTGTGTCTTTCTGCTTCTTCTTCGTCTTCTTCTTCTCTTTCTCTCTCTCTCTCTCTCTCTCTCTCTCTCAACTGTAGGGGGTGTTCTTTTGGACTGTATATGCACGATGCACGCAGTATACTCGAATTAAATACCGTATACACATATCACTGGATTTTATATCTTAATATGGATGACTTGCAATATATTGTAATCTTGTGTGTGTGTGTGTGTGTGTGTGTATGTGTGTGTGTGTGTGTGTGTGTGTGTGTGTGTGTGTGTGTGTGTGTGTGTGTGTGTGTGTGTGTGTGTGTGTGTGTGTGTGTGTGTGTGTGTGTGTGTGTGTGTCCCCCTACCCACTGTTTGGTAAATATTTGCCTCGTAACACTATTTTTAACACCACATGCCGCCTCTCTGCCACCCTGCCTACCCTAACCTCCTTCCCTTCTAACACCCTGACACCCTCTCTCTCCTCCTCCTCCTCCCCCCCACCCTCTCTCCCCTCTCTCCTCCTCCCCCACCCTCTCTCCTCTCCCCCATCTACCTTCCCATCTTCTCTTCCCTCTCCCTTCTCCCCCACACTTTGTAAACAGTGGTGGTTGTGGGCATTTATACCGTTCCTCTATCCCCTATCCTCCTCCTTCCCCTTCCTTTCACACTCGCTCTCTCCCCTTCCTCCCTCTCTTTAACACACACTTCCACTTCTTCTCTTCCCCTTCGTCATCCCCCTTACACACACACACACACAGACACACACACACACAATCTCTCTCTCTCTCTCACTCCTGACCTTCCAAAACAACCCTCCCCACCACATTATCGACACACACTTAATCATTACCCGTGGAATGGACAAAGAATCCCGCTAAAAAGAAGACCCGTGACCTTCGAGTGGCGTCCAGTAGGGGTCAGCCTTAACTTCTTATTAGGAAAGGTCAGAAAAGGTTAGGTGACTTATATCTAGCTGTCTCTCGTCTCGGTCCCCCCCCCTCTCTCTCTCTCTCTCTCTCTCTCTCTCTCTCTCTCTCGCTGCGCGAGGAGTGAGACAAGGCGTACCATTTTTCCAGGGTAGAGGAGGAGAAGCTTCAGAGAGAAAACGTGGTAAAGAGGATATTTTAGGGCGACCTTTCGTACCGTGTTTGTGTTTAGGCTCTAGGTTTGAAAGTGCTGAGCGGCCCTGCACAGTGTTGTTGTGGTTGTTAATTCTTAGGTGATAATACAGCAGGCCACTCCTATGGTAAAAATAATCGTTTAAAGGAAATACATGAATACAGGAGTTGAGATTCCTGTTGTCGTCAAGGAGTTAACTCATTGAACTGGGTGGTACATTTTTTCTTGTTAATACTCTCAGGCTCCTGTGACTCACTTTCAGCTGAATAAAATCGCCCGGCTTAAGTGTGATTAGAATCCTAGAGTTATCCCGACCATGACAGGGTTAATTCTTGCCACATACAGGCACCAACTCCCCACTCTCCAACCCTTCTGTCACCTTCCCCCTCCCCTCTCCACAATGCCACCCTTCCGCCGACACCTCTCCCCCGCAACCTACCCCATTCCTCTCCCCACACCACATCCATCCTCACCTCTCCATCCACCCCTCCCCCTCACAACCCCACCTTTACATCCGCCTAACCCCCTTCTGTCACCTCTCCTTCCCACCCCCTATTACCTCAAACCTTCCATTACCTCACTCCCCAACCCCTCACAACATCAACCCCTCCCTCCCATCCCCATCTCCAACCCTCAACCCCCTACCCCCTGCCAACTACTTCATTTTTCAGTGGGTTAGCTGGAACGTTGTAGGATCCGTGACCTGAACCAGAATTAACTGATGAATTTTAGAGTCCGTAATGTCGGGTTGTGTAGTTGTGTCACCCTCACTCTCGCGCTCATTTTCACTCTCATCCTCACGCTCATTTTGGCTCTCGCCTTTTTCCATTCTCATCCTGATACTTTCGCCCTCACACTCCTCTTTACCTTCACCCTAACTCACCTTCACATTAACGCTCTTTCACACCTATTCCCCTTCTCACTCTCACACTTCTCCTCATCCTCACACACACACACACACACACACACACACACACACACACACACACACACACACACACACTCACACTCGCATTCACACTCCCTCATCCATTCTCACCCTCATACCCATTTCACCCTCAGACTCACACACTCGCACTACACCAGTTCTCACCATCACACTGATTTTCACCCTCACGCTCACACTCTCATCTTCTCACTAATGTTCATCCTCAGTCGGTTCCATCGTCAATCACCCTTTATGCTCATCCTCACACGCTTATCATTACCTTCACCTTCACATTTGCACCCTTACCCTGGCATTCATTTTCACCCTCGCTCTCATACCCTCACTCTCAAACTCATTTTGCACCCTCGCTCTCACATTTCATCCATTCATTCATTCATTCATTTCACCCTCACAGTCACATCCATTTTCATCCTCAGACCTCACACTCGCTTACACTCACATTCAGCTCCATCCTCACATTCACACTCATTTTCACCCCTATGCTCTCTCTTATGCCCATTTTCACCCTCACTCTCTCCTCATTTTCATACTCTCAGCTCTATCGCTGTGTGTGTGTGTGTGTGTGTGTGTGTGTGTGTGTGTGTGTGTGTGTGTGTGTGTGTGTGTGTGTGTGTGTGTGTGTGTGTGTGTGTGTGTGTGTGTGCGTTTCCTTACATGCTATTAACCCTTTCACTACGATGGCGTCCTTTTTCGCTCATGTTACCGCCCTCAGCCTTGGAGAGACTCAGACTGGAAGGGTTAAATGCAGACCTGCTCCTCTCCAAGTTTATATCTTACTCCAGACCTTCTCCAAATCCCCCTCCATACCCCCCTTCACCTCCTCCTTTCTCTTCAGATCACCCTCCCCTACCTTACTCTCTACCCCCTACCATATAGCCTATCCACAATGCCAGTTCCTGTCCCCTCCACATCCCTCTCAACTCCTTCAAAACCCCTTATTCCCATTCAATGCCCCTTCCAACTCCCTCTTTTTTCCTCAATCCCTTCCTTGTACCTCTCACTGGCGTCATATCCCTTCCATCCCCTCCTGTATCTCCTCCGCACCCTCCTGTCCCCTCCATTTCCTCCTCTCTATCCCCCTCAGCTCCCTCCTCTCTATGTCTACTTCCTCTTCCCTAAGCCCCCTTCTGCATAGTCCCTCCTACCAACTACCCTCCCTGTCCCCACCATTCCCCCTCTCTATCCCCTCCACATCCCTACGCTCCACTCTCTATCCCCTCCACTCCCCCCGTCAATCCTTCTCTTCAAACGCCCCCTTCCCCCACCATTAATACTGGCCACACCGTTCTAGTTCTCCCCCTTCTCTCCCCCACTCTCCCACCTACGTATTTTAATGACTGACTCTCTCTCTCTCTCTCTCTCTCTCTCTCTCACGCCCCTCTCAGGCCTTTCGAGCGAGTCCCCGGCCTTTTCACATATCCGATAATATTAATTTTACCAATGGACGGCGCTCGACCCAACTCAGAGGGGGAACTCCGTCAGTCCTCCCCCCCCCCCAAAGAAAAAGGAAAATGCAAAAAAAAAAAAAAAAAAGAAGAAGGGATGGAGGTATATATATTTTTTCGAGTCCATGGAGCAGTTTCGTAGGAAGGACTCAACCAACGCAAATTGATGGGGGTGGGGTGAGGGGTGGGGAAGGGGGTGGGTGGGGAAAGGGGGATGGGGAACTGAGGGAGTGGCTAGAGGAAAGGGATAGGTAAGGGGAAAGGAAGAAAGGGAGAAGGAGGAAATGGGTGAGGGAGAGGGAGGAATGGGTGAGGGAGAAGAGGAAGGGTGGGGGCGAATGGGTGTGTGAGGAGGGGAAGACGCAGAGGGGAGGAGAAGGGAGTGGATAGGAGGGGAACGGCAAGGGCGAGGGAAGGAAAAGAAAGATGGAACGAAGGAGAGAAAGAGGGAGAGGAAAGAATGCCGAAAGGTGAGGAAAAGGGTGAGGGTGAAGGGAGAGAGGAAAGGGGAATGGTGGGGGTGAGGAGCATGGACAACAGGAGAAAAGGAGGAAGATGGGGTGTGAAGGGAGAAGGAAGAGGAAGAGGGAGAGGGGTAACGGGAGACGGGTGAAGGTGAGAGGAAAAGAGAAGAGTGAGAGTGAGGGGAAAGGGGAGATGGGTGAGGGTGAGGGGAAAGTGGAAGGGCGAGGGTGAGGGGAGAGGCTAAGGGGAGTGCAAAAGCCCGTTCACAAGCTGGCCACGGATTTTTCCTCTTCTTTATTCAAGGATGGAGTTCGCTGGGGCGTGACGGAATGGGTGAGTAAGGGTGAAGGGTAGGGTGGTGGTTGAATGGGGTGGAAAATGATGGGTGAATGAGATGATGATGATGATATTAGGTGAATGAGTGAACTGGATGATGATGACGATGATGATGATGAAGAAAACAGCAAGACCAACAACAACAACAAACTAAGCACGCCTTGCTCTCATACACCTGTGTCTCACAATACAGGTAAAAAAGAAAAGGCAGACTGACAAGAAAGATTAAAAGTGTCTCCTTAGCCCTACAGTCCTTATTTTCTTCAGGTTGGCAGCTTTTCTTGCACTTCTTCCTTACTGATATTTTTCTACACATGCCTAGATATTCGTCTGTAAAATATCTGTGGAAACTATTTTGATATTAAAATGATCCTAGCAACACGTAAGAGAATGATAACGTGTAATATATAGATAAGGAAGATGTCACAGATTATTAATATGTACGAAAATAATAGCGTGTCAGACAAATCAATAAGAAATAAGTGCTGGATAATTAATATGCAGGAAGATAATAACGCGTAACATGCATGACAAATCGCTAAGGGCTGTATGTTACAAAGGCTCCTAATTTACTAAGAATATGGCCTAAAACTGAGAGAAACTGAGTAACAATGGGTGATGGGAAAAAACACGAGTAAAGAGTGTGGAACGAAGAGAAAGAAAGACTGTGAGGACGAAGAGAAACGGTGCGATAACGAAGAGGAAGAAAGAGTAAGAGATCGAAGAAGAATGAGTGAGAGAAAGAAGAGGGAGAAGGAGCCCGAGAACGAAGAGCCACGGGGTGAGAACGAAGAAGGACTGTGTGATAACAAAGAGAAACTGAGATAGTGAAAAGAATGGAAGAGTGCAAGAACGAAAAAAAGAGAATACAAGAATGAAAAAATAGTGCGAGAAAAAGCGAAAAAATGCGAGAATGATGAGAGAGAAGCAGTGCCAACACGAAAGGAACGAGTGCCAAAACAAAGAGCGAAAGTGTGCCAACACGAAAGGAACGAGTGCCAAAACAAAGAGAACGAAAGAGTGCCAACACGAAAAGAAAGACTGCGAGCGCCACGGATGCGAAAAGTGGATGATTATTGCCGGCTTAATCTTCAAAATACCCCCCACTTAGGCCCGCCCTGATTAAACAAATATTGATTGTGTCCCCGGCACACACACACACACACACACACACACACACACACACACACACACACACACACACACAGGCTGGTGGTGTCGCGGGTGTCGTGGCTCCCTTTGTTTACCTTCTCTTTGCTGACGTCTACACGCCTCCGACTCGGCAATATCCCTCATTTCGCGCGCGGTGTAACATCTCGGCGGGCGGATGTCTGGTGCATATTAGTTTCACTGTTCTCAAACGATTTTGCTCAGCATAAGTAAAACACAATAAAAAAAATTAAATCCACATTTACACATTCAGTTAGTAGTGAAAAGATTCTAAGAAGTATAAGTAATACATAACAGATTATAACTGTGCCCTATATGAAAATAAACTACTAACGAAAAAGTGTTGGGGCATCTCCAATACCCACGTGAATGCGATCCACAAGTGTTCGATTCTGAGCTAAACACAATTCCAGCAAAAATCCTGGACGCTCCTGTCCCGCGCCACTCTGATTCAGTTCCTTATAAAAACATGAATCACGCCACTGACCCGGCAGACAAAAATGCATGAAAAAACAGCGAGAGTCGGGAATTTCTCGACATGTCATAAAAAATATATAGGAAAAAATCAGTCCCCTACAAAAAATCCAAATACCAGATTTAATTGGCTGGCTATAATATACAGAATCAGCCGAGTAAATGTCACTAACGAGACGAAATTGGGTTTGTGATGACAGCGGGTTCACACACACAGGAGGGGGGACGATGGCGCCGAGTCCGTGGAGTGAAAATAAGTTATAAAAAATAAGTAATTCCAGATTTTTAGGGCCCAAGGACGGTTCCATTGATTTTGGGAGTATTTTCATGTATTCCTTTTTTGGTCTACTTTTTTTTCTATGAGGAGGGGGAGGGGGGAAGGGTTGCTCTCAGTGCTAAGTTAAATATTGTGTGATCGAGATGTGGTGTTTCTTGTGATGATGCCTGATGTCCTGTTCTCGTGGGCTTAGGAGAATGCCTAGGACTTCAGCACTACAGCTCGTTCAGGTGGAACACACACACACACACACACACACACACACACACACACACACACACACACCTCCACAGCAGCCCCACCTTTTCAGACACTCCACCTTCCACCTACTACCACCTACACAGAACAATGGGTGTGATACACTCAGCGGACAGTGTGTGTGTGTGTGTGTGTGTGTGTGTGTGTGTGTGTGTGTGTGTACCACCTACACAGAACAATGGGTGTGATACACTCAGCGGACAGTGTGTGTGTGTGTGTGTGTGTGTGTGTGTGTGTGTGTGTGTGTGTGTGTGTGTGTGTGTGTGTGTGTGTGTGTGTGTGTGTGTGTGTGTGTGTGTGTGTGTGCGTGCGTGCGTGCGTGCGTGCGTGCGTGCGTGCGTGCGTGTGTGAGTGAGTGAGTGAGTAAGTGAGTGTGTGTGTGTGTGTGTGTGTGTGTGTGTGTGTGTGTGTGTGTGTGTGTGTGTGTGTGTGTGTGTGTGTGTGTGTGTGTGTGTGTGTGTGTGTGTGTGTGTGTAATTAGTGGGTGTTTATTAGGGGGTGTTGGGTCATTACTGGTCTGGCTCGCTAACAAGCTTGGTGTATGTCATCCCTATCCCCCCCCCCTCTCTCTCTCTCTCTCTCTCTCTCTCTCTCTCTCTCACCTTATCTCACAACCCTTTCCCACAGCCTTCTCTCTCTCCCAGTAGCTCTCACGTTTGCTCTCCAGCTCCCTAATCTTATCCATCCCTCTCTCACAGCCCTCACTTTTGCTCTCTTTCTCCCTTCCTATTATATCAATCTCTTTTTAACTCACACTCTGACCATCTCTTTCTTTTTCTCTTCTCTTCTTCCACAAGCTACCTTTCTCTTCACAGCCCCTGTTGTAGCCCTCTCACCCTCACCCTCAACCTCAGCTTCATCCTCACCCTTACCGTCACTCTTATTCTAAACCTATCCTTCAGCCAAACCCCAGACCTCACGCTCACCTTCACCCTTAATCCAGTTCTCACCTCACCCTCACCTTCACCCTGATTTCGCTCCCTGCTTCAACAGTAAGACCTTCAGGCATCTTCACCCACACTCAGAAAAGATCCCATCCGTCAAGGCACATCATCTTTCTTATATACTTCCCCACCTCCTCCCACAACACAGCACCCACCCTCATGTACTGTACACTCCCCCCTTATCACTTCTTTCCACCCTACCTCATATACTTCCTCACCTTATCTCTTCTTACAACGTCAACTGTTTTATATTACCTTCATCAGTCCGTATGAGATCCACTTCAGAAGCGACTCTTCCCTTCGACAAGGAAGGTACAGCCAAAATTAAACCCTACTCCATGCTGGTCACGTACGAATCGGGCCGGGGTGTACTCGTATGTTCTGGGAGCAGAAGATTTATGCGAAAGTCGTAATGTTTTATTGATTTTGTTCATGAGTAAGGAGTTTGTAAAATCTCATCAGTGTGGACCAAAAGGATGCCAACTTCTCAGGAGAGTAGCCCATTAATAACTCTCTCCATCCACTCCACCCAGCGATCTCTCGTATGGTGCAAGGTCGGCTCAGTCAGCGTTACCAGTGTCTATTCTGCATCACTGATTCATTTCCCACGCCCACTGTTACACCCACTTCACAACAGAAAACTGAGACGTCCTCACGACACACGAGATACCGCCACATGAGTTTCCAGTGGAGCGTTATTTATGGGCCAACCTAATACCACCAACACCACTTCATATGCCCTCCACAGCTTGGGTATCAGACACTAGATGCAGGGCACACAAAGGCCAGGAGACGCTTGCATTACCACTGAACCACCATGGCTCCCACCACACACTACCTTCCCACATGTTCTCTCCCATTTCACCCTTCCTCAAACCACCCCATATACTCCCCACCTTCTTGCGCTACCACCACCATAACACATCACCTTCCCCTCACACCTCCCCAACCTTCTTACCTCATACACTCCCCTTGTTTTATTCCTCCCGCCCCCAACACACACAGTCCTCCCTCATACACTCCCAGACTTCTCCCCCTCTCCATTCCCTTACAGTTTTGATGAAATACCAGAGTAAAAAAAATAATATACCACGATTCTCACCATAAACTTTCGTGTGGGGGAGAGGGGGGTTCTTTTTCGCGACCCAGAATTATGTTTTCGGGCAAGACAATTTCCATTATTACGAGGGAACGAGGCAACGGGACTCTAAATCCCGTCCTAAAGTCTTGATTTACGAGCTTGTGGACAGCATGGAAGCGCCCCCTGTTCGTCAGCTTATTACCATCATGCGTTCAGACTCGCAGGCGGTTCTTCAGAGAGGAATTGTTTCGCAGACGTAAGCTTGTACGGGGTGCTGGGGACGGACCTATGTGGTGGTGTGTGTGTGTGTGTGTGTGTGTGTGTGTGTGTGTGTGTGTGTGTGTGTGTGTGTGTGTGTGTTTGTGTGTGTGTGTGTGTGTGTGTCTTACCCCTCATATTCCAGATAACTTTACGCACTGGTTCAGAATCATCTTCACAAACACCCTTAAGCCTAAGTTATCTGTAAGATTGCTAGTTCATTCTTTTGTCTTCACTCATGCAGCGATCATGCACAACACAGCCAAGCTAGTTTTTTATTTAATCAGAAAGCCCAGCTACGCCACTCCCGAACTCCGACATTTACTCATGACCTTAGCCTCTGACAGGTCTGTGTCAAAATATTACCAAGTTCTTCCAGACCCGCACACAATTTATGCGCAAGATTTAATATAAATCGGATTAAGCATTCGTGATCTATGTTGTCAATATACATACACAGTCTCGGACTCGACCATGGCTATTCCTTTCGCGTTGGTGTTTATACCATGGTCGCCAGAATAAAAATAATTTTAAATGTTAGATGACTGAAGGTGCTACAACGCCGAAGTTATATTCAGCCCTGTGAAATGTCAAGTGGTTCAGCACGATAATATTTCCATATGGAGGTGCTATGAAGCCTATTATGCTGACGACGATGAATGTGTGTCTAAGCGTTACTGTTGAAGGCGGCGTGCGTGCGTCAGGCGGTGGAGTCGTGCGAGGAACCAGGCGTGTGTATGACCTCCAGGCGTGTGTATGACCACCAGGCGTGTGTATAACCACCAGGCGTGTGTACAACGGATCAATCGGACTTCCCGCTCGGCTTTGTAAGTTAAATACGTACCCTTTGAGTCTAATATGGCCGTGTTTCTTCATAAGCGAGGGCAGGATTGGAGATTCGCGTATTTATGGCGTGTGATGGCAGTGTTTAGACACCGCTGCGACCTGTCAGACGGCGCGGGAATGTGCCGTGTTGACTGAGAGTGAAGGACGTGTGTGTGTGTGTGTGTGTGTGTGTGTGTGTGTGTGTGTGTGTGTGTGTGTGTGTGTGTGTGTGTGTGTGTGTGGTATCCTCGTTATCTTAGGAGGCCCCCTGGCACCTTCAGTATATTCACTTTAGTCCTTTCCCGCCAAGAGCGACATATACAAACATCGTTTGATAGCACTTCTCAAAGTTAGTCAGAAAGAGAGTTATGATGATGATGATGATGATGATGAGGATGATGAGGATGAGGAAGAGGAGGAGGAGGAGGAAGAAGGAGGAGAAGAAGAAGAAAAGAAGAAGAAGAAGAAGAAGAAGAAGAAGAGGAGGAGAAGGAGGAGGAGGAGGAGGAGGAAAAGGAGGAGGAGGAGAAGGATAATGATGATGATGATGAATTTGGGGTGCATTCCTAAACTTCTGACCTACGAGTTCCCCGACTGGCGAAGTGGTATCCTTGCAAAATCTTACTTGTGGCAAATTTAGGTAGCAAACGGTAATTATTCATTTGTTTAATGTTTATGCAGTCCATACAGATATACAGAGATAAACAGATAGATAGATACACTGATGCAATCCATAATATTATGGTTTCTGTATTTTCTATAGAGCTGTCCAAGGCGTGTCGGTAACAACGCAGAAACAGGTGACGTCCACAGCGTAATCTAGCCAGATAAACTCTCTCAGTTTTGAGGTTGTGCTTGTGACTTCTATACGTATGGGTGTGGCCCCTACTCATGGCTACTGATGGTTTAGCAATACGGCGTTGTTTATCGAGTGGGTGGAGTGTGGGTGTGTATGGACGTACAGGGACATATGTTGCAGCATTTCACGGAGAGGCAGTCATGTTTTGAGAAACACAGTGAGAGCAGAACAAATACCTGCCTCGGCCATGATATCAGAAAGTCCAACCTGTGCGGAGGGAAGAGGACACGAAGGAGGAGGAGGAGGAGGAGGAGGCCGGGATGCACAAGACGAAGAAGAGGGAGTGAAGGAGAAAGGAGGAGGCAGGGAAGGAGAAGAAGGAGACGGCAGGAGGTAGCCAGTGAGAGGGTGGGCCAGGGCGCGAGCATTATGTTTGGTCTGGCCGGCGGCGGTGGTGGCGACGACTGTGTTATGGCGGCAAACACTCCGGCGAGGGGCTATGGCGGACACCCTGATTATGTCAACAGCAGCCATCCCGCCGGCCTACATGATAACATCCCGCCCGGCACGGCTTGCACTTCCCCGTGACAATTTACCTTGGCATGAATATGTAATGGTAATCTGTGTGAGGGAGTGGGCCAGGCCAGGCTCCAGGGAACATTGTGCGCTGCGACACAGGCAGTCTATTCTGGTGGACTCAGGGGCGTCCCTACCTCCCTTCCCTCCTTACCGACTTATTTCGTATACTGCGCCTTAATATTCTCTTGCTTGGTAATACATGTAACTTTCTAAGTCGGCTGGCCTGAATATAATTTGATAGATAAAGAGACAGATAGATAGACAGATGGGCAGATAGATACAGGCAGGCACGAAGAAATATAGATATAAAATAACCTCAACCAACACCTAACCGCAACTCGAGGCTACAATGTTGACGTTTATGTTGCAAACGATACTGAAGATTCCTGATGGCCACAACTTCCTGTATACTGCAACAACCACAACCATCATCACTACAGCCATTGAAGTAAAAAACACCATCATCACAACCACTACGTTAACCACCACCACAACCATCACTACATTTCTGTTCACTACCAACTCCACCTCCTCACTCCCTACGAGTACAGCCGTTAGCATCACTACCACAGTTACAGTCACCACTCTCACCACCACAACCACTAAAATCACTACTACCACAGTCACAACTACTACAACCATCACTTCCTTGCCACTACCACCACAATAATCATCTTACGGAACATATTTACCAACCCTGCCACAGCTACAACTACCCTCACCCTCTCTTTACCATCACCACCACAACTGCCATCGCCACTACCACATCGTCACCACTACTACCACAGTCTCAGCTACAATAACCACCACATTCACCATCACAATCACCACGAGAACTGCCATCAATACAACCATCATCCCAACAACCATCTCAATCACCATCGTTCCCGTAATCACCATCAAAACTACCATCACTTTCTACAACAGCTACCACGACAACTCTCCACCACCACCACCACCACCAGCACAACTATCCTCACCCTCCCCATCATAACCACAACCACCACCACCACTACCCTCATCCTCTCCACCACCACAACCACAACGACCTCCATCACTACCACAACTGTCATCATCACTCTCCACCACAACCACCACCACATCTCAGCTCATTACCAGCCCCACCTCCTCACTCCCTCCAACTGCCGCCTTTGCCATCCAATTAACTCAATCCCAAGTTGAAATTAGAGGGTCACAGACAGAAGAAGGAGATGATTGGTTTCGCCTGATTAAGTTGTTGAGCCAATGGACTCTATTACCGCCTTTAATAACGTGGCATGGGGGGCATTTTTGTCTCCCTCACCCCATCACAATCTCCAATGGGGAGGGAATGGGGGCGGGAGACACGCGGAAGACCCTGTATCCACTTCGCTACAGGATAAAATCGTCTGGTTGTTGTAAGAATAAAATGTAAGAGACGGCCTGGTGCTGTCCTGTCATTATGCGAGGCACCTCTAAGCTAAATAAAACTGACTGGCGAGAGGAATAATAAAGTCGTCTGGCTGTAATAGGAACAAAAAACAATGGATAGGGCGTAGTACTATCACAACAATACTGGATGCATAGTATTCAGAATGGACAGTAAGATATTATATATATATATATATATATATATATATATATATATATATATATATATATATATATATATACGGTATATATATTGTACACACACACACACACACACACACACACACACACACACACACACACACACACACAAAGAACGGTAACGAGTGGCAATTGACGGCAAGTGTGTTTGTGCGTCCGCGCCCCCTGATCTGGCTGCCTGTGAGGTGATTTGTTCGGCTGCGGTGATTTGCCCGGCGATTGGCGGACAAGCGGGGGCGCAGGGGTGTGGGCCGAGGCAACAAAGGCCCCACTGATATAGCACTAAACGGGCGCCATATTTACCCGTATTGTCTCCCGGGCCGCGCACCAACATTTCATTTTTAATAACTGACACAAAGACTCTATTAAGATTTTATTGTGACTCCACACAAGGGCCTGACCTGGAGTATTTGTCCCTGCTATGGCCGGTGAGGGGAGGGGGAACAGAGGGGAGACGTAGCCTGCAGTAGGGGGGGGAGGGGAGAGAATGGATGGTAGGAACCTGAGGGGAGGGGGGAAAAGAGGGGAGAGACAGAGTGAAGAAGGGGTAAAAGGGGAGAGAAAGGGTGGTAAAGACCTGAGGGGAATTCTATATGCCTCAGGTGGGTGGTAGGGGAGGGGATCCGACAGAGGGGAACAGAAGGGGAGCTCACTGGCCCTTTAGGGAAGCCGGCTGGGCCCGAGAGATAGGGAAGAGATTGAATGTAGGGTAGGGAAGAACCGACTGACAAGTCCCGGGGAAATGGCGAGGGGATTTTGATGACAGGGCCAGGGTAGGTGAAGTCAGGGGTGGCATTTATAAAGCATCCTACCTATTCTTCCGCCACCATAGCTTTTTGAATTCGGTGATGTATTATGTAACTTAGTCTTGATACAGTGCTGGAGAGGGACGCCTTCATGTGGTAGCACCGATATGACTAGGTGGCTCAACTGCCCGGTTATACGATCATCCCTCCACTACTTCCCTATCCCCCAGAATGGAAGATGGTGAACTGCAGGGTGAGGGCAATTTCAGACTGCAGACCACCAGGTTCACATTTCAGATGAGCCTGGGGTTACAGCTACTACCACTATACTGGTTTTACTTTAGCGTTTTCGTTCTTCTGCAGCTCATTTCACGTCAGTAGCTGAATAAGACAAAACTGCGCCTCTATATCCTTTCAACAGCACTTCTTCGTGATTAGGACCATATTCTTGTGTTAATCTATTGTTACAGCTCGGCATTCAAGATAGAGAAATGGCAACTTCAGGTCAAGTTAAATAAAAAATAAAAAACTAAAAAAAGCAAAGTTTTGATATCTCCAAACGACCTCAATGAATTTGAGAGAAAGTTTCGGAGTTGGACGAGTACGATCTACCTGTACTGTAGTCTTAATTAACCCTTTCACTGCCACAAATTCTTCCTAAAATAAATATTCGTCTGGAGATAGCAAGGATATAATCGAAAACAGATCCTCGGACTGTAGGAATTAACTTGGCCATCATTTTTGTCCTTTTGTAACTTATTTCACGGAATTCAGCGGCAGTAAAAGACGATGATACGGCTCTACATCCTATCCACAGCACTTCTTCGCGACTAGCACCATACTCTAGGTTAATTTATTGATACTGCTCAGCATTCAAGATAGAGAGACGGCAATTTAAAGCCAAGTTAAGATGAAAGGAGTCTATTTTATACAATTAACACTTCTTTAAAACGTTTAGTATTACAAATTATTTCGTTTTTTATTAATCAACCTGTATCATTATTATTATTATTATTATTATTATTATTATTATTATTACTATTATTCTATTGAAAGCCTTTTCAATGAAGGAGTAAGTATAGAAAGAAAATCAATCTTATAATAACTCTTTCACTACGATGACGTGTATTGTGTATGATTTTTCGCTACTGTCACATAATTATATTCAACTTATATAGGGTTTTTCCAATATAGCCTTCAATGCCCACCTTCACTACTGGACGTCTGTACTAAGCTGAAGAAAATCGTCTGGAGGCGGCTAGGGGAGAGAGAGAGAGAGAGAGAGAGGAGGGGAGGGGATCCAAGGGGTTAAGCTCAGGACACTATAGATACGGCAGCAGGAAAGGATGCTCCGGGCAAGAGAAGGGCAGACCCGCCCTCAAAAAAAAAAAAAAATAAAAAAAATAAAAAAAAAACTCTTAGGTCATAGGAGCTGGCGAGAACAATGAGGGGAGAGCCGGAAGAAAGAGAGGGGAAAAAGGAACCTGCTGTGTTGACGCCTACTCTTGTTCCTTTGCTAGCGGTGATAGTGGTGGTGATGGTGTGTTCTTACAGTGATGGGGGTTGTAATGATGAGGGTTGTACTAGGGATTGGTATATTTCTCTGACTATTCCACCTCTCCTGCCTCTCACTTCCATTGACTGGCTAATATACTTAAGCTGAGGGAGACTCCGTATGATTGTTTATCCATAAGTGATTCTCTTCGATGTAATACGCGTGGAAGGGAAGTGACTGACATGCCCTAAGTGTGATGCAGACGCAGTGGAACTTGTACAGTATATGAACGTCTGACCCTCACCGTGCAATGTTTACCACAGAATACACCTTAATTGTGGCGTAAGTGTAAGGCTTATATCCGTAAAAGACTTATTTATGACGTTAAATGAACTGGGTAATGTTGCTAAATGATGGGTTATGGAATTATGTGCTAAGCCGCAGAAACGATTGGAATTTTTTTTCCTGCCTAAGTATACTCATATATATATATATACACACATATATATGACACACACACACACACACACACACACACACACACACACACATCATTGAATAAGTCTCGACCTCTACGTATTAGTAACACACGTATTAATAGGCTAAAACAATTGAAGTGTTAGCATCGTGACCAATAAGAAATATGTGTAGTGCACGTATCTATAAACTACTGACCATCTGTTTCGTGTAGATTTTGTCCCAGAGTTTAAGTAAGGCCCTTCTATTTATGAATTAATTATGCTAGGTTATCTACAGAATATTAGCAGGATATCTACAGGGTAGTTAGGACCTGTTATCATCATGGGTAACAGAGATCTAATTGGGACAGTTCATCAACCCTCATACTGTCTTCCCCTGCCACCACCATCTCCCTCTTCCCTCCCCTTCTCCATGCCCCGACCCCCACCCTCTCCCCTTGGACCATCTTCTCCTTCTTCCTCCGACCCCCATCCCTTCCCACACTCACCCTCCAACCTTATCATCATACCCTACCTACTTTTTCCTCATCCTGCCCACCCTTCCTCTCTCCCCACACCCACCTGCGCCTCACCCTACCACCATATCTCACACCCACCTACCTCACCCCCATGCCCTACACATCATCCACCTACCCCTCACCCTCTCCACCTTTTCCCCTTCCCATATCCACACTTTTCCCTTTCTCACACCCTTATCTACCATCTTCCCTACTCCACACCACCATCTCCTTCACGCACCTACCCGCCATCCACACCCTCATCCCCACACCACCAACCTTGTCACCACCAACCCTCTCACCATCACCCTCAAAACCACCTACCCAACCATACCCTCACACCCACCCGACACCACCATCACCCTCGCCCACCTACCTCCCCACACCCCAACCTCATCACCACCGACCCTTTCATTTATTGCACAAACCACCTCGCATTACCACGGCGTTGCTCCCCACCACTTAGACGCCAACCAGTGCGCGGTGCTACGGGGTGCAGGATACGAGGAAATTAGCGGCTATTTCTCACCACCCGAACTGACCCCATGCCAGTAATTGTGGGCCCTGGTGGCCGCTCCAACGCTTGATAGAAAATTGGAGTCCTCGGATTGCATTCTCGTCTGCTTAAAGAGGCTTCTGACTAACTCTTCCTTGGCGATTTATTTTGCATACTACACGTTAATCATCCATCGTATTATCGATACAGTATTAACGTATACCATAAGCAATCATAAACGGATAAAGAAAAAATGCTGGAAAATCCTCTTGAGCTAAGGAGGATACGGACCATTTTCTTCGCAGGAACTCTGGGCTCCAAACCAGACTGAAAATGGGATACAGTTTGACAGATACGGGGGCTACTTTTAGTCTTAAACACGCGGAACCCTGGCCACGAAATATTGAGAAATTAGAGGTTGCGGTGGCAGATATTAGAGCTCTTGAATGTTCTGAAAATTTGGGTAGGTTTTGAAGGATATGAGCGTCCGAGAGTTATTGTTCCTGTGGTAACAACCGAAATTTGGTGCTCTTTATCTGACTGAGAGAGGAAAACGGTCTGACATACATAAAGGCTGATTTCAGGTCTTTTATACACGTGGAACTTCTAACACGAAATATGGGGAAATCAGAGGCTATGTTGAGAAAGAGAATTACTGCTCCTGTAATACTTCAGAGAAACTTCCAGCTCCTAAAATCACAGAAAAGTGGAATGGACAGATATATGTAAGTGCTGTGTTATAATGGAAATGTGGATTGGCCTGAATGATGTGAGAGCTAGGAAGGGTAGTCCGTAAATAGCCCAGCACTAGGAATTCGCCCGGCTCAATCTGTTGGTATGGGCGTGGGTGTGACAGTGAGAGTATGAAAGCATGAAATGATGGCAGGCAGACAATGATAACAGTGCCTAAGCCTTCCCGCAACGCACAAGGAATCTCCCGGTGGAGTGCAAGAAGGGTGTTGTATATAAACAAGCCTGCATCTCTTCTTTAACCCACGGAAGTCCTGGTTCTTAAAAGATAGAAAATAAAGATAAAGTTGACAAATATGACGCTAGTGCTCCCACGCTTACGAAAACTAACTGGGGCTTCTAAACGAGCCAAAAATAGAGGTTAGGCTGACAGATGTGGAAGTTATTATTTATTCTTGAATTCACGGTACTCAGAATATTGGGACTGGTCTGACAGATAATATACAAAAAAAGAAAGAAAAAAAAAAAGCTGAACTGACAAATATGCGTGTAACTGACAATTACGGACTATAAAAACTGCTAAACTTTCTCATTTTCTCTAAATTTCTTACACTAAATAGATATAAAATTGATACTAAGCTAACCAACACGAAGCTACCGTTCTTATACTTGGAGAAACTAACTTGAGCTTCTAAATATGCTAAAAACAGAGCTTGTGCTGACCAAAATGAAAGCTGTTGTCAGGCCTACACTCACGGAAGACGGAACTCGGTCTCCTTAACTGGCAGGAAATCGGGACTGGTTTGACATGATGAAGCAGCTTTTCCTGTATTATACCTATGAAGCAGACTCCTACAAGTACTACGCTGTCCCCGCAACACAATAGATACTGCCTATAGTCGTCTTACTTTAACTTGGCCTGGATTTTCGTTCTGTTGCAGCTTATTCCATGTAGCTCAGTGGCTGCAGAAGACAATACTAAGCCTCTATACCCTTTCCATAGCACTTCTTCGTGATTAGCATCATAATCTAGCGTCAGTCCATTCCTACAACCCAATATTCAAGACAGAGACGTGGCACAATTTAGGTAAGTTAGAGTAAATGGATTATAGAAGGTTTTTAGTGAAGCGTTATTTTCAGACCATCCTGTTGTCCGTGTCTAACAGCTCATTAAAAGGTTCTTTCCTAGACTGAGTACATTTGGGGGGGGGGGAAAGCCATAGTCCTGAATGGGTCAATGGAGATATTTTTTGACCTCATCAACCCTAGAGATGGAAAATATAAAATAGATGGGCCTCGTACTAAAGGGGTAATGGGCACCTGGGAGAGAAAAAGCTGGAAAAAGGAGAGAGAGAGAGAGAGAGAGAGAGAGAGTGTGTGTGTGTGTGTGTGTGTGTGTGTGTGTGTGTGTGTGTGTGCAGAGGAGGTGTGTGTACGTTTGTATCTCAATATTTACCGCGTCCGTCTGTGTGTCTGTCTGTTTTTAGTCGTGTCTGTATCTGTTTTTGGTCGCATAATGTCTGTGTCTGCTTGGGGGTAACGTCTGTATGTCTGCATGTCTGCCTGTGTGTGTGTGTGTGTGTGTGTGTGTGTGTGTGTGTGTGTGTGTGTGTGTGTGTGTGTGTGTGTGTGTATATGTTTATACTCTATGCGTATCTTAAAAGACTGCCTCGTGTGCCTGCGTTTATATGTCTAAATGTATGTGTGCTGTATTTGTATGTGCGAATGTATGTATATGTATGTATGTATGTACAGTCGCCAAACTTTCCACCTGGGCCACCTAGCCGCGAGAGGTGATTAACTGGTGCTGGCAACAGGGAATCTGTTTGTTCGTGTGTACGTGCTCGACGAAAGTTCGAATCATCAACTCTCTTCGTCTGTAGTGAACCTCCGTCAGAGTTCATCCCACAGATGACTGAGTACGGAGTTGGGTGAGGAGAAAAATGTCTCAGGAGTAAGGCGACTCTCCCATCGGCTCAGCCAGTTGCATGAAACTGGTCGCACGGAAAATTGTTATGTGCCACAGGTCGCGCTGACCAAGGCCAAATAAATATGACTGTATGAAATTCATAGTAAGGTAATATATATTATGATATAAATATATGCTATCATATATAATAATCTCAGGGGTGGATACATCACATCGGTCGACTCATGACTAGCTGACTCGGGCAGTATTCCGCGTCAACGAACGAGTTTCAGCCTCTGACTTCAACAGTTCCTATCTCTCCCACTTACTGTAGTTTAAATTAATATCCGCCCAATGAGTAATCCCGTAACGATTAATGACCTACCTTATGTAATCATGTCTCGGATCAAGAATGGTATTTCAATAGGTTTAATAGAGATCGGCCCAGGACTGGCGAAATGCAAAACGAACAGACATCGGTATCTATTTTTCTACCCTAAGGGCCGGTCTCACGACGATTCTTCTCCCCAATATTCAGGAGACAATATTTAGCCATGGGTTTATCACGTAATAATGAAAACGAACACGTTTATTAATATGTAATATATGTAAAGATGCGGTCTTTTAGATTATTTTCCTTTCTTGTTTTCAGTACTCGCATTATCCAATACTTTCAAGAAGTTCGTTTGAAATTCTGTCGGCTAAAAATTGTTGACTGACTATTGGGATGAACTCTGAGGTTCACTACGGAACACGAGAGTTGATGATCCGAACTTTCGTCGAGCATGTACACACGAACGCACAGATACACTGTTGCCAGCACCCGTTACCCACCTCTCGCGGCTGGGTGGCCCAGGTGGAAAGTTTGGCGACTGTACGTGCGAATATGTATGTATGTATGTATGTATATATATATGTATGAATGCATGCATACATGTATGTATGTATATATATGTATGAATGCATTCATGCATGTATGTATGTATGTATGTATAGAGGTGTGCCTGCATGAATATACTGTATATATATATATATATATATATATATATATATATATATATATATATATATATATATATATATATATGTATTTATGTACAGAGGTGTGCCTACATGAATGTATGTACGCATGAATACATGTATGTGTGTACATAGTTATATGTAGGTAGGTATGTAAGTTAAACTCCAACACCATCCCCCACATGCCACCTCAGCCCACCTCAACTGCAATTCTATGTGCATGTGTACTGTACACCAATATACATGTACATATAACCCAGATATCTGTCTCGTGTGTACATATTCACTGAACGTGTCTGTATGTACTGTACGTGTATCCCCAGCACTATTTGCAGCACATCCAAACCAGCATTCGTCTTTGTATGTGTTGCCGTTCTGTTGTACGCAAGTATATGTGTACTGCACGTGACTGTCTTCTCGTGTGTACGTAGCTTTCTGTGCACATATCTGTGTGAACGTCTAACCCCAGCACCCCACCTGGTGCGATATTCTATTAAGCACTGGATCGCATCTCTCAAACGCTGCGCAGAAACAATTTACCATCGCGGGCACACATTAGCCTGGCAATGAGTGGGTTGGAGGGCCCCCGGGGAGTTCCCACTGCGCCCCACACCCCACATTACCCACCCCTCCCCGGCCCTCCCTTACAGCACATTACAGCACGATTACAGCCATTTTTGTAGCCTTTCTAGCTCTCTTCTACAGCCCTCTTACAAATCGATTACAGAAATTTTTGTAGCCTTTCTCGCCCTGTCGGACATTACTCTTAAAGCACGATTACAGCCCAGTCTGTAGCCCACTTGTAGCCCTTTCTTATAGCTCTCTCTCTCTCTCTCTCTCTCTCTCTCTCTCTCTCTCATATTAGCAATCTTCTACATCCCATTCCTACCCTCAGTCTTACCCACTCTCCCAAATCCCTACTCCATCCCTAATCTCTTTCCCCATCTTTTATCCTGTCCATCCCCTCACTCCCTTAACTCTTATCCGACCCTATCCCACCCCACATCTCAGACTTAGTTTTATCTCTCACCCTCTTATCCCATCACCCCACGCCGCCCCTTCTTATGTTTCCTTACCCTCATCTTCAATTCTTCAGTCCTTTCTCGACCCTCTACTCAGTCCCTTACCCCATTTGCTATATTCCCACTCTACATCATCCCACCCTCACCCCGACTCCAAATTCCATCTCATCCCATCCCACATCTCATCACTTTCACCCCATTGCATCCCATATCACATCATATCCCTACTTGACTCCTCAACCCCTCACCCACCCACCCAGCCTCTAATTTCATCCCACCCAACACCTCATCAATCATCACCACTAGTTCCCTTCCAGTTTTTACCATAACCTCATTCCACACCCCTCCCCCCCATATCTCACCCTCCCTCACCCCCCACTGCTCCAACCCCCTTCATTCCTCACCTGTACCCCAACCTTCCTCAACCCAATCTTCCTCATGCGTCCCTTACCCCCATTTACCCCCACACTAATCACCATCACTCCCCACCCCATCATTCGGCCACCATCTCCTTCAATATCTCATCCCCCCCAACCTCCCTGCTCTCATTTCACACTCTATTCCACCCCACACCCTCCCTCACCCCTCCCATCCCTCCCTATCCCACACTACACCCTCCCTCACCCCTCCCATCCCTCCCTCCAACAGCCCATCACTCTGCCAGCCCCCTTTCAATAATACAGTCGTAACTCGTGGTCGTCCATAGCGCAGATCTCTAATTATGTATAAGGAACGGTCACAGCCAGTTGTACTCCCAGCCGCCATTACACATCGCATAATATTTCATCCGACAGGAGTATGAATTTTATTACTTCAGTTATCCACCCTCCTCTTCATTCTCTCTCCGTTTTCTTTTTTTCTTCATTTTTCCTATTTCTTTCTTGCTATTTTTTTCTTCCCTTTATTAGTGTCATTATTGTTAGAAGTAATATCCTTCTCCCCCTCCTCCTCCTCCTCTGTATACGGCAAGCAACACAAGAGAAGGATAAGGTGTAACATGCAAAATAAATCGTTAGGGGATGGGTGTTACTAATCTCGAAAAACCACTTAGAAGACGATCACAAGTCATTTTGATCCAGTCTCTTCAGGGATCAAATATGGCGGAGGTGACTGGGGCCACATGTAAGGACTGCTTGTAAATCCGTCAAGTGATGTGCTGTAATTGAGAAAGGAAGGCTCATGTTTCCATCTCCAGACACACACACACACACACACACACACACACACACCAACTCCTCCTTTCCACTTACCCTACAAACTCATCTCATCCCGGAAAACCTCTCTCTCTCTCTCTCTCTCTCTCTCTCTCGCCCCCACGCTAGAACAAAACAAACCTATAATTTCCCAGCAATTTGCCTATGATTCCGCGGGTCTCTGCCTCTATAATTTGCACATAATCAGTATCATCGACGCAGAGGCGAGGACGACGGGGTTCGGGGCGCCCACTGAACCCGCCAGCCCATCTCACCCACTCCGGGTCTCATTTTTCGGGTCCTCTTTTTCGGGTACTGATTCTACTCACCGTTATCCGACTTTTTCCCGACCAAAGTTCGAATCATCCGCCTTTTCTCCGACCAATATCCGGGACCCGTTATTTTAGGGGGTGGTTGAGGATCTCTACTTTTCCCGACCAGTATCCGGTCCTTGTTTAACTCGGTCTGGCCTCCACTGGGTCTTATTTCCGAGTTTTGTTGCTACCTGACCCAATCCGACTTACTTCCGATCATACCCGGTCCCCCTGCGTCCGGTCCGGGTCTCCTAATATCACCAACTCCTACTGTCGTGTCCTCCTGATTCTGACAGACTTTTCTCCGACCTCATCTCGTTTGGGTCTTTCTTCCCATCGAACCTACCCGACCTTTCCCAAGTCGGCTCTTGTCTTAACCCGACCAAATCCGACATCTCATATCCGGATCTTACCACAGCCCGACTCGATCCGACATTCCGTAGGGGTTTTCTCTCCACCCGCACCTACCGACCTCTTCTCAGTCGGGTCCATCTTCTACCCAACCGTATCCGACCTCTACCGAGTCGGATCTAGGCTTAACTCGACCTGATTCACCCTCTTATACCTGGAACTTACCTTAACACGACTCGATCCGGTTTTTCGTAAGAGTTCTCTCTACCCGAAATTGCCCTGCTCCTCCTCAGTCGGGTCTTGCCTTGGTCCGGCCGCACCCGACCTCCTCACAGTCGGCTCTTGCTGCTGCCCGATCATACCCAGTCACTGAAATACAAGACGCAAAAATAAATAACTGAATAAATAAATATATAAATAAATGAGACGGTATGTGACAGATAAAAATGGCAGTAAATAAGGAAGATGGTCAAACCGTCACATTGTGCCGTCTGTATTGGAAATTAAATTAAAAACGAAAACTCATTATATTAGCGACAAAAAATGATAAGAGGAGAGAACTGATGAAGCTGAAAGAAAAATGATAATACAAGATGAACACACACACACACACACACACACACACACACACACACACACACACACACACATTAACAGGATGCTTGTGAATCGAAGACAAAGGTGGAAACGGAGAGGGGAGGAGATGAGAGGGGATAAGACGAGAAAAGAGGAGGTGAGAAGGGAGGTAAGGGGACAGGAAATAAGGTGAGCAGGAAGGGTAGAAGGACGGGGGAGAGGAGGTGAGGAGAGGAAGGACATAGGAAAATGGGGATAGGAGTGAGGAAGGAGGGGGAAAAAAGAGGAGAAATTAGAAAGAGGAGAGGGAGGTAGAAAGAAGGTAAGGAGAATATAAGAATAAGAATGCAGCTTAAGGAGTCAACTGCTACTCTTACTTGCTATTAATTATTTTTACTACACCTAGTCTACTTTATGCTTTGTTTCCTTAATATCAACTAAGCTTGCATTAATAACAACGAAAGGAACACAAAAATCCCATGTGAAGAGATAAGGCGGTAAGATGTGGTAATTGCGCGACACCTTGGCCTACTAGAATACGTGCCCGGACGCAGCACTCAGGCGGTCACGTTTCTAGCGCCCAGAAAACTAGTTCCATATAATTTTAGCCATTGTTTACCCTGTATGGTGTATTTCGGGTACCAGTCTTCATAATTATGTTCACTGAGCACAGCGGTATTAATAAATAATGCCATATATGCAATATTTGTACGAAAAAAAAAAATCCATCAATGAAATTAGTAACACGAAAAATGCCATAATTTCCCTAACCATCGAATTTCGTCCACTAATCTGCAGTCTTATATCTATCAAGCAATGAAAGTTAACACTAAGGGCACGTTAACACTATTCGTACGAAAATAATGATATATAATAGAAAGAGAAGGAGCGAAGCTGTGCGTAATCTCAGCGTAGTATTATCACAGTACTATTATCATCATCGTCATTAGTACTGGTCTGTATAAGGAGTAGTAGTAGTGGTAGTAGTAAGTGGTTAGTCGTAACAGTAGTATGCAGTCGATGAAAATATGGCAGTATTAGGCTTTCTTAACACTTTTCCTTAGCGATTTAGTTGTGTGTATGTATGAATGTATGCGTTATTTTTCTCGTTTAGATATCGACACAGGTTACATAAAAAGCATACATTATTCTAAAGCGGGAGTAAACTACTAAGGATGAAGTGCTTGGCATACTCCAATGCCGACGAGAACACGGAACCTCTACGCACAAATTACTTACCTTATCTTCCACGTTTCCTCCAATTTCACGCTTCTTCCCTATCTCCTGTCTTTTCACGGCATTAAAATGACACTGTATATATAGCTGTTAAGCATTTGACGCAACTGTCCCAAGATCTTCGTGAAAAATACGAGAGGCGAGACAGGAGCAACACTTGAGCGCTTTTTCCCTCCGAAAATGAAGCGAAGGAATACAGGATCACTCAGGTGGGAAGATGTGGTACCTGCGCGACACCTTGACCTACTAGAATACGTGCCCGGACGCAGCACTCACGCGGTCACGTTTCTACCTCCCAAAAAACTAGTTCCATATATTATTAGCCACTGTTTACCCTACATGGTGTATTTCGGGTATTAGCTTCCATTATTATCTCCACTGAGCACAGCGGTTTCAATAAATAATGCCACATATGCAATATCTGTACGAAAATATAGAAAAGAAAAAATCCACCAATGAAAATAGGAACAAAAAATATCATAATTTCCCTAACCACCGAATTTCGTCTACTGATCTGCAATCTTATATCTTAAGCAACGAAAGTTAATACAAAAGTCAAGTTAGCACTATTCGTACGATAATAAATGAAAAATAATAAAAAGGGAGCAGGGTATTATTATCGCAGTACTATTATTATCATTGCCATTATTACTGGTTGGTATAAGTAGTAAGTAGTTAGTCGTACTTGAAGAATGTAGTCGACGAAAATATGGCATTATTAGGCTTTCTTTACACCTTTTTCTTAGCGATTTCTTTGTGTATATGTATGTAGGTATGTATGTTATTTTTCTCGTTGAAATAACGACACAGGCCACATAAATAGCATACGTTATTCTAAAGCAGGAATAAACTATTAAGGAAGAACTGCTTGGCATGCTCCGATGCCGACGAGAACGCGGAAACTCAACGCACAAATTACATACCTTATCTTCCGCGTTACCTCCAATTTCACGCCTCTTCTCTGCCTTCTGTCTTTTCACGGCATTATAAACTCACTGCATATATATATAGTTGTTACGTATCTAACGCAACTGTCCCAAGATCTTCGTGAAAAATACGAGAGGCGTGACACGCGCAACATTTAAGCACTTTTTCCCTCCGAAAATGACGCGGAGGAATACATGATCACCCAGGCAGTCCCGTCGGAAACTCCTAAAAAACTATATAGTTCCGATACGTTTTATGGCCAATTTTTACCCCTTTTCTGGCGTATTCCTGCTATCAGTCTGCAATGATGTATCAATTATACGAAGACGTTTAATGAAAAATGCCTCAAAAGCAATGGTTATGGTATAATCACCTGAAGTGGAAGGTGGGGAGCGGAGCGTATTAAAAGGAAGCGGCAATTTTAGAACACCTGTCTAATATCTCAACTATTCTTATTTATTATCCTTACTACGCCTTACTAGTATAATGTATGCTGTTTAGGTCTCCGTAATATCAACTTAGATTGCATTAACATAGAAGGGAATATATAAGTCCCGTGGGAAGAAATAAAGCTGAAAGGATGTGGTACCTGCGCGACACCTTGACCTACTCGAATTCGTTCCCGAGCGCATCACTCAGGCAGTCACGTCTCTATCTCCCAAGAAATTCCCATACATTTTGGTCTTTTTACACTTTTATTATATATTTTAGGTACTAGTTCGCAAAATTATATCCACTCAGCACAAACATTTAATAAGTAATGCCACTGATTAATATTTATGGAAAAATCGCTTAAACTACAGGGCGTATTACGAAGGAACGGCTATTGAGTCTACTGAGGAGTTTCCCTAGTACTCTTAATTGCGATTTGTTATGCTTACTACATCATACTTGTCTAATATACAATGTTTGTTTCCTTAATATGAACTTAAATTGCCTTAATAACATATAAGGGAATAAAAAAAAGCACCACGCGAAGAAATAAAGCGGTCAGAATGAGGCAACTGAGCGACACCTTGGCCTACTAGAATGCGTGCCAGGACGCAGCACTTAGGCGATGAGGTGCGGGAAAAAAAAAAAAAAAAAAAAAAAACATTTATTTACAAGACTCTTCTGGGACACTGCTTACGTATACAGATATGATGAAATAAGGAGAAAACCTAATTTCTATTCAATAACCTTATTTCTATATACTGCACCTATCCCTTGGCTTAAAATTTCGTGTGAGGATGGGGTTTATAGGCTGATTTATAGGGTTTATTTCAAGCAAAACAAAAACAACAATAATAATAATGATAATAATAATAATGATCATCATCATCATCAGCAGCAGCAGCAAAATAACCTTATTCAAGTGGCGTATCATGAAGCAAGTAAAAGATGTCATCGCGCTGCAAGGGTTAATAACTTACTTCCTAGGTTAAAAAGGCAAGGAAGATCGTAAATGAGATGGCATGATTAGAGTGAAAAGTGCATGATGAGGGGCGACTTGGAGTGGCAGGAGAGTAGAAAAGTGAAAACGATGGGAGAGAGAGAGAGAGAGAGAGAGAGAGAGAGAGAGAGAGAGAGAGAGAGAGAGAGAGAGAACACATGAGACAGGATGCGACAGATAAAATGACGGTAAGATAAGAGGAGGAAGGATGTCAAACCATTATACTTTATTATTATCACACTGAGATGAAAATAATGAAACAGTAACAAATACGTCTGATAGAGACGGGAGGTAACAGGAACAGAGGAGGCAATAGAAACAGGACAACAGTAAGCACAAGGAAGATAACAACAAGAATAAAGAAGTAACAGTAAGAATAAGGAAGATAACAGTAAGAATAAGGAAGATAACAGTAAGAATAAGGAAGAGATCGATTCCTGAAGTGATAAGTTTTTCGATTACGCAGTGCCAGCCAGGGAAGTAGGTTGGTCATCTGCCCTTCAGTGTAATGCAATACGACAGCCCTTACTCGAGATCTTACACTTCGGGGGTACTTTGCAATTCACTGTTGTGCGTTTATCATCATTATCAGTGTCATCATCAGTGTCATCATAGTCATCAATGTCATCATCATCATGTGTCATCGTCGTCACTGTCATCATCATCAATCATCATCGTCATTGTCATCATCATCATCAGTGTCATCATCATCATCATCATAACTTTCCCACAATCCTCTCTTCTTAGGCCTACTTTACGATGTCCTCTTTTTCCATTACATACTTGTTACTACGATGCAACTTTTTTTTACCGTTCTGTAAGTGTAGGGTTATGAAGTGTAGTGTAGTGCTGTTGTGTGAATTTATAGTGTAGTGTAGTGGTAGTGCAGTATAGTGCAGTGTAGTGGTAGTGTGGTATAATGTAGCGTAGTGTGGTAAGACTTGCAGAAGTGTATGTAGTAGCCTGCGGGCCCCACCAACCAAGTTTCATTACAACCACACTCGCTGTCCCCACACCCGCGCTGTCACTCACTGCTCGTCCTCCACACATCTACAATCTCCTCTCCCCTTATCATTCTTTCTCCATTGCTCCCTTCAGCCTCAATTTCTCCCCACACTCATTGTCTCCCCTCATCTCTTTTCTCATCATTTCCTCTCCATTTCTCCCCTCATCCCAGTCTTTCCCCTCACACAACTCCCTCCTCAGTCTCATCCCATTTTCCATCCCTCTCTCCTCATCCATTCTTCCCTCTTTTCTGTCTCTCCCTCAGTCATTCTTCCTTACCCCTCTGCCACGTCTTTCCCAACATTCCTCCTCACTATTACCTCTCTTCAACATCTCTCATTCCCCTCCACTGTCTTTCCAAACTCCTCATTCTCTCCTCAATCTCTCCCCCTGATCTCTCCTCCCCTTTCTCTT
This sequence comes from Coenobita brevimanus, assembly GCF_032717465.1. Taxonomy (NCBI): domain Eukaryota; kingdom Metazoa; phylum Arthropoda; class Malacostraca; order Decapoda; family Coenobitidae; genus Coenobita; species Coenobita brevimanus. Next base: position 36,133,234 of record NC_137039.1, read on the forward strand.
CAACCTCGTCCTCATTCTCCCCTCTCTCCATTTTCCTCTCTCTCTCTCTCTCTCTCTCCAGCCTCTCCCCTCACACCCCTCCCCTCGTCCCGCCTCCCCTCGTAATCGCATATTCATTCTGTAATGTACTCGTTAGCCATATATGGGCATACACAAGAGCGCCGCCCGGAGATCAAAGGGACCCGCCTCACGTATGTTTAAATTGCACTACACACGCTGGCTTGATGGCCCCGTGTCTGGCCCGCCCCGCCCCGCCCCGCCCCGCTCCGCCCCACCCCACCCCACCCCCGACCAGCCCCTCTCGACCCCGCCCAGCCCCAGCCCCGACAGCAAGGTTGAACATATAGATACTGACAAAAGATGAAGATATACAGTAGACACAGACACTGATAGAGAAACACACACACACACACACATACATTACCTCACCCTCTCCCTTTTTCCTTCCCTGCCCCCCATCCCCTAACCCTATCCCATCCCTTCCATACCCATCCCTCATTCATCTCACACACCCGTACCCCACCGCAACCAAACCAGTACCCAGGGCCGTACCTAGAGATTTGGGGGCCCGGGGGGCTAGGTTCTTTGCGCGGCCCCCCTCCTGGAGTGGGGCCCCGCAATGAACCTAGCTCCCCTCATTCTCAAATCTTATCTAATATCTCAGTCGGGATTGTCGGGATGATAAATAATATTATTAAATATTAATACAAAAGCTTATAAATTTTTGAGGCTTTTGGGGGCCCCCCTCAATTGGGGGCCCGGGGGGCAGTTTCAAACAGCCCCCCCCCCGCCCCCCTCAGGTACGCCACTGCCAGTACCCCTCTTCCTGTCCTATTCCACATCATTCCACCCTAAGCAAACTCTTCCTTTCTCTCTCCTCCCCACCTCATTCCACCTCACTTCTTGCCACTCATCACCCAGTCTCTCCTCTCCCCACACTCACTGATTTCCTTTCCCTTATCTCTCCCCTCGTTCATTGCTCTCCTCTCATTATCTCCTCCCCATCTTCCTGAGTTAGATACTGCCCTCACTAACCTCTCTACTTCTAGGCTACATTCCTAAGCTAAATAAATTCCCATGGAAGCAGCAAGAACTAAAGAAAAAAAAGAACGGATTCGAGAGGTTCAGCAAATAAATAATAATGCATGTGTACACTCCCAATTAAAAAATTCCACACCACCGATCTCCAAATATGCCAGTATTACATACCATCGTGCCTCAAGCATCAACCCTCCGTCTCCAAACAAAAGATGTGAGGAGGGGCGACAAAGAGGGCACGTCATAATATGAGTATATACCGTATTTTAGTGACCTTGGAGATATCGTTGCAGCCTCTCCATCAGCGATTTATTCTGCATACTACAGCTCAGTATCCCCTTGTATGTTGTTGATATAACTATGTGGTATTAAAGGACTCCACTGATAACACAAGCCACCCTGCAATATTGTAAGGGGAAAGAAAGAATTATTTACGGGGAAGGCAGGGGCGGGGAACCCATGGGTCTCATCCTCTATAAGCTCTAGCCAGGGAGAAGATCAACTACTGTGCAAAATTACGTGTGCTTGTGTAAAAACTATGGCGCTGTCCCCCCTAGAGGTGGTCCTTTTTCCGTGGGAGATGGCCATCGGGGATCCCACCCTGCCTAATATGTGGCCGCAGTGAACGTCTATCAGTATGCAGAATTTCGTGTTCCTAGCTTGAAAACCATCACCGTGCATAAAGGCTTTGGCTAAAATCCCCGGAGAGTGCCCCCACCCTCCAATGGGGGATGGCCTTTGGAGGTCTCACCCTGTCTAAAACGTCTAAAACGTGCCCCAGTAAAGATCTACAAATGTGTACAATTTCATGTCCTTCAGGAAAAAAAATATATATATATTCTTCCTGGGAGCCACCCCCTTCCCCCCGGCCCATGGGGTAAGTGGTCACTGGGGATCCCACCCCAGCTTAAAAACCTGCCACGACAAACGCCTACCAACATGCAATATTTCGTGTTTCTGGATTAAAAACTATAACCATGCATAATGGCTTTGCCGGGACCTCTGTAGGCCGTCCCTCCCCCGTGAGGGGTGACCATTGGCCGTTCCATCCTTTCCAAAACACATCTACCAATATGCCGCGACCACCGGAGGCCGCCCCCTATTCTGGAGGGGAGCCGGCCCTCAGGGGTCCCGCCATGCTTAAAATCTGGCAGGAGTGAAGCGCTACCACTGTGTAAAAATTTGTATTCCTGGATGAAATCTGGCCGTGCCTTAACGATTTTGGGTGGGACACCCAGGGGCCGATCCTTGGTCCCACCCTGCCAGAAACCTGCCTCAGGGGTAGGGCTACCATTGTACAAAATAACGTGCAAAATTTCTTCGTTCCACATGGTCACTGTTCGCTTATGTGTCCATCATCAGTCCTGTTAACTTACAAAGCTCCCTATCGCCTCGTCCTTGTAAAATTGTTAAAAGTGTATGCAATACATGTTAACATTAAAAATATACAAATCACATACAAGACAATGAAGGTATAATATACAAAATAAATTACTACTGAAAAGGTGCAACAAAACTTCTTAACCCCACGGGAACACAGGCTGATGTCAGGGAACACGCACGGATGAGTCTGCACCTGTCGCACGTACTGCAGGGCAGGCGGTGATGCTGGCTAAACAATCATTTCTAAATTCCTTTATGTCAGGAATGTCAGAGAGAGGGCGGGATGCGACCCCTCCAGCCCTTCCTGCCAAGTGAATCGAGAGGCCAAATAATTCTCAGCCTCTGTGGGAAAGGCAGTGCAGGACGCCGGGATGTCAGGAGGGGAGATGCACGTACGTATTTCATCCACTTTTGTGACAAGCAGCGTTCTAAATCTCTTTTAACATTAATTTTATATTTTCTTCATGCAGCTGCCACAACTTTTTCGTTATCCACGGAAGGATCTCGCACACTTAACCCCTTCAGTCCGATTACGGAATTTTTCATTTTCTTCTTACGTTCAGACAGCATCATTCAGCTTCTGGATCGATCGATAATAGTGAAGTAGTTGATGAAGGATGCATCTAACCCATTATGTTCGAAACGTCTCTCCCGAGCTGCCTGAAGCTGTCTGGGGATAGTAATAATAAAAATCCTGATTCAAGGGGACAGTTGGAGGCAACTTCCATTAACCCTTTCAGCACGAAGAGTTGTTGATCATATTATGATCAACAAACTCTTCACTGCCTCATGGGGATTTGAACATGCATGTAGCACGAATCACTTTATCTCTCACCTGGTAAAACTCATTTTTGTACAGAATACATTATGTATGAACCTAAGAGACAATACAGACCTGATTCACTCCTGCATCAGTCATAACTTGGATGACAGGAAGTTATCTGAAAGTAACAAAAGGAATGAAATAGGAAGGTGCTTAAGCTGAAAAAGAAAATAATGTAATGTAGCTGAAATGTTAAGGGTCGGTAACTTCAGTGTAGTATATATATATATATATATATATATATATATATATATATATATATATATATATATATATATATATATATATATATATATAATTTCAGTGGCAGAACATAACCGAAAGTATACCAAGTTCAGAACTTGTAAGCCTTAAGACTTTACGAGCTACCTTAGGTAAACAAAGTACTCCAAATCCCAGTCAGGGGCACTGATTGCATGCTTCACGATGGCTTTGCCTGCTGTTGCAATCAGCTATCCACTATCATTGGTAATAATTAGCACCCCCTTCGGGTCAACCTCCAAACGTACCTATTTTTCCTCAAGGACCTGCTACCACATAAACCTATTTTCTCCCATGGACCTGTTTTTCTTTATGGACATCTCAACCTTCCTTTTTCTTTTCCCTGTGGAGCTGTCTTCCCACATGGACCTTCCACCACAGACCTGTTTTCTCCCCTGGATTTATTTTGCCTGAACCTATTTTCCATCATGGAAGTATTTCCCGCTTAATTCTATTTGCCCATGAACCCATTTTCCCTCAATGACATACCTGCATGGACCTATTTTTTCCTAGGGCCTATCTTCCCCTGACCCATTTATCGTTATGAACCATTTTCTCCCTAGACCTATATTTCCCAATAACATACATTCCCCTTTGATCTATTTTCTATGAACCTATTTTCTCTTTGAACCTACTTCCCCATGGCCTTCTTTTCCTTCAAGAACTTAGCTTATGGCGAACACAAATCCCCACATAGACCTATTTTCTCTCAAAGACCTATTTTTACCCACTGGACCTATGTTTTCACTTGGGCCTATTTCCCCTAAGAACGTATTCACCCTTGGACCACTTTCACCCATGGAACCATTCACTCCGAGGACCTACAGTATTTTCACCCCACTCACCCAATGCCTGCCTCAGTCGTAAAACACACACACACACACACACACACATTTAAAATAGATTTTCTCATTATATTAATATATCTAGGGTTGGGAATTACTCGTTAAGTAACAGTTCTTTCCATTATACACCCCACACCCTCACTGGTAAAGGACGGGGCAAATGCTACAAAACGCTTAGCCGTGTTTCTCATTTCTATAACTTATAGTCTGTCACCATCATATTTCAAAATACTGACGTTTTCCATACACTTGTTAAAGTTGTTGTTACTCCACCCCAGTCTGTCTGATCAAGCACACCAGTCGACTATAGGTTATCAAGTGCCCCTATGGGGTTGTCCCACAGGTTCCCTACACCACTCAATATTTGTCTGCATCTTAGTGTGGCATGTGCTGTGGTGTTCCATTGTGTGTGTTATGTTGTGTAGGCCCATTCTACACGTTGGGCACATGTATCTGTGATTCCATTAAACCCAAAGCTAAGCAGGTTGCTGAGAAGGACTGGGTAATGTCCTGCTCTAAGGCTAGCTACATGAACTCCATCAGATCTAATTAAGGACATCTCTGATGGGTGGGGCTTGTAATATACTGTTCTGATCAAGATGTTTATTGCTCTGCACATGAAGTGAGAATGTCTCTTCATTGCTGGTGTTGGAATATCTAGAGGTGGGATACTGTTGTAAAGGGCTTGATAATGTGTGTGATGATTGCTTTATGTGCCAAGGCATGCTGTCTCTGTCATGTAAAGACACGGTTGCTGTGTACTGGCGCAGGCTGCTGCGTGGAACTGTGTGAGCTGTGGGAGTAGTTTTGGTGTAACCCGTGTTAATGAGCAGGGTATTGATCTGTATGATTTGCAATGTGTTTGTAATGGGCATAAGAACAGGAGCACAAACCAGGGAGACAATGGACATTACGTATCTAATAGGAGCATTTCTTTTCATTCCCAGAAGTCTGGCCCTGTAGTTACTTTCAGTGCACCAAGTCATGGGGGGGTAGTTCACAGTCCCAGTCTCATGAAGTCTTGTACTGTACGTGGTGCTTAAGTGAGTCCAGTGTCATATATCACTCCAACGATCTTAATGCAGGGGGAGTGAGGCATATGTACATTGTTAAGTGTGAAGTGAGAAGATTACCTGTGGTCACGATTACTAACGATGAGTGTGGTGGTGGATTTGACCGGAGTGATCATCATGTTGTCTTTGACCCAAATCTGCATTGTGTTGAGGTAGTCTGTTGCAGTGTGCAAGCTGTGTCTGCAATGCGGTGTGTGGTTGTTCTGATGATGTCATCTGCATGTAAGGCAATGCTTAATGGCAGCTGGGGTGTGGGAATATCATGCATGTACAGTTGAGTGTGGGTGAGAGAATGAAGCCCAGTGGAACTCAGTTATTGGACTCTGTTTGTTTGTGTGGCTTATCTTGGTAATACGCAAACTGAAGGAAACCAATAATTTTGTATGCAGTAATGGAGCTACAGTATATGAAAATTTTCTGTAATTTAACGTAAACTTGGAAAAACTAACACAAAATAAAAAGAAACTGAGGACTTAGTGTATCATACATAGTACAGTATGCCTACAGGATGGAGTCAGGATTCTCTCTCTCTCTAACCCAACCACACCCCACCCTTGGGTGAGAAAAGAGGTCTGGATGATGATGATGATGATGATGATGGCACTGATGATGACTATGAACATATCACTCGTATCTATCTCCATATAAGTAAATAAACATCATCTAGTGCTCTTTCCCCCACCTAAGAATGGATTACAGGTTCTGTTAAATCTGGAATGCTGCATCCATCTATGATGAACTGTTGCCTGATACCTCGCCCTTTCTGTATTAAGATGCTTTATTTAGTTATTTTTGCTATAACCAACAGATTTTGTTCAACTTATGGGAGACCTTTCACGGGGAAGGAAATAATCCCTTTCATATGGATCATTTCCTGTATTGAAGAAAATCCTCTGGAGATCGGGGGGAGGGGGAAGGATACTAAAATGGAGTTAGGTTTGAAGTCATCATCATCATCCGGACCTCCTTTCCCACCTTAGGACAAGGTGAGGTGTAGCAATGTCCCGACAGCCCAAATCTGCCCAATCCAATAGGCCATGCTTCCATTTGCTCACCATTCAAACCCACAGAATCCTGGCTCTATCTGATAAGCCAGTAGCTTGGAAGTACCAAAAGGAAAACATACCTCACTGTAATATAAGTGAGCTTTAATATTCCATCAAAATACACAACACAACTCAAATTCTTGAATATATAGTGGGTTTATGCTGGCTACTGCATACTGAATGAAGATACACAAACATAAATTCTGTAACCACAAAGACTGAATCAACTGCACATTGAGAGAGCTTGAATGAAGTCCCTAAAGACAGTAAACAAACACTTGCGCCTCAATTATGAACATCTTTGCATGTGCAGTAAAAATATGTACTGTATATACAGTTCTTTACCTTAATGCAAGCTACAAGAAAAAAAAAAAATCACAACACATTAAGCTGTATCTTACAACTTACATATCAATAACAAATAACTAGCCATTACTTAAGAACTGTCTCCTGAATACTTACACACAGGTTCAAGTTCAGTGGTTAATGAAAGAAGTTCTAATAAGTAGATACACTAATTATAAATTCTCAATTTCTCTCTCATACTGATAAATCAATAAGAATCAATACTTAATATTTGCAAACTAAATTTCTCAAACAATATCCCAATGATATGATAAGATGATGGTGAAAGTGTTAACAATTCCCACATTCATTCTTCAATATCGGTTTCTTCAACTTCTATGGCAAACATATTATATTTGCAAGCAGAATAAGGTATCAGGGCTAATACTGTCATCATCATCATCATCATCGTCCGGACCTCCTTTCCCACCCTAAGGCAGGATGAGGAGTAGCAACGTCCAGACAGCACGTTTGGCTAATACTGTACCTCTACAAAATGAACTGAATATAATAAACCCTACATTTAGGAGCACTGATATACAAATACTTTCAAAATGAGGAAGCTCCTAGATGGTACTGTCTGGTCATTTTCACCAGTTTAACAAGAACACATTCACTAAATCATAAACTTGTCTTGATATTCTAAGACAAATTTTTGTCATAAAAAATTTCTACTTAAGTTTCAAAAGTATCTTCTCATTAGTTTGGATAAACTAGTAAACTAACAGAATCCAAAATTACTACGACTTCCACTTTCCATCAGAGTGAGTATCTCCTATACAAAACAACATGTATAAATCATGCAGTATGTCAGTTTTATGAGTAAATATTTCAAGGAGCTGCAGCCTACTCATACATCACCAATATTAGACTGATACATAAAATATTCTACATGACTTCTACCAAGATACACAAGTATAAGAAGCATGCAACTAAGTTCAATGAATACTGTGGGTTTCAGTGAAAAATTTTATCATTACTCTACACCCAACAGAAACAACTGAGGGTGATGACTTAACTTACCACAATTTTGTTCATATCACAACTGGATATATGCCAGTTTTTTTTTTTTATTACTAAGCCTAATAGTTCTGTTTATTCCTAGAACTTTGGTAACTAAATCTGAGGAGTGTTGTTCTGCCACACAGTCTGCTGGCAGTGCATGGTTGCCTGGAAGGGAAAGACAATCAGGTTAATAATGAAAGGACACTTTAATGGACCTCATTATCAAGAGTTTAGGGGTTATTAAATGCAATTTCTGTTTCAATACACTCATTCCTGCAATGGTGTCTATCCCTTGTCAATAATTATTGTAAATACATGTAACATTTATCAAGTGGAAATAAATGACAACACACTTGCCTTATGCCATTCACCAATCCAATCCTGTGTTCCCATAGAAAACAAAGGGCACATAAAAAAATATAATAATAAATAAATAAGTTATAAGTGTAACAAAATACCTGAACTAGACGCATTAAGGGAAGTAGGTAAATAACTAACCTTACAGGCAGCAGCATGGACCTGTGTCTGGCACCAGTAAGATGGTCCCCAGGTACACTTCTCCCCACCCAAAAGTGGCTGATCAGAGGTGCTGGGACACAGGTGGACACTCTCGCACACCTTCTGGGGTTCCAGCAGCTCACGCAGCAGATTGACAAGATATGGCCCATACACTTCAACTATATTGCGACACTAAAAAGAGAACAGTTCATTAAGAAATATCGTACACTCATGCTACACTGCAATAATCTATCAGAATAGATCACTCAAAATCTGACACAGTGGATCTGTATAAATACTATCATGCTTAAGATGCACAGATTTTGAGTTTATAATCTCTACACTTTACATAAATTTATAGTTCATTCTAGAGAAAATATTGCAGTTCATATCTTTACTTAATACCTCTGATATTTTGCTCTAGAGAACACGCGGCAAGTAAGTCCCGCCCTACCCACAATATGACTATATTACACTTTCCAACACTGGTAGTTTAGAATTTATTAAGAATATATAAAATTACGCATCTTATTTTCCTCTAAGGGTGATTCTGAGGGAGGGATGCTTTACCTTCCTATAGAAAATTTTAATTCTTTGACAAGGTTTTGCTATTAGGTATATACAACAAGAATGCCTTTTGAAGTTCTACCACAGTACTACCTATAGAGCTGACCTGCCAATTCTCTTAACTTACATTATCAACTGAATGGAAAATGTTGTGATATTCTGGGACACATCAGTGACGTATAACATGGCTCCTATGAATGCAGCTAATTTAACTGCCTGGCATTAGCTGGAACACAATGAGCTGTCCCAATAATGAGTGGGTTAATGAATACTGGCAACCCTTGCTGTAATTCAGGGCTCTGCTCCAAAATACTACTTTTTCCAAACAACTGGTACTATATGTGAGGGACACTGGAAAACCAGCTTTACAAGTTGTGGAAGAAAAACAAAAAATTGTTCTGCGATTTACTGCAAACTTAACAAATATCAATAATACAGTAATAATAAAAAAAGGAGGAGACTTACACCAATGGAATTTTAACAAGCATTTTACTGTAATTCATGGTGGCCTTAATAGCAATAAATACTGTACTGTAAATAAATAATAATAGAAGACAACAAGGACTTACCGTAACCTCGTTGTCAACTTACAAATAAACAAATAACCAATTAGATACAGGAGACAACAAATATCCTGACTGCCAACTTACCTCCTCTGCTGCATGTCCTGGCAGAAAACGACACAGCTGTTCAATGTCCGAGTCAAGATCAATCACCACTTCCGGGTCCTTCAGCCTATCATCAACCTCAGTCACCACAAACTCACACACCCCACATTTGTCCAAGTTAAGGTTCAGTGTAGCTCTCAGTCCTGTATAAAGTAAATCATCAGTAAGTCATCAGCATCATAATCATCACCACAGTACGCAATGATAATGATAATCCCATGTCACCCCATGAGAAGCAAACGACCCCAAGGCTAGGAAAGTTGGTCCTGACATTTAAGATGAGAATGACCAGCCTAACTCATCCCTGAGTGGCATTACATGAGCAATAAACCCCAACCACCCCTTGAATATAAACCTACACTCGCTCAATCCGACTGGAGCACCATAATTACTCACTAAACCACCAGGTGCCAAATTTGGTTATATGGTTATGGTAAAGAAAAAAAAAAAAAGAACACTGTATTGCTTGAATCATTCTGATTTCACCTTACCTGAATACTTGGGTGGCTTGCAGAGTTTCAATTCCTGGCAAACTTCCTTAGGGTCCAGCTGATGAACAAGGAGCTTAATGATGGCATCCCCATACTGTTCTACAAAGCCAATACAGTCATCCTGCAGTGTCCCAGGCAGGTGTGCACACACAAAGTCCACAATCTCAATAATTTCATCCTGGGAGGAAAAAAAGAAAAATGCTTAATAAACATAGACTCTTTATCATTGACATTTAAAATATTCAGCCTGAGAACAACTTTTTCATCTGTTTAACTTAATGTAAAACTCTTATTCACATATGCTTACATGATGCCCCTCCCTTATAGCAAAGGGGTTATCATTTGGAGATGGCAAGAATAAGAGATGTCAATGGAGTCACGATGATGAATTGATGTGTGGGCATTACAAAGATAAATGCCACACATCACTTTTATGGTATACGTCCCATAGTCAACAGCAGTCAACCATTAACCACAGATAATCCTTGATTAGATATGGCATATACAGTATATGTAAGTATATTACCTAAACCGAGAATGAGCCCCCACGAGACTACACTACACAATAAACAAGGAAATATGAAGTACATAAACCAAGATATACCCATATTGCATACTAACACTATTTCACAATATAATTTCTTAATTACAAACCTCAGTGGCATTAGTGAGGAGAAGCTTATCCACCTGCAACATGGCAAACTCACACAGCACACAGACAGTCGACTGACCCATCGATTCCTCTGTCTGATGGTTTGAGGCACCTGAGTAAAGAAAATAATATAAAAGTAAAAAGGAATCTTGCTTTCACAGTGCTATGATGCTGGTAGGTGGTGCCAACCATCATCCATTCACTTGATGTAATGCAGCGTATGTCTTCCTTAAGTGATTCTACGCTGATTGAAAACTTAATGACTGCTTGTTACGCTGGTGCTGAAGAGGTTACAAACCAATGGCGATCTGGTGTTGCCATAAAGAAAAGGTTGTTGCAGCACCATTGAAAGGTGAGTAAAACTGCATTCAACATAGACAATCAGCAGTATATAGGGCATTTTGCTTAGTATCAAAATAAAATTAACCTACAATATGTTCTGCTACAAAGTAAACTTACCTAGAGATGGTACACCAACAAACATGCGGGACACTGGAAGCTGATTAGAACTGTCCAAGCGGGGCAACTCAGGCTCTGGAAATGGATATTGCTGATAGTACAGTACCAAGTAAATCCTTGTTGAAAAAAAAATTTTTATACCCCTTTCCTCTATCATCCCCTTTCAATCTGGTGATGTAGTTATTCATTTATTCCTGCTACTTCCAGGAAACTTTATTTACAATTGCAGAACTCTGACATAAAAAATCTTCATTCTACTGTACTAGGGTGCTTTCTCCGATTGAATGAAATCATCTGTTGGTAGCTATACTACGAAATACATCAGAATACAGTGGTTAGCCTCATAAAAAATAATAATAATAATATTTAAAAAAAATCTCTTCCTACCTATTACCTCTTCATTATTTTTTTAATTCTAGGTTCCTTCTTATGATTTCAATAATGTTACATTTTTGGATCAAACTCTCTAAATCCAATAGGAACAAAAAAAAAAAAAAAAAAAAATCACAACAATGAAATTCTTGTTGCTTTTTTATATTTTTATACACAGTTCACCAAAAACTTACAAAAACTGTCTAAAAGTTACACTGCTACCTATAAGGCTGATATGCCAGTTTCCACCATTTTACAGTATGAACTGTAATGGCATGGGAAAATGTGATATTCTGGAGCATGTGAAGCCTGTACAGTGGCAGCAGCCAGTGCTACCTTTATCTTCTAAAATATACATATGGTACAAATATACTTGAAACAGAAAGCCACCAAGGTAACTCTTAAAGAATCACCATATCAGGGGGATTCTTTAACCTCTCAGCTGCATATAGCACTCCAGACATGCCGATTGACAGACTGCGTCGCACACGCCAGTGGAGCCGCGTGAAATATTAACTTTTCAGTCATTTTTCACACCTACTGCATGCTTATGCTTGATGAGTAGGTCACAGATCATCAGTGTGCAGTGTAAACTTCCCTGACTTAAATGTAATCAGGTATGATTACTGTAGGTATCAGTGGGTCAAAACACATGATGAAAACAAAATTTTTTTAACCCATTTTCCCGCACCATGGACATAGGAAATGCTTAGGGCCGCCACAGCCTAGGGGTTTCGGAGGAAAAAAAAGCATCTCTTCCATGTACAGGTATAATTCTGACAGCTGGACAATAATGTTCATATGAAATCAAGACACTCACCTCTGGGTTTACATAGATGTAGCTGGATGCAGATCTGATCAGGAGTAAAGTCATCAATCAGCATCTGGATAACCTGGTCGGTATAGGTGTCAACAAACATCTCACAATCTGCCTCCACAGTCTTGGGTAGCATGGAACACAACTGGTCCAGAGCGTGACGGATGCCAGCCTGCATTGCAAAAGAATAAACCCAAGAAACAATAATAACAAACTCACTGCAGGATGAGTGTGCAGAGATGACCACATGGCACCACCACCATTTTAATCCCACTTCCCAATCATCATCATCTAATCCTGTGTTGCCCCATGAGAAGCGTATGAGCCCAGGGCTAGGCAAGTTGGTCCTAACATTTAAGATGACAGTGACCAGCCTCATTCATCCCTGATCGGCATTACATGAGCAATAAACCCCAACCATCCCTCAGATAGCAACCTGCAAAGGCTCAATCCGATAGGAGCGCCTTAATTACCCACTAAACCACCAGGCACCATAATCTGGTTATATGGTTACCACTCAGTGCAGTAAATGGTTTCCTGGTGTACAGGAACAACAATAGTATATGGGGGATCTGACAATAGGAAAGGTAAGGCAAAAAAGTTGAGAGCTACTAGCAAAGTTGGCCAAACATAATTACAGGTTCACTTCCATATGATAAACAGCATGGCTGTAAGCAATGACTTTCAAAACAGTAATGCCATACTGATGAGTCCAACGAACTTTATGTTTCATTTAAAAATAAATAAATAAAATAAAAAGTGGATATATACAGGTATATCATTGTCTACAACTAGCCTCACTTAATACAAGAAGACTAAAAGCTAAATTTGACAAACGCAAGCTCACACACCTCTGTCTTGTTGTCTTTAAGCATATCCTCCAGCTGAGTCATGGCATACTCGCACATTACACAAGACACGTCATCCTTCACCTCTGGGGCTGCTGCCACCACCTGATTCTCACTGGGACACAAGTGTAGTAATGGGCAGATCTGGTGACAAAAAAATAACAATGACAGTTTTAAAAAACTAAAAATGGTAACAATAAAAAATAAAATAAAATATTCTCTAAGATCCCTAACACCAACAAAAATAAACTCCATCTTTAAGCCTACATCAGGCTGCTTCAAAACAGCCATTCTACCTTGCACAACAGCATACAAGCAATATAGTTTTTGGTCACAATAAAAGGTACTGTATTTTTTAAAATTCTACTATACATGTTTGAAGTAGATTTTACAGATTCTGAATCAATCATATACAGATCCTAAAAAGCAACTTCTGGATTCTGCAACACTAACAAATTAGGTAAAGCTAGTTTCCTTAACTTCAACACCAAATATTCTTATTTTGGGATGACAGTTCTATTGTTTTCACATATAAAGCTTTTTACCAAGAGTGGCTGCCTAACAAAAAAAAAATAATAATAATAATAATAAAAAATAAATAATGTTATCATCCATCCATCCATCATCCAGTCCTACGCTGCCCCATGAGAAGCGTAGGAGCCTGGGGCTAGGCAAGTTGGTCCTGACATTTAAGATCAATTAAATGAAAATAGTGCTGGTTTCCTATGGCAACAGTACAAAAATTATTCATTCTCCAAGTCTGCAGTCAACATTCTTAAAACAATTCTTCCTTCCTTATACAGCACCTGAAAACTAAGGGCTGTCAGCATATTATATAATGATGCTTTCTCCATCTAAGCATTATATAAAACAATATAATTATGATTATCGGATGTTCTACATTCCCTTACCTAACTGATGATATATTTCAACCTTCTAACCTGAGATGGATCAATCTCCTGGACTAGTAGTTCGATGACCTGGTCCCCATAGGCCTCCACATAGTCCTCACACTCCTCTGCCACTGTGCGAGGCATCATATCACACAGGCTCTCTACAGCATGCTCAATATCCTCCTGAAATAGGAATTGACAATTTCACAAACTGTAAGATACATTAGACCTATATCTGTGGATACACGAATCATGCACATACGGCAACTAGGTAAACCTCCAACAATAATTTACCAGGTAACCCAAACACCTAAAATAGAAGTATCATTGCTTTCTTGAGCCTTTCTTAAATTTAAAATCATTTCTGCAAGAATCAGTCTCTTACAAATGGATAAACTAAAATACCTGAAGGGGAAACAACTACAGTAGTTTGTTACCAATGATGGGCTCCAAAGGTAATCAAAAAAGCCATACTGTAGTTATGGAAAAAATAGCAGCATTAAATGTCATGAACTGAGCAACAAAAATAGACTCAAGAGTAAACAGAGCAATGTCAGAGTGTATAATTATGTGGTGTGTTCAATGCACATACTAGAGAACTAAGTGGAAAAGGAAGTTTAGGGTGTGGTTTATGAAGAGAATGGCAGACATCTAGTTTACATGCAACATAAATGGCCTTTTTCTGAACAGGTACTGGAACAAATAAAAATGAACAGCATCTCAGAAATTTAAAAGACAACTGGAATGATTGGAAGTTTTATATTAATGACATGTAGCCAAGATAAGAATTGAACACTAACAGAGTGAGGGGAAGAGGAAGAAGATTGCTGATGAGTGTAAATGATAATGTGGCAAGGATGCAGTTCTATGATAATCATTCTCTATTTAGAATTCCTACAAAGAAGAAAGGCATCAAAGGAGGAAGAGAGGAATATAGCAACAAGATATGTTCTGCTAATTACTGGAAGGGGGGGGGGGGGGAATACAACAGTATGCTGCAAAACTTTTCAGTAAGAGTATGGTACACTGCTTGTCATCATCGTCTTCATCCAGACCTTCTTTCCCACCCTAGGGCAGGGCGAGGAATAGCTACATTGTTTGTACCTTTTCACTTAAGTTGCTGTTCTTTAAACTGGCTAAGCTACAATGCTTGTACTTCTCATATTTTTGTTCTTTACATTGGCTAAACTACAATGCTTAGTAGAAAGGAACTATGCTCCTAGTTTTTTCAAGCTTAGTCAGTATCAGTTTCCTGTCTACTTTAAAACTTACTTTGGCCTTCTGATGCAGGAAATAAAAAGTAACCAATAAATCCTCAACTAACCTCAGCATATAAATACCTTAAAACAATATGCGCTAAGTTAATAATACTGTCATCCTTCCTCCATTAACTCATTCAATATGAAAGGACTCACCTAAGCTGAATAATATCACCGGTTAGGTACAGTCAAGGACACAAGATGGCCAACTAATGCACTTTGTCTACTTCCCACTTACAGCATATTAATTACTTTCTTCCCTCACACATCTTAAAAAGAATTACCTATGAAGAAAGAAACATACCAAAACTTCCTCAGCTAAGGAATATGAATCAGCAGAGGAAAATGAGAAGTACAAGACATATCAAGAAAACTTTTGTCCTCAACTGTACAGAACAGATTAACTAATGTACTTATAAAACTATCTATAAACTAGTAATTACTTGCATGCCACAAATAAGAGGCATGATGGGCCTGGGTGGTAATGGCAAGCACTTAACTAATAAAAATTGCCCCTAGTTTGCCTATGAGGGCTCAGTACAAAGATACAATCAATGGTAGAGGTGGGTTGCTAACAAAAGGCTGCTGATACTGGAGGAGTTAATAAAGGCAACAGCTATCTAACTGCTCAGGTTGGAAAAATCTCATGCAGCGTAAATCATCTGCTAGAACAAACTTAAAACATGCCATCCCGGTCACAAGGTTATAGCCTCATTATTTTCTTTCTCTCTCTCTCTCTTCAGTATGATGATGCACTTTTTAACTTTTACTCTTGTCATCAACACACTGTTTTATTCAGCTTAGGTGAGACATTCTACTTCGAACATCAAGCATTTTTAATTCTGAGTGAGAGGTCTTTTGTAAATTAAAGTCACTTAATAGCCAGAAAACAAATAATATTCACAAGGAGGTATTCAATTATCTTCTTTTTCAAAACATTTCATCAACATTACCCATCTCTAGTGCCTGATGCCGAATCATGAGAGGTGACATCAATAAGAGAGCCTCCAAGTACTTCTGTTCCAATTCAGAAACGAGTCTTATTCTGACCACACATTGATGGTAATCTTGCACCATATATCTCCATATCATTTTTGGTCTTCTCAGTAACAATGCATCTTCCTAATGTGAAACACACATTCTTATATACTGTCCCATCTAATCTCCATCTATGTTTTGGAGTCCCTCTTTTCCTTTCTCAACTCTGTAACAACTCCTTCCAATGGTATAAACACCTTTACGTCCTCTAGCACCTCATCTCTCCACCTTGTTCTCAGTTTCCCTCTCCTCCTCCCAACATGCACCACCAACAGACTCACCCGAGTATCCTTCTGCTCCAGCATGTTCTGCAGGAAATGGAGAGCAAACTCACACATAACACACTTGGTGTCATCACCCACATGATTCTTGCCCACGGCAGCCCCAACCATGCCACTTTGGCCCACAGGGGACACAGCTGTAATGTTTGGAAGAAAAACCTTCACATGGTTGGAATAATTCTAATATTTCAGCCCGGCTAGTGCCAGACAATCTTATTCAGCTGAGTGAATCATGTAAGCCTGAAATTTTTATCAGTCACATTAACCCTCACATGGCCAGAATAACTATAGTATTATCTTCTAGTTTATGCCTCATATCTTTATTCAACCAAACGATATAAGCTGTGAAACATGAAATGCATTATAAGTTCTTACAATGAATATTTTTTTTACACACAATTCTCAAAATGGAACATCAATGCCCACATTTTAATATTTTATCTACACAATCACTAAAGCATAGTGTGGCATTAATAGTGCAACCTTATCACTAATTCTCAAATTATCAAATAAAAAATCTGATATACCATTACCTGAGGCTAAATTGTTAGATCAAATGCAAAACTCCACTCTGTACATAAACAAAAACGTTGTCAAAACAAGCTCAAAATCTATGTAAAAGTTCATGGCAAATCTTACTCGGTTTTCTTTAACACATTAAATGCTTTCAACATTATATTAATACCATTACTTCTCCATTGTTAGGAAGAAATGGATGCAGACAGAAATGGCAGACAATGAAAGAACAAGCACTGAAGAGAGGACTGCAGAACTAGCTGCCATCATCATCATCCTGGCTTTTCTTCCCATCTAGAGATGAACTTCTAAACAGACGATTACCTATTCCACTCCGGCTAAGTTTCACACGTGGCAACTGTTGTGTTTGTTGCTGCTGGTTCTCAAAGTTAATGGCGGCAGCTTCATCAGTGCCAGTCATGTGAGGGGCAGGATCATCAACAGTAACAGCAGGAATAAGGCGGGTCTGAGGCACCATACTGGGACGCTCTACATCCAGGATAGTCCACACAGGATGCTGAAACAATTATTGAAGTCTTCATTGAGATAAATTTCTACTTATTTATTCTTTAGAGTTTACACAATCATAAATGGTATTTATGAGGGTACAAAAGACTAACAGAATAAACTCTTCATAACACTTAAAACTAAGTAAGACTTGCTCATTTGTAAGAATAAAATATAGAATGTTGCTGATGCTACATGAGGAATGCTTATGATTTCCAGTCCAATAATGTACTCCACTTCTCTTGCTCTCTCCAATTATAACATATTCATATTGGAAATTCTCCACTGACTCTTCTCCTCTATGATGAATATGATCACATGGAGGTAGCTAACAATAAACCAACAAAATACCTAGCCTTATTCAAAAGGTTAAGAACTTACAGAAAAATGTTACCAGTATCTCCTCTCAGATAAATCGCCCAGACTGGCTACATCACAACAGAATAACATATACCAGTATATACAGTACCCATTAAGCGACTTTCACAATTCAGATGAATGGCTAACCAATCACTTTTACTATCCAATTTCTTGTCTTGTTAATCCAACTCAGGACACAGTCAGTACAAGCTCTTTAAACAATACCTGCACTGCAAAGACAGAATTGAGACCACACAGGCCAACAGCTTCACAGATTTCTTTGGGATCAATTTCAGCCACAAGGATGTTGTAAAGTGGAAGGTAGTATTCATCCACAAGACTAAGACAGTTCTGGCTGAAACTACCCATCTGACGGCACAATCCATCAAGAATCTGAAACATCACAATTGAAATACAGTATGATTAAGTACCACATCACCACGACAACTCTAGTATCCTTTATTAAGTTGAAAGAAAGCCACAGTTTACTAGTACAATATCGGACCTAAACTGAGTTTTAAAGCAGATTTTTGTCACTATACAAGACTTTCTAACATTCCTTCAAAGACAAATTATTGTGTCTTACAACTTTATTCTCTTGTATTTATTATTTACTTTATTCTCTTGTATTTATTTATTTATTTTACTTGAGAGAGGGGGGTGTTAGTTGGGAGCAGGGCAGTGAAATGGCAGGGGACAGGGTGACGTGGAGGAGTTTTGTTTATGGCCACCCCAAACGGGATTGAGGCGTCTGGCAATAGATAGATTTTACTTGAACACTTTTTTTTAATGCAGAAAGGAAAGATCCCAAAGCTTGAGCCTACAAAATCTATCAAGTGAATGCTACTGCAGGAAATAAAATGGTAAAGGAGAAGTGCTAGACAGCTTCTCAAGCTGAAAAGTATATAAACCTTTGTATCTACAGCAAAGCAAAAAGAGGCAGACATATTACAATCATCAATGTGTAACAAGATCATATGGTCTGCGTATGTGTTGACAGACTAGCATGAAGTCAGGTACTTCTCTGCCAATCAGATCTGCTGTAACAAACTACACCACCAAATACATTTAAACATCAATCACACTGGTTAAAACTTGCTTATAATTTTTACTCACGCACAAATGCCGTGCAACTTTACTCAGCCAACTGAATCCCCTTTCAGTTAAATTATTACTGTAACATGAACAGAGTTCACTTGAAGGAAAAAAAAAAAAAAAAAAAAAAAAAAAAAAAAAAGTACATTAAAAATATTAATGGTATCTTATAATAATCTAGATTACCATTTGCCAATAAAAATATTTATGCACTATATGTTAAATAAAAATAAATTTTTAAAACTGAGAAATGCCTTCCTTAAACTTTTAGAGCATTCCCTGAATTCATAACTTTCACTACATCAGCCCCTTTTCAACTAACCATCACATACAATTTTCATAAAATTTTAGTTAGGCCATTACCTGCTTAAATTCTTCCTCAGTGGTGTTGGCGGTGAGGACATCACGCCAGTGCTGCACGATGGCCACACAGAAGTCACACGGCTCATCACCAGTGTGTGGCAGAGGAGGACGCTGGTACATCGATGGCTCATGAATTTGAGGCTCACACATTTCTACAGGTATAAAAATCCACCCTTTTAACACCTCTTATCACCATCAGTTATCTTTTCCTACAGCTACAGTCCATCCTATATCCTGAATTACCTGCAGTTAGCCCCTTCAAAAGAGTGATGACATTTTATATACATACATACATATATATATATATACTGTATATATATATATATACATCATCATCATCATCATCATCCGGACCTCCTTTCCCACCCAAGGGCAGGGTGAGGAGTAGCAATGTCCAGACAGCACAATATATATATATATATATAGATAGATAGATAGATAGATAGATATAGATAGATAGATATATTTATTATTAAGAACAAAAAATATAATGGTCATCACCCAAACCACGGAGCATTAACAATCCTGCATCTGCCTACATACAGTAAAATCTCTCTATATGAGCATCCATTATACCTGTATGAGAATTCAGTGTTACAAGGTGAAAAATATAGGACAGTTTCTGTTGTTACGTGTATTGAAAATTTGACGTTACAATCATCAGTCACGAATCTGAGAATCTGTTACGAAGCATACGTAAAGAAAATTAAAAAGGCACTCTTGCAACTTTCACCATCGCATTCTCTTAAGCCTTGGTGAGACACTAAGCCAGCCCTGGCAGTGGTTAAGTAACAAAAGGGCAGTTCAACCCCAATGAGCTGGACTAATGTTAATATTGCATACTGTACATCAGAGTTGTGCTGTATGAGAGGAAAGTAATGAACTTGCAATGACATTTGCATCCTTTATCATTTCATCATCACCACCATCCAATCCAGTGTTGTCCCATGAGGAACGTAGGAGCCCGGGGCTAGGCAAGTTGGTCCTGACATTTAAGATGAGAGTGAGCAGCCTCACTCATCCCTGAGTGACATTACGTTAGCAATAAACCCCAACCTCACCATATCACTCCATTACACAGGAGAATCGAAGTGGATGCATTTAGGTATATGATTCCCACAAAGCTCCGTCTGTTTACAACATACGACTTGTGCTTGCGTTGCTTGCTGCTAGGGTTCCATGACCCAAGCCCACCATATGACCCACGTCCTATAACTGCCTGCCACAGCCTCATTGTTGTATTAACTGTCGTCATGTCTGGAAGCTGCTTTTTTTTTTTTCCCATTCTTCATCCCAGAACTCTAACCACATAGCTCAAACTAACTCAGTTACAGTACCTAAGGTCCCAAAAAGTCCTCCTTTTGCAAAGAAAGTGCTAAGAACACAAGAAAAGCATTTACTCATGGAAAAAGTAAAGCAACTGGATGAGGCAGCATGTGGTATGGTAGCTAATATGAATGAAAGAGTCACATTCATTTAATCAGAAACATGAGCTGGCTGTGTCTATGATGCAGATAAGGCCATTGTTGGACAGTGACAAAATCTTGAATGAGGTTAATGATGATGAGCAGTAAAATTTACGACTTTTCATGTTTAGAGCAAAGAAAGTGGAACTGATTTCATGACTGAATTTTTTATGTGTTGATGGACACAGGGTTAGAAAAATTAGGCTCTTACAATAAGGGACGAGTTTACGAGTTAACATGAAAAGTTAGATAAAATAATTATGTGAGTTCAGTTCTTATGAATGAAGTTAAACAAATTCATACTGCCTGGATAACATGTTTATTATTCGAGGTTACCGCACTCAGATGATGGTACGTGGGGGATGCCCATCACCCACTCACTAGAGGTGGTGCTGCCTACTTCTTCCTTCATGTGTATCACCCTTCTTTTTCATCTGTGTTGGTCCTCCTCTCTTCCTTTTTTTAAAATCCTTTCTCTCACAATTTATTACTCTTCTTTCCACTTCAGACGGCTACACACTGGGTGATAAGCCAAATGGTTTCCCTTAACTTCAAAAACCATTTACTTCACTAGGTGGTAACCATCTAGCCAAATACCGTACTTGAACAAAGTCATGTGGAGCCTACTATGATGCCCTTACTAACAGGGTGATCCAAATGAGGCATCCACCCACGAGCCAAGCTTCTGCACTAATCTCTCCGCCTCGCTGTGGCAAGGTGCCTTCAGCCACTTGAGAACATTGGTTTACTGCACGGGGTGGCCCTGCAGGGGCGGTTGCTTGCCTGCAGTTGATCTGTCTGTTTGAATAGACAGACTGGGGTAGCACAACAACAACACCCATGTTTACCACAGAAGCTGTACATAGTCACTAGCCAGAGTCCCTTGAATCCGATGAAGTCTTTTACTACAGTACTTCATTCATGCTATTTCCTGATTATTTTATACAGGAGACTTTCCATTCTCAAACAACTTGATACTATCTTTACTTATCATGTCACAACAAGGGTCTTCCCTAAGCTGAATATGATCATCAGCAGGTATGACTATTGTATACTAATTAAGTACCTGGTACATCACTGGATTCAATCTGTCATTTCAGTGAAAATAATGCTAAAAATAAATACCATGACAACTTACCAACCAAGTCACAGAAGTCATCAGGATTTAACTGTTGTGTGAGGAAGTTGTATATGGAATCAAAGTTAGCCTCCACCAAAGCCATGCAACCATCTGACAATGAGCTCAAACGTCCACAGATGGCAAACAGCCGATCCATCAGCTGGAGAAAAGAGCAACCAGTTTATCACGAATGCTTCCAAAAAGAAGCAACAGAAGTACAGTATACGCAACACTTTCAAGTGAACTAGATAAGACAAAATCCTAAGATATTATACCAGTACTGCAAGTTTCAAAGAAAATATAAAACTATGCAACTACACTATATCCAAACAACACTCCTTTACTTTTTACAGTAATTGTTGCACACAATTACCATACAATATATGCCAAGATCTTTTTTGTAAGTAGCTACTTCTCTACTTATCTTACAAGGTTCTATTATTTGCTGTTTTGCAATAATCTAATAATTCAAAATGAAGGTCTAAGGAAAATCAAATCTAACTGCTTCTGCAGATTTCTAAAAACTTTAAGCAATGTTATAATTACCTATCTTGAACAATTACAAAAACAACTCTACTTATATTACATCCCCTTCCATCTCTCTCCTGTGTATTACTGTAAACAGCACTGGTGCTAATCTGCATGTGGAGGATGATATCAACTGACTTGCAGTCAAGAAAGGGTGGAATGGGCTTCACATTCCCATTTTTATGAAAAAGGTGTATCTGGCTGCAATTCTGCATATGCTTCAAATTTTCAGTAAGCTAAGTCTCAGTGCAATGATTATACTTGAAAGAGCAAGCTTAATGGTTCTCTAGATTCACATTTTTTATCAATTAATCAACTCAACACATGCTTTACCCCAAAGCTTCTGTTTGGAATATATTAATATCCAACTACACTTAAAACTTAAAAACATAAGTAATGTGCATTGAGACAGCAACCTGGCACATACTATAGATCATGAATTCAGAACTGATTTAGAAGTTTCTGAATTAGTGATTTATAAGAAGCTGGGTATGAAACTTTGAAATCTACCCTGAACTATGACATGCAGTGCCCATTTGCAGATGACAGCATTTCAAAGTACACACCTCGGCTCGGGAATGTGTCTTCACCAATCGAATTGTGCGTTCAACGAAGTCTTTGCAGGCCTCACAGTCTCCTGGTTGTGGCGTGCGAGCTGGAGGACGTCGTGGGATTATCGCATTAGGGTGATCCCTCTGAGGGGGGGAAAAAAAAAAAAAAAAAATGAATCCATACTACATCCCTTGAATTAGATAACATATATATATTTTATTTTACTTCTACTCGCTTCAAATGATTATATTCAGCCCAGGAAAGACTTTCTGAACTGGAAGGGTTAGACAGAGCAGTCATAAACCCATTTATCACTCAGATGCTGTCTTGAAGCTGAATTTAACTATCTAGCATATCAAGAAAACAATGAAAACCACATCACTGGAGTGAAGTGATTAATATTAAGTACAGCATTAAATAAGGCTGCTCTAATAAAGCACAGAATAAGGCACTGAAAAATGATCATGTTACAGATTTAACTCCTTTCAAGCATTACATATATATCTACTTCATTCTTCCTATGTCCAGACCATTTTATTAAACTTGGGAAAGATCTCTAGCAATCGATGTTTCATTTCAGCTCATTAATAAAGGCTTCAGCATGCTTGCATGCATTGGACTCGGTCACCATGTTACCATCAGATGACCAATGAATAAATTAATACAGATACTTCACAATCTCTCTAGTGTAAAATGTTTCCTAAACTGAATAAAACTGTCTGGAAAAAACAGTAATAAAATAAGTAATCTTATTGCACAGTTTAAACAAAGTATCAACACAACAACTTTAGAGCTGCCATTAAGAAACTGATCACACAAGTAAGCCCATTACCAGTGATCAAATTAACTCCTTGAATCAGATACCTGCTTAATCTTATTCTTGCTATCCCTAGACGATTTCATTAGGATCTGGAGAATTTACAAACTGCAGAGATTACATACGATCTTTATTAATTTGTTTAACAACAAAGGCCTTTCCTAAGTTGAATAAAATCACCTTGAAGTAGCTATCAAAATGACATCTGCTTCAAGTGGCTAAAACCATACAGTACGGTGCTGTACCCTCGAACTATCACATAAACTGGGAGAATAGCGTATCTAATAATTAATATACTATGTGTTTTCACTATCAGTTTTTACTTCAACCTTTAAAATTTTTTATACTAAGCCCCTCCCCCCCCAAAAAAAAATACTATTTTATGTACAATATACAGCAAATCTGGTGAAGGAGGGGGATACCATGCAATATGACTGATATAGCAAGGCAGCCACACAGCCTAATTATACAAACATCCCTCAACTCCCTATCACTCAAACGGGAGACGGTGGACTGTAAGAGGGGCAACTGCAGCCTGTGGTCCACCAGGTTCACATTCAGTTGAGACTGGGGCCACAATAAACAAAGGTAATATGCTAGTTTTCCCCAGTGTACAGCACTAGTTTTATGAATGTTGTTGTTGATCAACCCAAGTCTATCTGGCCAAGCAGACCCCATCAGCCACATGCAAGCAATCACCCCTGCAGGGCTGTCCTATGCAGCAAAACAATGTTCCCTTGCAGCTGACAGGAGGAATAGTGTGGAGGTCTGGTTCCTGAATGGATGCCACATTTGCATCTCCACCCAGCAAGGGCACCGCAGCAGGTTCTGCTTAACCTTGTAATTTGGTTACATGGTTACCACCCAGCATTGTATGTGGTTTCCAGGGTTACAGGAAACCACTGGGTTGGTCATTCAGTGTAGAGTCAATAATATACACCAACTGTCACGATGTGGACTACGGCAATCTCTCATTATCCGGACATCCATTATCCGAACGATCCATTATCTGGACATTGTGATCTGGCTGTATTAAACCATTATAAGTAAACTTTTCCATTTTATCCCAACAAAATGCTTGCATCTAGGTGGAAATTATGGTCACACAAACTTTTTCGACTGCCCGGGCAGGAATAGCCCAATGGTGCCATGTTGTCTGGCTTGGTAGTTTACCCAGCGTTTGCTAGAGACACCCACAGTAGTTCCCAGTTCCTGCCCATCAACTGTGTAGTGAGCAGCTCCTCTCGGACAGTTGTTATGGCAGCACATGTGGTGGTTTTGTGGTTGTTCCCTACCTGCTTCAGGTTCAACAGGGTATATCACTACATCACATGGGATGTACTGTGCAGTGCAACAGCTTCACCAGCTTCAGTGCAACAGTCTGAGTCAAGGAGCTAGCAGGTTATTTAGCACAATGCCCTGCGCGGAATTGTGAATATTGACGTTGATTTTATTTCAGCTTACCATACTAAACCATGATTTTATTCGATATTACCATTATTTTATTCCATTTTACCATTATGTTTTGCATGCCCACTGCATTTTCTTGTGTAGCCAGTTTATTCATGTTTTTCATGTCACTGCAATGTATGGCCCTGCAGTGGTGATTGCTTGTCAGTGGTTGGTGGGTCTGCTTGACCACTGAAATTGCTTGGCTGTGGTTTGTTGGTCTGCTTGACAAGACGGAGTAGTGCTAAACAACAGGAATGAGAGTTATACGATGTACTGTAGTAGCCTCTTACGATAGCTTTCAAAGTTATGTACGAAGGGGGACCAGAGGAGAAGTCCATTGTCCAGACGAATCCACTTTCCAAACACGCCTTTGGCTCCATTATATCAGATAATCAAGGGATTACTGTACTTCTATGTAAGTCAGACCCTAAATGAAGCTGGACACGATAATACATAAAACAATATCAAATGGAATGCTCAAGTTAGTTACTGACATTAAACTTACTGAAACACTGAACTGCCACACTAAGCACTGGATAATCCAGACTGCTTTCAGTTAAATTTGACCAAGTCTGATCTAAATAAAAGAAAATCCTGTATGCTGACTGCTGTATATCTAAATCAGACACAGTACAAGTACACTTTCTCTCATCACAAATGCATTGTATCACAAACATATGAAACTCAAACGAATTCTTAAACATTCACTATAATGCTCATCTTAAAATCTCAGGATACATTTTACTGGTTTATGCTTGATAAGTTGCTACTTCCAAACAACTTTACTGAACTCATAAAAAGAATATCATACAGGAACTAAAAAAAAAAAAAAAAAAAAAAAAAAAAAAAAAAAAAAAAAAAATTTAAAACCAAACGCAGCTATCTGCAAAATCCAAGACTAAAATTTTAAAAGACATGACTGTAATGAAGGGCTTAAGATAATATATATCTCTTACCTTGTACTCCAGGAGCAGTCTGTCAACCTTGATCGAGTTGCAGAGACCAGCAGTGGCACACACCAGCTGAGGATTCATTTCAGAGGCCAGGGTATCAATCAGCTCAGGGATGAAGTCATTGGCTAAATGGATGCATTCATCAGATATCAACTTAACGGGGATGAGGCGACACGACCCATCAAACACTTCACGGATTTCTTCCTGCAATAAAGAAGGCATAGCACTGTTATGGAATCTGTACTCTTTTACATAACCCTGCTCTAGGGTGGGAAAAGAGGGCTGGATGATGATGATGACGATGATAATGACCTGTATTTTACTGTCAATCCTCTATATTCATGAGGGACACATTACAGACCTGCCTGTGAATGGCAAAAAGCCATGAATGTCCTGTGCTCCTCCAAAACAGCCACTGCAATCATTATGTATCAAAAAACCCTCCTAAGCCCCCAAAACATTAATACACACTAGAACCTATTAGTTTCCAGCGTACTATGGGATGCTTCATTAACCAATGAATAAGCAAACTTACAATGAGCAAATCTGAAAATAAGGGGAGCTGACTACAAAAACTGCTAATCTTGTCAACACCTAACCATGGGAAAAGCCCTTGTCCAATCTGGGTGGAGCACTGCACCAGATTCCTTCATGGGGTTTGTACTGTACTAGACCTGTAGGATGGCTCAACAAGCAGTTGCCAACCTGTGGTCAACAGGTCTGCCTGGCAAGACATACTGGGGTTAAACAACAACAACTACTAAGGAGAAGTCTTTGAAACTGGAATAAAATTCTATTGGTAGCAAGAATGAAATACAAAAGATGCTAACCTACAGATGAGGTTAAATGAGACTGTTTCTAACCCCTTCACTGTAACGAATCTCTTCCAACCTGTCCAAAATGATCCAGTGGCAGCAAAATTAACCCAGGCTGTCTGGTGCGTTACTATAAACCCGTACGTACAGTGCTGAGAAAACAGATCCAAAGAGTTAAGCACACATTTATGCAAGAACTATTTACAGACCTTTTCAGTCATCAAATCCTCAAGGGAACAACCAAAACTGCTTTTACGAATATATATATATATATATATATATGATGACGATGATGATGAATATGATGGTACATTGGTACATATGACGCAACAGAATGTGGTAAAAAAATTTTTTGGCCTAACTGATGGAGCCAGGATTCCGTGGGCTTCAATGATGAGTGACACTGAATTGGGCAAACTCAGGCTCTCTGGATGTTGCTACTCCTCA
Organism: Coenobita brevimanus; assembly: GCF_032717465.1. Taxonomy (NCBI): domain Eukaryota; kingdom Metazoa; phylum Arthropoda; class Malacostraca; order Decapoda; family Coenobitidae; genus Coenobita; species Coenobita brevimanus. Next base: position 36,160,887 of record NC_137039.1, read on the forward strand.
CCTCACCCTAGGGTGGGAAAGGAGGTTCAAATGATGATGATGATCATGACTACCAGTATAAAACAAAACACAAAGAAGGAGATGCAAGTAAGTTACTGGGTGATGAACTTGTAAGTTTTCACCCTAATCTCACCTGACTCCATAGTCTGATGCAACAAGTCTACATTCTTGGATAATACAGTACTGTAGTGTACCCCTAAGTACATGATAATAACAATCATAAAATATACAAATCATCATACCATACCATACACAACATCATATATATCTTGCTCTTACATCCATTCTGTTCCATTCCCAAGTACTGTTATTATATTTTCTCTGGTGTTACTATCATAATAAAAAGCTTAGACATTTTCCTGCCAGCTTTGGCAAGGGAGGGGGTTTATGAAATATTTTTATGTGACAGCAACAAGATGTAGACACACACACACACACACACACACACACACACACACACACACACACAAAGTAATGGAGTCTATAAGAGTCCGTGTCGTCTAGAGGCAAAGTGGGGATCCTCTCAGCGGTAACATGTGCACGTATGGAGCATGAGGGGCCAGGATCGAATCTTGGCCAGGACAGTGTGATTAATTCGTTAAGTTTCATTTCGGTCATTACACTGGTTGGCAGTGGTTTAGGACGTAAGGTGAGGTTTGGAGGGCAATGATTGTCTTGGTTAGCTGACAGTGACCTAGTCCTTACATCACGGGTGTGAGCTGTTCAGTGTGGTCCGCAGCATCCTCAATGGTGGCCTCCGATGCTACACTACAGTGTGTTTAGAACTCACCAAATCAATCACCAAGAGGAGAAAAGAGTAATGTAATGGGACCTATAAAAGTCCATGCTGCCTAGAGGCAAAGAGGGGATCCTCTTTTTGGCTAAGTGGTAACATGCACATGTGTGAAGCTTGACAGCCTAAGATCAAATCTCAATCAGACCAATGATTAATTTGTTAGGTTTCATTTTGGTTATTACACACACACACACTCACAAACACGAGTATAAGAAGGAAGAATATTCTCTATTATCTGAGGCAGAATAAGAAGTACAGAAGGCAAGACTATGCTGGCAGGGGATGGCCAAAGACCTTTATCATAATAGTAGCAAACATACAGAAGCTACACCACTAAAAATCTGACATCACTAATACTCTCCACTAAATATCATATAAAAGAAAAATCTCTCCATCTGAGCCTTGTTACTACAGTTAATCAAATCACATCTGATATTATGTAACCATTAGGAACATAGAGAAAACAAATCATAACATCTGATTTATGCACTGAAAATAAACAAAATGTGATCATGACAAGGATGATTTACCTGTGTTTCATTACTAAGCAGTTGATCTCTGGCCTCCTGCACCATGTTCTTGCACAGTGTGCAGATGTCATCATTATCCTCAGGTAGTGTGGTCCTCTCCCATACTGTCTGTATACAATGACGAACAGCACTGCACTCCTTAGCTTTTCTGTTAGGAGTACAGGCAGAGATAAAAATTTACCCAAAGGCACTGACAGTATACATTCTTCAACTCCCTTCCTGTTCCCTGAAAGGAGTATAGTGGTCTGGATGAGAAAAGCAGTTGTAATTAAGGATTTCTTGGTCCCAAAACTCCCATACTGTAACTAGTGATCTGTGAAAGATAATTCTTGTTCCTTTCAGACTTACCGTAAAATTTTTATTAATCTAACAGTGGATCAAGCTGCTGGATATATTTTCTATGAGGAGTATATGACATGGGACTGACACCCTGTTTTTTTCCTGGTGATATGATGGTTGTCAGACTGACTCAAGCTGATAAGTAAATAATATCACACACATACAGTAAGTGTTGATGTTTATATACCTATGACATGGAGTCAGGATTGCACAGGCTTGAATGGTGAATGAAAGAAAGTGTGATCCATTTAACTAGACAGACTTTTGCTAGTCCTCCTTCCCAGCTGTTTTTCTTTCTCTCTGGACACTACCTCACCCCACCCTTATGTGGGGAAAGATCTGGATGTTATGATGATGATGAAAAAAAAAAAAAAAAGTACAGGGGCAGCACAAAGAAAATTTTTTACGGAAATTCATTAAAAAATACATTACTGTATTACTGATATACCTTGTACACTAAAGTTCAGTAGTAATGCTACTTTGCAATAATGTTTGAACCAGTATGGTATGATAGTTATCCACCCATATGCATGTGCAATCCAGTCACTTGAGTACATACAAATATTCAGGGTAAAATTTATCACTCAAAATACTGCAAACCCAGCACACCAAAACAAACTGCATCCTGTAGTGATAAAGCACATCCTGTATGATACTTACACAAGAGAGTCACACCAGTAACTTGGGCCGTATGTACATTTTTTACTGCCTAAAAGGGCACCTTCTCCAAAAACAACACATCCTGGAAGGAAAATGATATAATAGCTACCATTAACCATTTTACATAAAGAAATTAAAACGTTACAGCAATTTGATATGAATGCAACTTTGTACTGTATTGTTTCACAAGCAACTTCAAGTGATGCAACACTTATCATCTAAATAATGAAACAACTTAAAATAATGATTAATTGGACATCTGGATGCAATCAATGTAACAGGTACAGCATTTCATTTAGGTGTAAATCATTGTTATCCTTTAACCCTAATCTTAGCATCCACCAAAGGGTTACCAATATTTATGGGAATCACACAACCAAAATGAGCTTCATTTATCAATGAAAAACACCATATTTACAAGAAAAAGAAGGCAATGAAAACAAAAGCTGGAAAGTAAGAGGGAAAAAATGTGAAAAAAAAAAAAAATCCTAGAAAGTTATAATTGAAGTTAGGTTCAATTATGCCCAAAAGTGATTTCAGTGTGTTCTATGACAATGCCTCCTCAAATTAAGGAGGTCTTCTCTATGGTATTTCCATCACAAATGCATCTTTATGGTAACTTCATTTTCATCACACAAATATGTTCCCAGGCAGCGACACGCAACATGGAGAGAGATCTTCATCCTGTAGACAGATGAAAAATTATTGTATATCAGTGCTGCCATCAAGCAATCCTTCACTGAACAACTACTGTACTCAATTCTGAGAAAAATGCTTTAAATTAACCAATGTGGGTATGAGGTGCTGCTACTCTGGCAAAGCAAGGCCTTGAACTGACTAACCTGACAGAAGCCAATTTGACCCGAGGTTACTCTCAACCAAGCCACATCATGTTATTTCAAAATGTCCTTTTATCATGACAACTCACCTCTGCATGAAATCATCAGCCTTCTTCTTCAAAATAACCCAGCCAGTTTTTTTTTAACGTAACCATGGTGATATACGAAGAGTTATATAAAGTGTCCCCAATGTGGTATTTTGTGTTGGTATTGACAGGATGACCATTTCCGGCATTTCCGGCAGTGCAACTACACCTGCATTAGGTACGGTATGACTAACATCATAAAAAGCAAGAAGTGTGAATTTTTTACAAGAGACTTTAATGGTACTTTACAGGAAGATGTCACCTACAGCTGTCACAAACCCTAGCTTTTACAAACTTATGGCTTGATAAAGTAAGTGTAGAGGCACTCACCAGTGTTTGGGAACACTGGGATTTCATCACGTGCGAGGCTGGACTGATGTGATATCTATAGCGAGGTGACAGAGAATTTGTTTCATAACAAAGAAGCAACTGGTGGGCCAACAATGGACATGGAAACTGATGAAACTTCAGCTGTAAAAAGGAAATATACTTGAGGACAAGGGGTGATGCAGACTGGTACATTTGTTTGGGAAGCCTCCCATCCCCGGACGTGCCAGGGTGGCTGAATCAACTGAAACTGCACCTTCTCCCACAGGAAGCGGCTGTCAGTTATGTTAGGTCCAAGACGGTAAGTGCATGGCCACAGGTCGAGTGTTGAGCAGCTTCCAAAGTTAGGTTCAGTGGTTGTCTGAATGATTCATATCACTGGTGGGGTCTGGGGGATTTTGTTCCCTCATTTTTTTCTTTTTTTTTTTTTTAATTGGAATAATCTTCAGGCTTAAGCCTTCCGTTCCTTTTTCCTTGCATTAAATAAAAGGTACCTCAGGTTTTTCTGGTGGTTTCTCATATACTCTCACTGCTTTTTATAACTTTATTTAGTACCGGTATCTGACTTATTCCCCATGATGGGGTAGGGGTCAGGGGGAGGGGGAGGGGGCAAAACAGGATATTTCTGACAAAAATGAGCATCAAATTGTCAAAACAGGAAAAAATAATCAGAAAAGGTAATTTATATATCTATAGCCAGACGCCATAATCCCATGAGGGGTGGCTGTTTGTCTCTGAGTTAGAGGTTTTATGGGGAGGGGCACCAATCGTCCACCAACCCACTTGGTGACATGTAGGGAACACATGTAGGTCAGTTATATGGTAACCACCCAGCAATGTAAATGGTTTCCTGGCTTACAGGAAAGCATTTGGCTTGTCACCTGATGTAAAGCCACCTGAAAAGGAAAGAAGAGTAATTAAGAGTGACAGGAATGATGGAGAAACATGAAACGAGGAGGATGGACACAGAAAAACAACGATAAAGGTGATGGAAGAAGCAGACAGCACTACATCAAGCGAGTGGATGATGGTCGCCACCATCTACCGTACCACAAAAAGATAGATGAATCAATCAAACAACGACAATTCTTAAAGTTTACATTTCATATAGAATCATGTAGAACATTTTTTTTCCAAAACACTGATTATGTCCACACATTTTCGAAAGATAACATAATACAATATTCAGTAATACAATCTAGTAAAATTTCCTGGAAAATTCTGTTAACATACGGTATCTTCTGAGACAACGTATCAAAACACAACCTGATCCTCTTGAAACTGCAGAAACTGTTTACCCAGGAACTGAACTACTTTTTTTAGTACAGAAACCCATAAACTACAGGAATTACCCATCTCTGTCAATAAAAACCTTCTACACGATGGGCTAATAACAAAGTGAGGTAAATATTTGGCAAACACCACAACAGTAATTAAAGTATTTTTAGGTTTTCTGTTTACATCTCATAATCTGCTGGTAGTTTTCTTCTATGACATGTCACAAAAAAAACTCCTTCCCCCCCTTTGGATCATTAATTCCCCTGGGGTCATTTGCTTTTTTTTTCCAACTCTGGGCAAAGGCTTCAAGGCCTATATCTCAGGGGCAGCTGCCTATCCCAAGGCCCAGTAGTCCTCCTACAATGCTATTTAAACATAAAGCACTTCAGAATACTTGAATTCCAGTTGTGGCTTCAGCTAACTTAAGCATTATTCTAAAAATATGCACTCCAAATACTTTAATTCCAATTGTGGCTTTTGCTAAATATTTTCTCAAATGATATCTGCACTAGGATATAATACAGTACCATACTGCATTAATTCTGCACAATGGCCATGGGAATGCAGATATATCATACGTAGAGTTACCCGCATGATAGGGGAGGGAGGGTCACACAGATCTTTTTACATTTCCAACTGGCTACAACGGCACGAACTCCATAAAGTAACTTTGTTAATCACCATTCTGTCAATCAGTACCCAATGTACCACAGACTGTAACAAAATGAAATTACAGCAAGGGATTAAGTACTAATTACTGGATCCACTCAGCGCAATGTGGCCTGAGATATCACACACATACTTACCCACAAGGAGAGAGACAAGGATCCCCAGAAGCCTCATGGTGGCGAATGAGAAGTGACGCAGCACCAACCACCTAGCGCCTATGGCAGCCTGGGAGCTCCGCTATCACGTGATGTTTACATCTCCATCCCCAACACGCCACCGCGATGTTGCCATTTCTCATCAATCTGTTCGCACATCTTACTTCATTTTTCCTCTTGTAATGCTTCAGGTTGTTAACGCAGCATTTTAAGACAGTTAGTATCAATTACGGGCCTGATCTCAATATCAAAACAAAGAGCTACCTCACACTACTGAGGGAAAACAAATTAAAGCAAACCTCTGCCATGTTCAATTCAGGTCGTGGTAAGATGCCTAATTTTGATACATTTATTTTTAAAGATTCCTATAATACGCAGGACGTCTTTGTGTAACAGTGATGATTATTGTGGTATTGTCGATTACAAAACAATGCACTGAAAGCTATTCCTTGCCCTCCGCAGACAAGCAAAACAAACCTAGCCTTGCACTTTAATTTTCCTTCGTTAGCTGTAGCCCTTATTATCTAATCAGTGCAGCAATGTCCTCCTTATCGGTTAGATATTTCTTCGTCATGGATTATGAAGACATAGGGAACTTTGGCCTACTTTATGCACCTCATTGTAAGAGCTGACGTACTCAAGTAGCAGCTTAAAATATGTACAGTACCAAAGCAAATGAGATATTTAACTGTTAAGATATTTAGTTACGTTATTGTGTTACAGTAAGCAGAAGTTTACAAAGCTTTGCCTTTGCTATTAACGCAGAAAAATGCAGTGTGCAACTTTTATTTCCATGACCGAGAGGACGAACTAATAATAACCAAGGCTGTTGCTAGGCTAGCCCAGTAGGTAGACTTACGGAATACAAGGAAGAAGGGGAACAAAATGGGTTCAGGTTTCAAAGGTAAATGGAGGACTACTGGTATATGATCGTCCACAAACAATATTTCCTTTTATGGAGTAGCCTGTCTTCCGTGGGCAGTGAGACAAAGGGTATGAAGACACAACCGGACGCATGACAATGACTCACTCGGTAATGACAGAGCTGACTATAGCGCATCTTCCCACCAGTGACCACACGCACCTCTGCCGCCACATCTCACTGCGACAAGTCTGATTAGTGCATCTGAATTACTCTAGAAACCAAGTCATATTTCACGTTCACTTTTACCCCCACAAATTGTCAGCAGATTCACTTGCATTGTGGATTAATAAACCACCTTCTTGAAGTATATGTATACTGTATACCTTCACAACAATAAATAATTTGTCAAACCCTATTATGACAGAAACAACGAACAACTGTAACATGCTGTATCAGTTAATGCAAGACGATTTTATTCAGATGAGTGCGTCAGTAGGAGGGACGGACGATTTATTCACATAAGCATATTACTGAAGCTTGAGAGAGAGAAGGGGGGGACATTTGTGTACTGTAGGTGGAAGATCCATTAAACTTTAAGCATCAGTCATAATATGACTGCCACTGCTCTCTCTCTCTCTCTCTCTCTCTCTCTCTCTCTCTCTCTCTCTCGAGATGAGCAGAGAAAGGAATAAATTAAATACAGAAACAGGCCAGTATTCACGTTGACACTAGAGGCTTCGTATTCTCCCTAAGCGATTTATTATTTTACCTTTTGATGTCCTCTTGTGCACTACTTACGTCTGGCAAATATCACCATAGTAGCACACACGAGAATATTAAGGTGTAACGGGCAAAATTAATCACTTAGTAACAGATAGTACGAAAGCTCTCAAACGAGCGCAAATACGCCACCATCCAAACACGGGATGATAATCTGGAGATAGGTCGGTGGGTATTTGTGCACCGAGGGAGGAGGGAGTCACGTGGTCAGGGACAAAGAAAGTTAACCCTTAGCTGACCCGGTGACATTACCCCCACACGCTTCTCTCTCTCTCTCTCTCTCTCTCTCTCTCTCTCTCTCTCTCTCTCTCTCTCTCTCTCTCTCTCATTTTTCTTCCTCACAAGTCACAACCTACTCATATTCACTTTGTCCTTCTCACGACTACCTCCTTTCCACACCCACTTCATTTCCCACTGCTTCTTCACACACACACACACACACACACACACACACACACACACACACACACACACACACACACACAAATATCAACTCTGCTAACTTACATGAGGTACACAAGGAAAATTTCAGGGTTGGGCCATGATAGACAGGACGTTGATTCACCAATAGAATTACTGTCCATTCCCTATCGTAGGCAAGATTTATTTATTTGTTTATTTGTGTAGCTGTAAGAAAGACAGGAAGAGAAAGGGGCAAAATCTATCCAAATCTCTTGTCTTAGCAAATAAATAAAGACTGCTAGAGGGAAAAATGATCGTCCCTTAGTGAATCTCCCTCCTGCTGTGTACTTTCAAGTGGACTGGTTTTCTCTTTGCCATCTTTGCCTTAACAGAGTACAATAGACTCACTCATACAGGAGCTACCTAGCAGAGGCCAGAAGAGCATTGTTTATTAGTGCATGACTGACTGACAAGTAAATCGCACAAACATCTTTTAAGTCTACGACAGGTAACATTCACTTTAGACTGTTTCAGTTCTGAGTACAGACAGACCATTACACTACAAAGGTGACCTGTGCAAAAGTATCGTGATTGGTCCGGGAATCGAACCCACGACTTTTATGTTGTAGGCCGAGTTGCCACTCGTCTCTTAAAACATGGATCCGTCCCGTATTGAAGAGTGAAATGCTGCGTTTCGTTATAAAACTCTAAGGAACTACATTCATTACGCTACCATACGAGTAATTAACGTCAGCGAAGGTATTATTCAGACAAACCACACTGTAAGGTAATAAGCACAACGCAAACCTTCACAATGCCAAAAAGAATGTGCATGCGTCTGGGACGTGTACAGCATGTGAGCAGTGAACATACATGTGTCTAGGACGTGTTCAGCACTTAAGTGGAGAGGCCCTCCTTCCCTGTCTCGGGGCGGTGTCAGCATCAGTGACTGGTTCCTTGTTTACGGACTTCCTTTAGCCAAGCTGTGTATGAGATCGCTTGCTGCTACCTTTATTTTCATTTAAACTGCCACCAAACAACAACCAGAATGGATATACGAGTAATATTAAAGTGAAAAAAAAAAACGAAAACAAAACTATTTCTGATAGCAGTATGGATGAGCTGTTTGGTAGAATTTATCTTCAGAATTGGTTAATATCCTTGATAATCATCAGAATTGGTTAACAGCCTTGATAAATACGACTTCTAAAACAGTACACATTCCAGTCAATTAGTGTACCATAAAATACGTCATTGGAGTGAAGGGGCCATACAAGGAAGGGTTCCGAATGTATTCAATGTTCGCTTACATTTTTTAAACAGGAAGAAAATCTGTTAATAAGGGTGAGGAGGGGGGGACGTGACAAGAGATGTCGTTGCTGGGCAAAAACAAGAATTTCTTTGAGGGCATTGTTTCTAGGCAACCCCTCGCAGGATGCGACGTCAGACAATATAGAAATAAGATATACAGTCAAACAGTTTATTCATATATATCTTCTATATACGTGTATGTATATATTATGTATTTCATCACAACAAAGTACTTATAATATATATATATATATATATATATATATATATATATATATATATATATATATATATATATATATATATATATATTATCTTTTCATGGCATCCCACACACAATCCACCATTTACCTCAAGAAACAATACATTTTTAACTAATGATAAACACATGGAGTTATTAAATGCCTGCATCAGTCATTTAGTACCATACTGACTTTGGTGTTAGGTAATAATAAATTGTGACTAAACGGAAACAAGCTGAGGTGGAAGGTCGCGTCGAGGTCGTCCACCTAACTCAGCGGAGATTTCCATCCTCTTTCAGACTATATTCCGGTGCTCAGTGGTAGAACATGACATTATTAGGGCCCGGCCTACATCGTTCCAGGAACACTTCCTTGCGATTAGTATCGTGTTCTAGTGTTAATACCTTGTTGCAGCTCTAGGAGGGACACTAGACAATTTTAGACCAAGTTGAAATGGGCAGAGTAAAGCTGAATAAATTAGCACTATTGTCACATTTTGACTTCCGGTACATAATTAGGCAGTGCCAGGATATACTCGTAGTAAAATCAAAACAGTAGAACAATTTGTCACGTACGCCATGCCCCCGGAATCACACTTAACGCTGAATGGTTAAACTAATTTTCGTCTTATGGTCTATCAGCATTTTGTCATTATTCCTAAAACTACGGACAATTAATTTACGGAAACAGGTAAAAAATCATACTGAATGCCCATTATCTTCTTCAGCTATATCGTACCATCAGGATCCTCTTAGTTGATCGTGTGTTTGTAGTTAGATATGAAATAATCTAATGTTTCTCTTTGTACTATACTTCACTCCTATAGACGAAAATGATAAAGCTGTTTGCGACCGATAACTTAAACTGTCGTCCAATGATACACTAATTCTCTGACTTTCATGACTGAGTGACACATTCTTGGTGGCATGGGGAGCTTCCTAACACCTCTTCCTTAGCGATTTATTCTGCACATCACTAACGCTTTTTAATATGTATCAGTAACTTACATGAGGACATTGGGGTGTACTATGAAGAATAAATCGCTTAGGAGGAGATGCTACGGAAAGTCGAGCGTCACTTAAAATGCGACGCTGACTAAAAACAGAGCGCTGTGATATAGAGGATTCTTGATGCTTATTTCACAATATATACGTAAACTACTCTAACGGCGGCCTGTACGTGCCTGACATCGAGGATCAGCTGGATTATACACGTTGATCATGAGCACAAAAATTTTATGTGGGAAATTTTAATGCCAAAATAAGGAAGCAAAGTGCGAGAGGCATTCCAAAAAACTGAAACTGGAGGTACAATGATCTCAGAGAAGATTCTGGATGAACAACATAGAGCAGGTTACAGCACATACCAGCAAGCTTCCTCATGAACAACACTGCATAAGCAATATTAGATACACAAAGAATAACAATATATAAACTGAACAAATGCTTGAATAATAACTAAGGAAAAAAAAAAGGCATATTACAGTCAACGCCTAAGGATTGCTGCTAACCAACAATAACAGATGCTATAACTGACTTTGCAAGAAAGACAATGAATAATTATATTAAGGTTAGTGCAGGTACTTGAAGGATTGCTAATAATAAACATGTTTCAGGCAATAGTAGGTCAATAAAGGCTAAGTAAATTGAAAAAGGTGTAGGCTACAGTACATACTCAAAGAATTGCTAACAAAACCTGGCAAACTTACGGTGGATCTCTGAAGGACAACACTGCAAACTACTTAAGGATTTGGGGCAAACAAATATTGAATTAAACTGATACAGTGTTTGAATGATTACTAACGAAAAACAATAAATATACCGGTACATATACTGGTAAATCTGTTAAAAAAACATACCATTTCAACACAGACAGGAGGAAAATAAAGGTATGGTTCTGCTGCAGTTGAAGATCTGCATTCGTCCTTTTAAGCTGAGGGGAAAGTAACGTAAAGTTTGGGATGAATTTATGAACCTTTTCTGATATGCAGGTAAATCATCTGAAGGCTAGAAAGGTTATCGGATTATATATTTTTCCCAACTGACAGTAAAAGGGTCAGTAACGAAGGGGATGGCTATGAGATTTAAGATTTGAGAAGTGATATTTCTTCAGTTTACACCTCCCGTCTTCAAGGATAATCACAGACTTGGACCGATAATTTAAGTAACTGTAGGCTTCGTGGCATTTTAAACTCAGTAATTTATTCTGCCTATTATACCCTGATTTTTCTCCCGTGTGTTATTTATATCATTGTAATATCCACATACTTTGCACTAGTTAACATACATGGGAACATTCATGTGCAACAGACAAAATAAATCGCTTGGGAGGATGTGCCACGGAGTCTTCAGTGTCAATAAGAATGCGACTTAATACAAAGGTTAATCTGGGAACCCATGAATTAGCCCCTTCACTACAATTATGATTAGAGAGAGAGAGAGAGAGAGAGAATGTTTGTGTGCGACTCTGTGCAAGGAAGAGAGATGGAGAAACAGAATGAGCAAGAATTTGTAAGAAAAAGAACTTGGGCATGAAAGTGTGAGAAGAAAGATGAACATACAGTAAGAGAGTGAGCAAGAGAAAGAAGCCAAGATCAGAGCGTGTCAGTGAGGAAATTAGAGAGAATGGGCAAGTGAATTAGAGCCAGTTCACTTCGAGGTAATTCCCGGTTTGGTGACGACGAGTATTACTATCAGAGCCACCAGCATACCTGTAGAGGAAGACAGGTGTTAAAAATCATTCGGCATATTCGTTCATTCGTCATATTCGTTCATCTGTCACCACACCACCACACCACAACTTCACCACACCCCACACCACAACCACAGCTCATCATCACACCCCACCACGCAAGCACACCACTACACACCCTAGCCTTACCATCACACTCCACCACTGAAGCACACCACAGCACAACCATTCTACCATCACACCACCACCATACCAGCACTCACCGACAAACGCGGGTATGGTGATGCTCCAAAACTGCTTCTGCAACTCTTTTCTCTTCTTCTCCACTTCCGCCATGTTGATATAGCCTACGGGGACATAACATGAGATCAACTACTTCCCTACCATGACACACCTGATATCAGTCACTTCCCTACCATGATACACCTGATATCAGTCACTTCCCTACCATGACACACCTGATATCAGTCACTTCCCTACCATGCCACACCTGATATCAGTCACTTCCCTACCATGACATACCTATGATCAGCCACTTCCCTGTCATTATCATTATTATTATTATTGCATCTATTATCTTCATTATTAACATATACATTACCATTACTATTATCATTACTTACCTTCTGTGATATTCTCATCGTCAACCGTTTTTCCTGCCAGGGCGATCATAAAGGGTAGTTCATATGTAGCGTAGGCATTGATGAGGGCATTGACGAGGGCGTGGCCATTGATGAAGGCATTGACGAGGGCGTGGCCATTGATGAGGGCATTGACGAGGGCGTGGGCATTGATGAGGGTTGTCCAGAGGGGCGCAGGCATTGATGAGAGAGTGAAAGCAGAAAAAATAGTAAGGGTGGGAGGAAGAGGTCATTTTCCTATTATTTATCCATTAATATTCAAATTAATCTCTCTCTCTCTCTCTCTCTCTCTCTCTCTCTCTCTCTCTCTCTCTCTCTCTCTCTCTCTCTCTCTCTCTCCAACAATTCATATTCTCATTTTATCTGTCTGTGTTGTATATTCATTTATTTTTCATTCACCTATTCATCTTCTCAGTCATATATAATCCCGTTTATATATTTGTATCCTACATCAATTAGATTCTCATTTATCTATTAATATTTCCAGTCACTTACATTCGTTCTGACATATTCTCAACCACACGTACACACAGACAAACAGACACACAAATAAAGCCACATAGGATAACACATACAGACAAATATAAATTAATTAAATAAAAACACACAGATACAAACAGGCACATAGACAAAGATACAAAGTCAGAAAAACTAAAAACAGATCGGCCGACAGACGTACAGGTAGATCGATAAACAGACAGATAGATTGGCAGACCAAGTAAGATAAAAACAGATGCATAAACAAAGTTCGTTCTGCTTCCTGCTACTGAGACACACACAGATAAAAAGGTTGAATATCAAGATAAAGACGCATAGTTAGACCGACAGACACCAAGCTTGATTACTAGAAACGAACCTAAATGGATATATTGTACTTTAATACACTTCCAATATATATATGACCCTTGACCTATTGTTCTTAAAATGAAATCTCTTCACCCTTCCCTGACTCTCAACCCTTCCATCAAGTTTGATCCAGATCGATGAAAGCTTGCTTGATCTTGACCTTTGACTGATTGTTTTCAAAATTATCACCTCAGCCTTACTTTACCATTCACCCTTGAACGAAGATTGGTCTAAACTGGCTCAAAACTATTTAAGATGTCTATATCATTATGACCTCGTCCGTTGATCTATTGGAAAAAAAAAAAAGTCAACCTTTTTCGCTGATCTTCAACCCTCCTATCCAGTTCATTTAAAATCGGGTAAAAACTACAGAATTATTTTTGTTCACGCACACTCCAAGCAAACATTACACCCGCCTCGCTATCGTCCTGGCAAGTACGATAATGTCGTTAAATAATTTAGCTTTTGGGTGTAAAACAAGACCTAGAACATCTCTGATAGCCACACCCACCCAACCGCATCCACCAGCCCAACAATTCCCCCAAAGTCTCCTTTGTTTTCGGACATACCCCTCATACACACCCCAGATGCACACCACACACAACTTAGACGCCCCTGTGGGGATGGCTGAAATAGACGAAAGTGAAAGTGTGACGCTCATAAAACCACGGCTTCAACCTGCCAGATTCCACCCTTTAAGGAGGTACAGTGAGAGAGTGAGTAAGTGGCACAGTAATGGATACACTGCATTTTGCGGCCTCCTATAGACGTGACAATAATACAAATTACTTGACTGATTCAAATTTCTTGATTGATGGAAAGAAAATCTAAGTGCACTTGAACAATTTAGTTTAGAAATGTGGATAAACAAATGAATAACGCAGGTCAGCAATTATTTAGCTGATAGGACGAAAAAAAAAAAGTTTGATTCAACGGTGGAATAAAAAGGAACTAGAAAACAAGTATATTTGTACTATTTAGCTGGTACGATAAAGGCAAAATAAGTATAGGTGGTAAATAAAAATAAATAAATAAATAACCAGGTGTGATAAACACACAAAATGGCTCTGACTGAACAGTTTAGTTGATGCGATTAAAAAAAAATGCGTAATTATGTTCAAGGAGAAGGTGGTTAGACGGGGTATACTGGACTAAGGCGTCTGGCGATATGAGAATGGATTCATAGACAAAAATAAGTATAAAAGCAATTGAACAATATCTTCAGTATATGAAATAGAATGCTAATTAAAAATAAGTGGTCTTGGAAACTGCATATATGCCGGTAACAACTGAGGAGATCACAACATATATTATATAAAAGTACGGAGACAACAGCCAAAACCAAATCACATCAATAAATGATTTGCAGTGTCGAAGTGGTTGGTAGTGACAGTGAGATGGTACAAGGAGTAATCGTGTGCTGTCAATGTTTACAAAAATGAATGTAACAGGAGTGGTAACATCATGGTGTGGCTGGGTATGGTGGTAAAGGTAACGCACCTAGTGTAGTCGAGTTGTCAGACCCGGAGGTAGTCCCTGCTGTAACACACAAGTGGAGTATTAAATGTAGTCATCATGTTATCTCTGCACTCCTGATAAACAACAATATTGTATTAGATGAATATTCAGCATGTTTTGTCCTACCCGAGATATTCTCACCCACACATAGTAGCATGTGACTCACTAGTTAGTGTCATGAAAACTAGTTTGTGTCAACATGGTAGGTACTAAAGGTGTATGAACCTACCTGACGACCCAGAACCGCTACTTCCCCCTCCTGATGGGTCTGTTTGGTAGAGAATGTATTGTTTTGAAGAACTAATGGTGAACACTGTGCTGCTGTGGACAGTTTATGATGGCCATGTTTATGCTTTTAAGTATCATCGGCTCAGGGATCAAAAGAACCTTCTAAAAGGATATAAGCATAAGTTATTAATTTATTATCAGTACAGGAAATGTCCTAAGACCAAAGTGCGAGACAAATGAGAGGGCAGTGTGGATGCAAAAGAGACAAGAACAAGTGGCAGCAGTTGGAGGGACACAGGAGGACACCAAGAGGGGATACCAAACACCAGACACTCGACGTGCACCAGTAACCAGTTCCTTTCTGTGAGGGAGGCTTCCTGTCACTCATCCTTCTACCATAGGTCAGGTAGTCATTGCTCATGAGGGAGGCAACACCCACATAACTTCCTTCCTTCATCCACAACCAGTACCTCACAACATTTTATGTGTCCCACAAAATTAATATAAAACATCAACATCAATCATAAAGTGAGGTGACAGCGAATCGTGTTGTGACAGTAAACCAACTACAATGTTAGCGTGTTAAAGATATTTTTTGTGTGAACACAGTGTATCACCTTCTGTACTAGTGTGGCAAGAGTGAATTACATGCAGACAATGGTTGTGTTGTAACAGTAATCGACTTGCAAATGTAAAAAACGATTTCCAAACTTTGCTCTTGTGGTAACAATGAATGGCTTACAAGTCAATGTGTGGCAAGAATGATGGGTTATGTTGTAACAGTAATTGGTAGCATAATGGTGTGACGGCACAAGGAAGTAATCGTGTGCTGTCAGTGTTTACAAAAATGAATGTGACAGGAGTGGTAACATCATAGTGTGGCTGGGTACGGTGGTAAAGGTAACGCACCTAGTGTAGTCGAGATGTCTGACCCGGAGGTGGTCCCTGCTGTAATACACAAGTGGAATATTAAATATAGCCATTATGTTATCTCTGCACCCCTGATAAACAACAATATTGTATTAGATGAATATTCAGCATGTTTTGTCCTACCCGAGATATTCTCACCCACACATAGTAGCATGTGACTCACTAGTTAGTGTCATGAAAACTAGTTTGTGTCAACATGGTAGGTACTAAAGGTGTATGAACCTACCTGACGACCCAGAACCGCTACTTCCCCCTCCTGATGGGTCTGTTTGGTAGAGAATGTATTGTTTTGAAGAACTAATGGTGAACACTGTGCTGCTGTGGACAGTTTATGATGGCCATGTTTATGCTTTTAAGTATCATCGGCTCAGGGATCAAAAGAACCTTCTAAAAGGATATAAGCATAAGTTATTAATTTATTATCAGTACAGGAAATGTCCTAAGACCAAAGTGCGAGACAAATGAGAGGGCAGTGTGGATGCAAAAGAGACAAGAACAAGTGGCAGCAGTTGGAGGGACACAGGAGGACACCAAGAGGGGATACCAAACACCAGACACTCGACGTGCACCAGTAACCACTTCCTTTCTGTGAGGGAGGCTTCCTGTCACTCATCCTTCTACCATAGGTCTGGTAGTCATTGCTCATGAGGGAGGCAACACCCACATAACTTCCTTCCCTCATCCACAATCAGTACCTCACAACATTTTATGTGTCCCACAACATTAATATAAAACATCAACATCAAACATAAACTGAGGTGACAGCGAATCGTGTTGTGACAGTTAACCAACTACAATGTTAGCGTGTTAAAGATATTTTTTGTGTGAACATAGTGTATCACCCTCTGTACTAGTGTGGCAAGAGTGAATTACTGTACATGCAAACACTTATAGCTGTCCTGTGACAGTAATCGACTTACAAATGTACAGTTTTGGTAAAAAATGATTTCCAAACGTTGTTGTTGTGGTAACAATGAGTGGCTTACAAGTCAATGTGTGGCAAGAGTGATGAGTTAGAGTGTACATATGGTAACAGTAATTGGCAGCATAACAGTGTGACGGCATAAGGAGTAACCGTGTGCTGTCAGTGTTTACAACAATGAATGTGACAGGACTGGCAACATCAAGGTGTGGCTGAGTATGATGGTAATGGTAACGAACCTAGTGTAGTCGAGATGTCTGACCCGGAGGTGGTCCCTGCTGTAATACACAAGTGGAATATTAAATATAGCCATTATGTTATCTCTGCACTCCTGAAAACTGCAATATTGTATGAGAAGAATATTCAACATGTTTTGTCCTACCCGAGATATTCGCATTCTCACATAGTAGCATGTGACTCACTAGTCAGTTTCATGAAAACTAGTTTGTGTCAACATGGTAGGTACTAAAGGTGTATGAACCTACCTGACGACCCAGAACCGCTACTTCCCCCTCCTGATGGGTCTGTTTGGTACAGAATGTATTGTTTAGAAGAACTAATGGTGAACACTGTGCTGCTGTGGACAGTTTATGATGGCCTGTTTGTGCTTGTATCATCTGTTCTTTGATAATGGTAGGTACTGATATTGTAGCGTAATACACAGTAAATGAACGATGCTTCAAAGACAGATGTTTGAAGAACTGTGACTTGTATTGAATCAAGAAATTATAGCATAGCACCTGGTCTTAAGATTAATATAATGATCAGTGTGGTCATGACATGGATGGGTAAGTTTGTGAAAGTGACTCACCTAGAGTAGTTTGGCTCCCTGACTGGACAGTGGTCGCTGCAGTAAAACATTGTGTCAGGTTTTAAAGTGTTCACTTACTGTCAACTGTGTACTAAACTTCAGAACAGAACTATTACTATATATCAAACTTCCTCCCTATGTTGCACCCCACCCGATATTCTCAATAAGTTATTGTGCCATTTGACTCATTATGTTGGATGATTGTAGGTGGGTCGTATTTAAGGTTTGAGTCAGCAAGGCAATGTGAGGCAGGTGACATACCTGTGGTAGTGGCGGTGTCTGGGCCTGTGGTCATGCCTGTGGTATTAAAAATGTAATGTAAGTCATGTAATTGTTTCTTTTGTAGTTTTCTGTGATTTTGGTCAAATCGAGGCAGTAAACTGATCGTTACTGAATATGTGAATACATGAATGCAGAAGAAATACTATGAACAGAGTTATTGGGTGGTATGGTTACTGCATGTTTGTTATACAGGCAGGAAATGCATAGCTTGCTCTGTGGAATAGTTACATGCATGATTTCTCACTCCCGAGGTATTATAACACAATGGAGCCTCTGATGAATGTTTATGTGGCCTAAAAAGTAGGTGGTGGTGACTCGATCTGCTTAATGATGATATGACGAAAGTGGGATTGATAGAGATATACTAAATATATAACACAAAAATCCCAATGAGATAAAACAGTTCCATTCAAGTGTGCACCCTAGATCTACAATGTGACGGTGTTACCAGCTACAGTAATAATCATGAAAAAAATAATGTCGACACAATGGATTTGCAAGAACAATAACACGTGAAGAACCAAGACGTCATGATACTGTACAAAGTGTTTAACTGAATGTAGCGGTCAGTGTGGTCATGATATGGATGGGTAAGTTTGTGAAAGTGACTCACCTACAGTAGTTTGGCTGCCTGACTGGACAGTGGTCGCTGCTGTAAAATATTGTGTCAGGTTTTGAAGTGTTCACTTATTGTCAACTGTGTACTAAACTTCAGAACAGAACTATTACTATATATCAAACTTCCCCCCTATGTTGTAACCCACCCGATTTTCTCAATAAGTTATTGTGCCATTTGACTCATTATGTTGCATGATTGTAGGTGGGTCGTATTTAAGGTTTGAGTCAGCAAGGTAATTAATGAGAGGCGGGTGACATACCTGTGGTTGTGGCGGTGTCTGGACCTGTGGTCATGCCTGTGGTATTAAAATGTAGTGTTTAAGCTATGAACTTATGTCTTCAATTAGTATGTGATTCACAGTATGTCAGTACGATAAGCCAATGTCCGTCACGTATTAATAGCAGAAAACAAGAGGTGTTTTGGCCAAAGTAACTGGATGGTAAAGTATGTTTGTCAGATAAGCTGGAAATGCATGATGTGTCCTTATACTTGTTGTTGTTGTTGTTGTTTTTGGTATTATTCCATGCTCATCAAGACTTCAACCCTATGGACTGTAGGAAGTCAACAATTTCAGCCGGGTACTACTAGATTTATTTCTGCTGTTGGTAAAAGATTATTTATTTTTTTCCAAGCGATCTGTATGAGGTGAGTACGTGTACTATAGGGTAAGGGCAGCATCACAGTGAGGGGACAGCGGATTGTTTGTGAGTTGTATTTTGTGTTTGTACTGCCACAGGGAAGGGTGATGGCCACATGATAGTGTCGCTAGGTGCTTTCACGTCTCTGTCGGAAGGACTGCTTATGAGGAATGAATGTCTTTGAGGTGTCTACGAACCATGATGACGTTTGACCAGAGGAATTTGTGGTGGATATTTAGTTGTGTATGTGTGTCAAGTATGATTTCCGAAATTCGTCTACTGTCTGCAAACTACAATGGTTTATAGTTATGATGTTGTGGCTTAACTTTTAATATGTCAAACAACACAAACTGTATACAAACCAGTTAATATCTGAAAGTCCCACAAAAGTTTAGTGCTTATCAGCATTATATAATCTATAAAACACAAATGTATTTTCAGAGGAACAAGGGAGCCGCGATTTGGGAGTCTGAAAAGTACTTCAAGATTTATCGCCTTGGTTACAATTATTTTAGCTCAAAGTGTAGTTAGGGCCTACATGTGACTGGTACTGGTGGACACTGTATCGATGGTGTGATATAAATACACTATTTTTGACGAAGTGAAGTTGGAACAACGGAGGTTGGTGTTGACCCGTGAAGTTATAGCACTAACTATTGTTACGATGAATGTAATGATCAATGTGATCATGATATGGGTGGGTAAGTTTGTGAAAGTGACTCACCTAGAGTAGTTTGGCTGCCTGACTGGACAGTGGTCGCTGCTGTAAAATATTGTGTCAGGTATTAAAGTATTCACTTACTGTCAACTGTGTACTAAACTTCAGAACAGAACTATTACTGTACATCCAACTTCCCCCCTATGTTGTAACCAACCCGATATTCTCAATAAGTTATTGTGCCATTTGACTCATTATGTTGCATGATTGTAGGTGGGTCGTATTTAAGGTTTGAGTCAGCAAAGGTAATTAATGAGAGGCGGGTGACATACCTGTGGTAGTGGCGGTGTCTGGGCCTGTGGTCATGCCTGTGGTATTAAAAATGTAATGTAAGTCATGTAATTGTTTCTGTGGTTTTGGTCAAATCGAGGCAGTAAACTGATCGTTACTGAATATGTGAATACATGAATACAGAAGAAATACTATGAACAGAGTTATTGGGTGGTATGGTTACTGCATGTTTGTTATACAGGCAGGAAATGCATAGCTTGCTCTGTGGAACAGTTACATGCATGATTTCTCACTCCCGAGGTATTATAACACAATGGAGCCTCTGATGAATGTTTATGTGGCCTAAAAAGTAGGTGATGGTGACTCGATCTGCTTAATGATGATATGACGAAAGTGGGATTGATAGAGATATACTAAATATATAACACAAAAATGCCAATGAGATAAAACAGTTCCATTCAAGTGTGCACCCTAGATCTACAATGTGACGGTGTTACCAGCTACAGTAATAATCATGAAAAAAATAATGTCGACACAATGGATTTGCAAGAACAATAACACGTGATGAACCAAGACGTCATGATACTGTACAAAGTGTTTAGCTGAATGTAGCGGTCAGTGTGGTCATGATATGGATGGGTAAGTTTGTGAAAGTGACTCACCTACAGTAGTTTGGCTGCCTGACTGGACAGTGGTCGCTGCTGTAAAATATTGTGTCAGGTTTTGAAGTGTTCACTTACTGTCAACTGAGTACTAAACTTTAGAGCAAAACTATCACTATATATCAAACATCCTTCCTATGCTGCACCCCACCCGATATTCTCAGTAAGTTACTGTGCCATTTGACTCATTATGTTGCATGATTGTAGGTGGGTCGTATTTAAGGTTTGTGTCAACAAGGTAGTTAATGAGAGGTAGGTGACATACCTGTGGTAGTGGCGGTGTCTGGCCCTGTGGTCATGCCTGTGGTATTAAAATGTCGTGTTTAAGCTATGTACTTTTCTTTTATTAGTATGTGATTAGCAGTATGTCAGTACGATAAATCAATGTCAGTCATGTATTAATGGCAGAAAATTTCAAATGATCTGGCCAAAGTATCTGAATGGTTAAGATGTTTGTCAGATAAGCTGAAAATGCAGGATGTGTCATTCTACTTTCTAATGTTTTTGCCTTTGGTATTATTCCATACTTATCTGGACATGAACCCTATGGACTGCAGGAAACCATCCATTTCAGCTGAGTACTACCGGAGATTTCTTGTTGAGGCTATGTTAAAAGATTGTCTATTTTTTTCAAGTAATGTACATAAGATGAGTACTTGTGCTGTTGTTGAGTTGGGGCTCCATCACAGTGAGGGCACAGTGGATTGTTTGTGAGTTGTATTATGTGTTTGCACTAGAACAGGGAAGAGTGATGGCCACATTATAGTGGTGGTAGGTGCATTAGCATCTCTGGGAACGAGTGCTTATAAGGAATGAATGTCTTTGCGAGTTTGATAAATGATACTGCTCGACCGGAGGAATTGTATGGCTGTGGTGGCTGTTTTTCTGTGTGTGTGTTAAGTCTGATCTCAGAAATTATTCTAATATCTGCAGCCTACAATGGTTTATAATGTCGATTTTCTGGCTTAACATTTAGTATTTAAAACAGCACAAACTGTATATAGACCAGTTAACACCCTAATTATATATGAATGAAATGATATATTTGAAAGTCTCAAGGAAAGTTCAGTAGGTCATCAGCAGGATATAAAATACGAAAGACAATTGTATTTTCAGAAGAACCAGGGAGCAGCTACTGGGATGCCTAAAAAGTACGTAAAGATTTTCCGCCTTCATTACCATTATAGCTCAAAGTGTTGCTAGGGCCTACATGTGACTGGTATTGGTGGACACTGTATCGATGGTGGCACTGTATCGATGGTGTGACATAAGTACACTATTTTTGACGAAGTGAAGTTTGAACAACGGTGGCTGGTGTTGACCCGTGAAGTTATAGCACTAACTATTGTTACGATGAATGTATTGATCAGTGTGACCATGATAAAGGTGGGTAAGTTTGTGAAAGTGACTCACCTAGAGTAGTTTGGCTCCCTGACTGGACAGTGGTCGCTGCTGTAAAATATTGTGTCAGGTTTTAAAGTGTTCACTTACTGTCAACTGTGTACTAAACTTCAGAACAGAACTATTACTATATATCAAACATCCTCCCTATGTTGTAACCCACCCGATTTTCTCAATAAGTTATTGTGCCAATTGACTCATTATGTTGCATGATTGTAGGTGGGTCGTATTTAAGGTTTGAGTCAGCAAGGTAATGAAAGGCAGGTGACATACCTGTGGTAGTGGCGGTGTCTGGGCCTGTGGTCATGCCTGTGGTATTAAAAATGTAATGTAAGTCATGTAATTGTTTCTTTTGTAGTAGTCTGTGGTTTTGGTCAAATCGAGGCAGTAAACTGATCGTTACTGAATATGTGAATACATGAATGCAGAAGAAATACTATGAACAGAGTTATTGGGTGGTATGGTTACTATATGTTTGTTATACAGGCAGGAAATGCATAGCTTGCTCTGTGGAACAGTTACATGCATGATTTCTCACTCCCGAGGTATTATAACACAATGGAGCCTCTGATGAATGTTTATGTGGCCTAAAAAGTAGGTGGTGGTGACTCGATCTGCTTAATGATGATATGACGAAAATGGAATTGATAGAGATATACTAAATATATAACACAAAAATGCCAATGAGATAAAACAGTTCCATTCAAGTGTGCACCCTAGATCTACAATGTGACGGTGTTACCAGCTACAGTAGTAATCATGAAAAAAATAATGTCGACACAATGGATCTGCAAGAACAATAACACGTGATGAACCAAGATGTCATGATACTGTACAAAGTGTTTAGCTGAATGTAGCGGTCAGTGTGGTCATGATATGGATGGGTAAGTTTGTGAAAGTGACTCACCTACAGTAGTTTGGCTGCCTGACTGGACAGTGGTCGCTGCTGTAAAATACTGTGTCAGGTTTTGAAGTGTTCACTTACTGTCAACCGAGTACTAAACTTTAGAACAAAACTATCACTATATATTAAACATCCTCCCTACGCTGCACCCCACCCGATATTCTCAGTAAGTTATTGTGTCATTTGACTCATTATGTTGCATGATTGTAGTTGGGTCGTATTTATGGTTTGTGTCAACAAGGTAGTTAATGAGAGGCAGGTGACATACCTGTGGTAGTGGCGGTGTCTGGTCCTATGGTCATGCCTGTGGTATTAAAATGTCGTGTTTAAGCATGTACTTTTCTTTTATTAGTATGTGATTAGCAGTATGTCAGTACGATAAATCAATGTCAGTCATGTATTAATGGCAGAAAATATCAAATGATCTGGACAAAGTAGCTGAATGGTACAGATGTTTGTCAGATAAGCTGAAAATGCAGGATGTGTCATTCTACTTTCTAATGTTTTTGCTTTTGGTATTATTCCATACTTATCTGGACATGAACCCTATGGACTGCAGGAAACCATCCATTTCACCTGAGTACTACCGGAGATTTCTTGTTGAGTCTGTGTTAAAAGATTGTCTATTTTTTGCAAGTAATGTACATAAGATGAGTACTTGTGCTGTTGTTGAGCTGGGGCTCCATCACAGTGAGGGCACAGTGGATTGTTTGTGAGTTGTACTATGTGTTTGCACTAGAACAGGGAAGAGTGATGGCCACATTATAGTGGTGGTAGGTGCATTAGCATCTCTGGGAACGACTGCTTATAAGGAATGAATGTCTTTGCGAGTTTGATAAATGATACTGCTCGACTGGAGGAATTGTATGGCTGTGGTGGCTGTTTTTCTGTGTGTGTTAAGTCTGATCTCAGAAATTATTCTAATATCTGCAGCCTACAATGGTTTACAATGTCGATTTTCTGGCTTAACATTTAGTATTTAAAACAGCACAAACTGTATATAGACCAGTTAACACCCTAATTATATATGAATGAAATGATATATTTGAAAGTCTCAAGGAAAGTTCAGTAGGTCATCAGCAGGATATAATATATAAAAGACAATTGTATTTTCAGAAGCACCAGGGAGCAGCTACTGGGAAGCCTAAAAAGTACGTAAAGATTTTCCGCCTTCATTACCATTATAGCTCAAAGTGTAGCTAGGGCCTACATGGGACTGGTATTGGTGGGCACTGTATCGATGGTGGCAATGTATCGATGGTGTGACATAAATACACTATTTTTGACGAAGTGAAGTTTGAACAACGGTGGCTGGTGTTGACCCGTGAAGTTATAGCACTAACTATTGTTACGATGAATGTAATGATCAGTGTGACCATGATAAAGGTGGGTAAGTTTGTGAAAGTGACTCACCTAGAGTAGTTTGGCTGCCTGACTGGACAGTGGTCGCTGCTGTAAAATATTGTGTCAGGTTTTAAAGTGTTCACTTACTGTCAACTGTACTAAACTTCAGAACAAAACTATTACTACATATCAAACTTCCTCCCTATGTTGTAACCCACCCGATATTCTCAATAAGTTATTGTGCCATTTGACTCATTATGTTGCATGATTGTAGGTGGGTCGTATTTAAGGTTTGAGTCAGCAAAGGTAATTAATGAGAGGCGGGTGACATACCTGTGGTAGTGGCAGTGTCTGGCCCTGTGGTCATGCCTGTGGTATTAAAATGTAGTGTTTAAGCTATGAACTTATGTCTTCAATTAGTATGTGATTCACAGTATGTCAGTACGATAAGCCAATGTCCGTCACGTATTAATAGCAGAAAACAAGAGGTGTTTGGCCAAAGTAACTGGATGGTAAAGTATGTTTGTCAGATAAGCTGGAAATGCATGATGTGTCCTTATACTTGTTGTTGTTGTTGTTTTTGGTATTATTCCATGCTCATCAAGACCTCAACCCTATGGACTGTAGGAAGTCAACAATTTCAGCCGGGTACTACTAGATTTATTTCTGCTGTTGTTAAAAGATTATTCATTTTTTTCCAAGCGAACTGTATGAGGTGAGTACGTGTACTATAGGGTAAGGGCGGCATCACAGTGAGGGGACAGCGGATTGTTTGTCAGTTGTATTTTGTGTTTGTACTGCCACAGGGAAGGGTGATGGCCACATGATAGTGTCGCTAGGTGCTTTCACGTCTCTGTCGGAAGGACTGCTTATGAGGAATGAATGTCTTTGAGGTGTTCATAAATTATGACGTTTGACCAGAGGAATTTGTGGTGGATATTTAGTTGTGTATGTGTGTCAAGTATGATTTCCGAAATTCGTCTACTGTCTGCAAACTACAATGGTTTATAGTTATGATGTTGTGGCTTAACTTTTAATATGTCAAACAACACAAACTGTATACAAACCAGTTAATATCTGAAAGTCCCACAAAAGTTTAGTGCTTATCAGCATTATATAATCTATAAAACACAAATGTATTTTCAGAGGAACAAGGGAGCCGCGATTTGGGAGTCTGAAAAGTACTTCAAGATTTATCGCCTTGGTTACAATTATTTTTAGCTCAAAGTGTAGCTAGGGCCTACATGTGACTGGTATTGGTGGGCACTATCGATGGTGGCACTGTATCGATGGTGTGACATAAGTACACTATTTTTGACGAAGTGAAGTTTGAACAACGGTGGCTGGTGTTGACCCGTGAAGTTATAGCACTAACTATTGTTACGATGAATGTAATGATCAGTGTGACCATGATAAAGGTGGGTAAGTTTGTGAAAGTGACTCACCTAGAGTAGTTTGGCTGCCTGACTGGACAGTGGTCGCTGCTGTAAAATATTGTGTCAGGTTTTAAAGTGTTTACTTACTGTCAACTGTGTACTAAACTTCAGAACAGAACTATTACTGTATATCAAACTTCCCCCCTATGTTGTAACCAACCCGATATTCTCAATAAGTTATTGTGCCATTTGACTCATTATGTTGCATGATTGTAGGTGGGTCGTATTTAAGGTTTGAGTCAGCAAGGTAATTAATGAGAGGAGGGTGACATACCTGTGGTAGTGGCGGTGTCTGGGCCTGTGGTCATGCCTGTGGTATTAAAAATGTAATGTAAGTCATGTAATTGTTTCTTTTGTAGTTTTCTGTGGTTTTGGTCAAATCGAGGCAGTAAACTGATCGTTACTGAATATGTGAATACATGAATGCAGAAGAAATACTATGAACAGAGTTATTGGGTGGTATGGTTACTGCATGTTTGTTATACAGGCAGGAAATGCATAGCTTGCTCTGTGGAACAGTTACATGCATGATTTCTCACTCTCGAGGTATTATAACACAATGGAGCCTCTGATGAATGTTTATGTGGCCTAAAAAGTAGGTGGTGGTGACTCGATCTGCTTAATGATGATATGACGAAAGTGGGATTGATAGAGATATACTAAATATATAACACAAAAATGCCAATGAGATAAAACAGTTCCATTCAAGTGTGCACCCTAGATCTACAATGTGACGGTGTTACCAGCTACAGTAATAATCATGAAAAAAATGATGTCGACACAATGGATCTGCAAGAACAATAACACGTGATGAACCAAGACGTCATGATACTGTACAAAGTGTTTAGCTGAATGTAGCGGTCAGTGTGGTCATGATATGGATGGGTAAGTTTGAAAGTGACTCACCTACAGTAGTTTGGCTGCCTGACTGGACAGTGGTCGCTGCTGTAAAATATTGTGTCAGGTTTTGAAGTGTTCACTTACTGTCAACCGAGTACTAAACTTTAGAACAAAACTATCACAATATATCAAACATCCTCCCTGTGCTGCACCCCACCCGATATTCTCAATAAGTTATTGTGTCATTTGAATCATTATGTTGCATGATTGTAGGTGGGTCGTATTTAAGGTTTGTGTCAACAAGGTAGTTAATGAGAGGCAGGTGACATACCTGTCGTGGCAGCGGTGTCTGGCCCTGTGGTCATGCCTAGGGTATTAAAAATGTAGTGTTTAAGACATACTGATTTCATCTACTTATATGTTTATCAACATATCGGAAAGGAAAACAAGGGATTATGTTTCATATGTGTTAATGAAAACGAAGCAGATGTGTGCTTGGACAAGACATTGGATGGCGTTCGAAGTTTCTAATGAAATCTAAAGTGCATGAGGTGTTTTGTTCTAATGAACTATATATAAGTGTGTAACTGCGGTTATTTTTCACTTCTATGATTTTATATCACCATGGAATTTGTTACACCTAAATTCTTAAGATGTAACAGAGCTATTTTATATGTTAACACAGTTGCCAATACAAGGCACTGATTTATATAAAGTATCCTTTCTAGACGACTAAAATGTTAGTGAGAGGAACAATAAGCTGACTGACAGCATCAAGACTACAGTACTGCTGTCTGTGTTTTGGCGGGTACCCCTTCACCGCACCCCTCTGTCCACTGTATCCCTCCGTTTACGGCGATATAAAATATTGGCAAAGGAAACCCAGAGAGTCACGATCCACGAAATTTACCTAGACATACAACTACGGAATGTTTGTTGTAAAGCTCCCTGCGGCCACCAACGTTACATACCGTAAATGAATAACTGAAGAGAAACGGCACTGGGACGTCTTATCTCTTTAATGACAATTCATACTTAAAGGTGGTAGGGATAATCCACAAGCCCACAGAGAAACATCTTCATCATCATCATCATCTTCCAGACTCCCTTTCCCACCTTCGAATGGGGTAAGGTAAGGTCCAGAGAGAATGAGATAAAATGAATAACGTCCCTTCCTAAAGATACATGGTAAGTCTGAAGCCCATGACAGGCGACTTTTAACTTACTTCACGTTAAATGAGTGCCAACCATTTGTTGTCGTATTACCTATGTCATTACTTCTTTTCTGTGTCCGGCTCTGGGTGTAAATTTAACAACCCTTCCCCTGAGGCCCAGCAGTCCTCTTACGTACCACACACTTTCAAAGGTCACAAACTCGGCGCGAATACCCACCGCGGATACTGAGAACACGCAATGGCTGGCGATGAGGCTTTTGCAAGATAATTAAGTCTGTCTGAACCACTTTAACCTGATGACGTCTTTTTGTGGTTTATTCTTGCCACAACCAGACGATTATCTTCAGCCTCGGAGGGCCCCTGGTACAGAAGAGGTTAGCGAGCTTTGTATTTAACCTTTGCAGTTCTGTCTCTCCCAGGCTCAAAAAATCGTCTGGAGCGAGAGATAACTAATACGTCGTCGGAGTGAAGGGTAAACGAATTTCTGATCATCGACCTGTTCCCTATTACTCCAACCCAATCAAACTCGCGTCCATTCCAACAGATCAATTCACTAACCACTTAAGCATCACCTACCGCTAGTCGAATCACCAGGTGGAGCTGTGGTGCCACTATCACCGCCACTGGAAGAAGCGGCTGAGGAGAAATAATGAGTCTAATCAGTAAATAAGTAACAAATAGTTGAGTAAGTAGTAGATAAGTAACATCAGCGCTATCAAGTAATATCAACTATCAAACGCCACTGGAGGGAACAGCGGAGGAGAAATAAAACGTAATAAAAGGTAAATAGATAGACATGGAATAAGTAATTAGGTGAGCAATACGTAGATAAGTAATGAGGAACTGAGTACTGTTAAACAATACAGTATGTAATTAAGTAATAATTAGTTAAGTAATTAGTAAATGGGCAATGTGTGCATGGGTAAGCACTCGAGTTGTTGTCGTTATTGCTCAACCCTGGTCCGTCCGACAGAGCAAACCCGTCGACCACAGGTAAGCAACCACCCCCTGTGGAGTTGTCTAAGTTCCCTACACCGTTGATGATGTGTCTGTGTCCCAGTGTGGCATGCATTGTTCAGTGCTTCATTATGTGTGTTATGTTCCGGGCACATGTAGCTGTGATTCCACCCAGCCCAAATCTAAGCTGGTAGCTGAGGAGGGCTAGGTGATGTCCTGCGCTAAGCCTAGCTGGTGAACACGATCATATCTGTTTAAGGACACCTCGAGTGGGTGGATGTCAGGAGTGGGGGGGGAGGGGACTGTAGTATGGTGTCCTGATCGAGGTGTTGTATTGCCCTGTGTGTGAAGTGAGTATGTAGGCGTTTCTTCATTGCCAGTGTTAAAATGTCTCTGGGGGAGGATATTGTGGTAGGGGGTTTGCTAATGTTTGCGTGGTGATTGTTTTATCTTTGTGTGTTGTGTGTCTCTGTAATGTAGCGACGGGGATGTTGTGCACTGACGCAAGTTGCTGCAAAGATCGTGTGCCTCTTATTTTAGGGTAGTCTCTGACAGTAAGGACTTCAGTTCCAGTAGTGAGATGTAGAAGTAGTTCTGGTGCAGCTAGTGGGCGTTGTTCTTCATGGTTTGCATGATGCTGTAGTAGGTATTAGGATGGAAACCCATGCCGGGGAAACACAGGAAATCGCTGATTTTATGTATTGTTTATAGAGTAAGGAGAGTGTTTCTTTTTGCTGCCTAAAGTTTGGACCTGTAGTTGTCCTTTACTAGAGAGGTCTTTTCTAAATTCCATAAAATCATCCGCTCAGTGGCCAGAGTGAAAAATAAGTCCATCACCGTAGTCATGGGGCGAAGGGGGCGTGTCGGTACTTACGGGGGGGAGGGGAAAAAGAAGGAGAAGGGAAAGGGAAGAGGAAGGGAAGCGGGGAAAGGGAAGGGGTGTGGAAGGGGAGGGTAGAGAGGCAGATACGAGAAGAAAGGGGGGGGGGAAGGGAGACAGCAGACGAGGTTGGAGAGGAGGAAGGGGGAAGCGTTGCTGGGATGGCAAAGATAAACAAAACCTAAACTAATTCTTTGCTCCGCTTATCTACCTTTTTACTTTCACTTCCCACCTCCCTCCCTCCCTCCCGCCTTCCTTCCTTCCCTCCAAACATTCTCATTACATCTTCACCTCACTCCCTCTCCCTCTCCCTTCCTCCTTCCCCTTCCTTCCTCTCTCCCACCCTTCTCCCTTACCCTCCTCCTCTCCCTTCCTCTCCTCTCTATCGCCTCATTCCCTCCTCGTACTCCCCACATACTCATTTCACCTCAATCCTTCCTTCCCTCTCCCTCTGTCTATCCGTCTCACTCCCTTAATCCCTCCCTTCCTCTCCCTTCTGTCCATCTCCTTCTCTTCCTCCTTCCCTCCTTTCGTCCTGATACTTCCCTCTCCTCAATTCTCTCACTTCCATTGAGCCCTACCTCTCTTCCTAATTTCTGCCTTAGTCCATTCATTTCTCAGTCTTTCCTATACTAATTTCTCCCCTCTCCAATCTCTCTCTCTCTCTCTCTCTCTCTCTCTCTCTCTCTCTCCTTTTCCCATCCTCCCTCCCCTCCCCCTTTTCCTTTCCTATTCTTCTCTCCTACCCTCCTCTTCTCCCTCTCCTTCTCCATTCCTCTCCTCCCTCAGAACCTTAATCGTCCTGACCCTCCCTCGCTCCCCTTTTCTCTTCCCACTCCCCTTCTCCCTTCAACATTCCCTATTTCCCCCCCCTCCTCCCCTAACCTTGAGTGTGTGGTCAGTAGTGATATTGATTCTCTCTCTCTCTCTCTCTCTCTCTTTCTCTCCGCATACTTCCAAATTCAACACTTAAAACTCCCAATCATGCTCAAAGTTGAATACCACACACGCTAATTAACCCTTGCCATACATGTGAAATAGACTTCCTCAAGATTTACGAGAAATTTTCAAAGGACCGATGATAGTAATGTGCCTTGAGGGAGCCTGAATATGTGGTTAGTCTGCCACTCATCGGCTGAGGTAGAGGGCAGTCGTGCCGTGTTAATGCAACATCTTGGCTATTATATACACAATGACCCTTAACCTGCTATACGCTAAGCTTTCTCTGCCAGACTGCCTACACTAAACACTGGAGAAAACCAGAATGTCTCACTGGAGGGCTGCTGTATGATAAGAGTACATTTTTTTCCTTTTAGGACCAACAAATTCCTGAACAGCTGTTGGTTGCACAAATCTAGTTCCTTCTCCCAGTTTCTCATCACACAGTCATAATAACTTCGTACACCATGACCAGCTATTGCAGAACCCATTTTCATAGCCTTTCATTTTACTGATTATAGTAGCGGAGAGTGCGAAAATATTATGTACCTTTCGTAGATACAGAGCCAGCACATTTGACAAATGACAGGGCTAAGTCACACACCAAGCTAGGAGAAAAAAGCCATCTGAAACATTTATCATACTCAGATAATTTTTTCATTGAGTTCTGTTTTGATTTCATAATGAATGACCACACTGAATGTGTTGTGATACAGCTGCATTAATGACTTCACCCAAGTGGTGTGCATGGATTTAAATGCCATATAACCAACTTCCAGTCCAAACGCAGTGATTGTAAGAGTTATCCTTATTTGTGTTGGGGTGTTTGTAGCCGAGGTAAACAAAACAAAAAAATGTCCGACCAGAGGAGGTAGAACTATAAATTAAGCCTCCGACCAGCAAATCGTTAACCGAATCTATTGAGACTGAACAGTCCTATTCAGAAAAATTAGTCTTATGTTGTTAACTTGACAGGATTATGTCTTAACCTCCAGAACTGTCAGCATAAGACCCAGATCAGGACCGAAGGATATGATTTTCAGGGTAGCATCATTGTGTTTGGCTTGGATGACCTGCAGACACCAGATGTTATCATCCGAAAGACAAGTAGAAACAGGTCTAGTCTGCACTAACTATGGGTAAATTACCATAAAGACCTCACATAATACTGGCTGGTATTCATCATACTCAGAAATACTTCTCTGTAATTGATGTGTACGGTTTCCTCTCCATAGCTCTACAATATACTGTATATACTCGTATTTTTTTTTTTTTTACCTGAGGAGGTAGTTGTTCCTCCTGGACCTTCTGCTTCAGTAGTTGTTGTAGGAGCTGGACTTTCTCCTGCGGGAGCTGTTGTGGGAGCTGGGCCTTCTGCAGGAGTTGTTGTGGGAGCTGAACCTTCTGCAGTAGGACCTGTTATGGGAGTTGAACCTTCTGCAGTAGGACCTGTTGTTGGAGCTGAACCTTCTGCAGTAATACCCGTTGTGGAAGCTGACCCTTCTGCAGTAGGACCTGTTGTGGGAGCTGGACCTTCTGCAGTAGGACCTGTTGTGGAAGCTGGGCCTTCTGAAGTAGGACCTGTTGTGGGAGCTGGGTCTTCTGAAGTAGGACCTGTTGTGGGAGCTGGGCCTTCTGAAGTAGGACCTGTTGTGGGAGCTGGGCCTTCTGCAGTAGGACCTGTTGTTGGAGCTGAACCTTCTGCAGTAAGACCCGTTGTGGAAGCTGACCCTTCTGCAGTAGGACCTGTTGTGGGAGCTGGGCCTTCTGCAGTAGGACCTGCTGTGGGAGCTGGGCCTTCTGAAGTAGGACCTGTTGTGGGAGCTGGAACTGCAGTAGGACCTGTTGTGGAAGCTGGACCTTCTGCAGTAGGACCTGTTGTGGGAGCTGGACCTTCTGCAGTAGGACCTGTTGTGGGAGCTGGACCTCTTGTGGGAGCTGGACCTCCTGCAGTAGGGCCTGTTGTGGGAGCTGGACCTTCTACAGTAGGGCCTACTGTGGGAGCTGGACCTTCTGATGCAGTAGGGGATGTTGTGGCTGCAGGTACATCGGTACTCAATGTGCTGCCCTCGGATACTGAGGTGCTCGAGCCAGTTGTGGATTCTGTTGAAAAAAGAGAGACACAGTTACAAAATAATCAAGCAGACAACGCCTGACACAATCAGATAGTCAGTCACCAACAATCCTACAGTCTGGCACCAATAACTACCCTGACAACCCAGGTTTCTGACACAAGCCAACGGTTTTGCACAACCTGACAACCCTACTGCCTTACATAACACAACCCTACTATCTGGCACCACCTGACACAACCCTACGGTCTGGCACCACCTGACACAGTAGGCCTACAGTGTGACTCCACCTGATAACCCATCCACCTAACACAACCCATCAGTATGACACACTCAACATTCTAGAGGTAGCTCAATCGGTAGAGAGGTGGCCTGCAGTCCTACCGGACCCAGGTTCAAATCCCCGCTGGGGCAGGGAACAGTTTGAGGATTTGAATTTCATAAAAGCAGACTTTACCGATCTACCAGAAGACCCGCCGACATGGCGTAAAAATACCCCTGTTAATACCAATGTAGCAGTCCTGTATGAGACAGCCCTAGCATGTATTCAATATGGACAATGGGTGTTAGCGCCGAAATGGTGACATGTTGGGAGCAGGCTGTGAAGCCCATGCCCAGAATCGGACACATTAAAAAAAAAAAAAAAAATCAATGGTCTAACACCATCGGAGTCACTCGTAGGGAGGAAGCGAGAATAAAATGTAAAATTATCTGCCGGTAACCATATCGTGAAAAATGCCTTCGTCTTATATACTGGGTGAATAGAACTCCACTTGAAACTCATCTGACGGTACCTTTACTGTTTCGGGAACGGCTCAGTCTGTTGGAATGGGCGTGGGTGTGGCAGTGGGAGTAAGGAGTAAAATGACGCGAGAGAGGCACTGAACCGGCAACACACAAGAAATAGCCCCGGCAGAGTGGACAAGGAGCGCTATATATGAACCACCCTGTATTCACCATCTTGGCATCACCATACGACCCTTTTCATCTTAGGATCTCCCTTGGTGGCGAAGAGATAATTGAAAGCTGTAACTAACTCATCCAGTCAGAAAAGTTGCTCGTAAACCGGGTTAAATCGCCAAAGATAGCAAGAATAAACTATAATAAGGCCTCATAGTAGTAGTAGTAGTAGTAGCAATAATAGTTATAGTAGTAGTCTATCGCTAGCTAGAATAGAATACTAGAGTTGTCCCGTATAAGACAGCGGCACCAATGCTAACACTTTCAGACTTCTTTGACTCACTCTGTGCTGAATAATAAATGATGTGGGGACTGGTAACGGTAGGACGATGATGTGGTGAAACTGTGATGTGTGGTAATGGTGTGGTAGTGTGGTGATACTAAGGTGATATGGTGTGGATGAGGTGATGATGCTGTGGTGATACGATGTGGTAATGGTGTGCTGATGGTATGATGATGTGGTGGTGGTGCGGTGAGTGTGCTGTGGGTGTGGTGAGAGCAAAATGACCGTTCTAGCTAATATATGATGATAGTGGCATGAGGATATGGTGAGGGAGAAGCACAGGTGTGACTAAAATGTGATGAGGGTGCCTTGAGTTAATGTGTAGGGGATATGGTGAAAGTGGAATGATGATGTGGTGACAGAGGCGAGGGAGAAGTGATTATGTGGTGCAAATAGGTGCGAGAGTGGTTATTGTGTGGTGAGGGACGATGGATGTTGTGGCAAGGTTGTGGTGAAGGTGTGTACGTCGCTGTGGTGATATGCTTGACAACATTGATCCCTGCCATTACCACCACCACCACCACCACCACCACCATTTCTTCTACCACCATCACCATCACCACCATCGCCACCACTACCATTGTACTACCACCACCGCTGCTACTACTACTACTACCATCAGCACCACCAGCAGTGCTACTACAATCAGTACAACCACCATCACCATTACTGTTACCACTGCCACCATTACAACTGCTGTCACCACTACCATCATCACGACCCTCACTTTAAAACAGGACAAATAGGACAGGACAGACACGACAGGACAGACAGGACAGGACAAACAGAACAGGATAGACGGCAGGACAGACAAACAGAATGTACAGGACAGGATAGGACAGACAGACAAGGCAGGATAGGACATACAAACAAGATAGGACAGAACAGACAGACGAGACAGAACAGGACAGAGACAACAGGACAGACAGACAAGACAGGACAGGACAAACAAGACAGGTCAGGACAGACAGGAAAGGACAGGACAAGACAGACGGGAAAGGGTACACAGGACGAGAAAGGACAGACAGAACAGGAGATGGCAGCTTGGGCAGTCAGCTGGATGACAAGAGGGTGGGGGGAGGGACAAGGGTGGAGAGAGACGACCACTTCAACCAGTGCACCTTAAGTGGCTTCCTCGTACCTTCACTTTAACGATGTATTCTTTCCATTACACGTCATTATTCTCGCTTATTCTGCTCATATTTTTTGCAGTGCCATATTTGCATAACACAGGCTACAAGAATATATTAACGCATCAAATGCAAAAATTTATCGATAAGGAAAAGCCTTCACTACACGAGGTCTCCCCAAACAAACAAATGGTTTCCCCGTAGCTAAAAACAAAAATCGCCTGGAGGTAGCAAGATTTGAGAGAGAGAGAGAGAGAGAGAGAGAGAGAGAGAGAGAGGAATGAATGACAAAATAAGAGAAATCCTCAAATTACCTTGAGCATAGACAACACCCCCCACAAGGGCGCCTAGGACAAAACCAGTCCACGGGCGAATCCTCATTCTGCCCTCTGCCCTTCTCCTGGAGCTTGAAAGAAAAGTTGCAGAGGGGTCAAAGGGGGCCGTAGAGGGCAGATATGGCTGTGTAGAGGCAGAGAGAGGGCTAAGAGGACTGAAAAAGGCTGGAGAAGCGAGCTAAGACGCCGTGATTCGCACGCGGTGCGAGGCGATACTGCACTCAGCAGGTAAATTCTACGTCAATAGCAAACACTATTCACTTCCTTCTCATGTCTGAGGTTTTCCGTGATTCCGACGGTAATGCACGTTTTTATATCGACAATTTAATTTTCCCTATCGATAAACTGATCCTCCTTGGCACCAACTTCCTCCGGAAAATGCGAAGAACTACGGAGGTGGAGTGGGAAATCAGACGATCCTGTTACCATCGAGAAGTGTGACGTCAAGTGAAACAAACGCTCATGACAACCCGGCGTCAAACACACACACACACACACACACACACACACACACACACACACCTCGCGACGCCCTTGTACCGCAATCACAGACTTCCAGTTAGTTCACTCTCTTAACTCAATTTCGCATTTCAGGAAAAACAAGGTCATGAGAAGATTTTGTGCGAGAATCAAGTCACAAATATGAAAAGGAAATAGTCGCGAGTCTGTTTGTGAATCCAGACCTGCAATGGTATCCTCGCTTGAAAAGAAAAAAAAAATCATATTCAGGGGGAACACGCATTTTACTATTCACACACACACACACACACACACACACAAAGAAAGCGTGACGTGTGTGGTTGTCATAGGTACTGTTGTCGCGACGGGACAGGCGGTACATGCTGTCAAGATCCCAATATGGCGATTTCCTTACATTTCTGCACGCATGTATGAGAAGGAATGGTTACTGGGTAGGGACATAACTGCCTGATAGCTTTTAAGAGAAGGAAATCACTGGCAGAGATAAGAGCAAACAGTTCACACTGAGTACTGCTGACCCAGTTGGGGGAACGGTGGGATGTGGAGAAAATGGGAGAAGCAGGTTCAGTAAAGGCAAGGCAAGTAGCCTCGACCGACCATTAACGAGTTCAGAACCGTCAATATAATCATGAGCAGGATGGGTAGGGTAGGTACGGGACACTGAGATGAACTGAGGAGGGATATGTGGATGGTCAGTAGCAGCGGTAGGTGTATAATGACTAGCAGGAGTTGCACGTGTCCAGACAGAGGGTCAGATGGTTATCAGGGATAGGTGTGAGAAGGTCAGTACAGATAATGGCGGAATCTCTGCCAAAGGACTGGAGAGAATAGTCTTTGTAGCCAGAAAACCACACCAGGGACATGAGTGCGCCGGATCCAGCCGAAGTGGGTGGCATCAGAGAGAACATCAACCAGTCAGGAGAAAAGTGATGAAGCAAAGGACGGAAATGTGGTCAGCAGGGACCGAGCATATGAATGTGATCAGTAATAGGGCACAGACTGTACTGTATTACTTCAAGAGGTAGGAGCTGTTTGGGGGATGCTGAATGATATGGCAGTCAAGAAAAAAGCGAATATACATATGGCAAAATGTACGAGCAATGAGGATGTTGACCCCCCCGTGAGCCACTGGAAGGAATGCCGAGGAGAAAGTCTGTTGTGAAGAGGGGGTGTTGAGTGTGGAGACATACTGGAAGGGAGAGGGAAGGGAGTGGGATTATATGTACAGTCCCGTACTGCTTCGAGATGATAGCGGAGGACGGCGGCTTGTGCTGGCGAACCTGTGAGTGGAAGCGTAACCGAACATTTTGGTTTTGGCGGTGTTAATGATTAACCCACAAGCAGAAACAGTCTGGTCAAACCTAACTAGGAAACGGAGAAGTGAGGCAAGCAAGGGGATGTAAATGCAGATATCATCAGCACAACTTAAGATCTGAGAGGAACTGGGGAAAGGACCATGAAGGCTGTGTAGTCTGTTCATGAGAAAGTTAAATTGGAAGGAACTAATATCCCCATCCCGGGAAGTAGCCTACCAGTAAGACCGAAGGGTCGGTGACTCCACCCCGCAGAAAAAAAAAAAAAAAAAAAAAAAAAAACGGAAGAGGCGACACAACAGGTAGATTTCAAGCCAGTGAAACAGGCAGTCAGACACATCCAGGTAGTCAAGTTCATCCAAGATGACGTCCCGGATAGAAAGCTAGGTAGCTACGAGGTCAATAAAGACAGTGCGAGAGGATGATGTGAAATGACAGTAATTCTGCAAGGCAACTCGCATGCTGCGACCTGGGACGAAACCGAAGATGAGAGAGATGATCCCGGACGAGATCACCGAGCTTTGCTAAAAGAATTCTCTGGAGGACTCTGTAGATACAGGAAGTGAGAAATAGGCCTGAACTTGGAGGAACTAGTCTTGGGGATTAGGATGACTGTGTGCGGACCCACTCCTCCGGGAGAATACCCTCTGAGACAAACAACAGGATAAGGGTCAGCCATATCCCATATCAACATGATCACCTATCATCATCCAGGACTCGGGCTGTATAAAAGTCACCGTTTAAAGTTCACAGTACAGATACAGAAAATTGATTATGTCCTCAGATAAGTAGGGAAACCAAATGTATTACCGATATATATACCCTTCCCTTGCATTTGTATTTCTTGTATGTAAGCTTATTTTTATAACAGTTGCTGATCTTCAACTTTCCTCAGGTAGTTGGTCAGACTTTAAGAAATCGGCAAGTCCCTGTATATATAGTCTACTGCCGTAACTTACAGCACCTCTTTCATGGCGCGTCACCCGTAACAGCTTATGTAAACACCTCTAGTCCATAATCTAAATGTTGTTTATTCTTATTGTACACTAGTTCGTGCTTACCTATGCCGTACTTTGAGTCTGTTCTCTCCCTACAAACTTCGGGATTTCATCCACCCTTGCAAAGTATACAGGCTGAACTGCCAGAATACGGAGTTCATCTAAGGTGGCTACAAAGATAGCTCCAAACTCGTCTCTCATCCCTCCATCCCCAATGTCAGTTCCTGGACAATTCGCCGTCAGGACGATTCGCCGTCACAACAAAGAACATGTAATCATGTAGTGTGTGCACCGTACAAACTGCCCATGGTACTTGGTATTCTCTGGTGAATTCCCAATAGTATTTACAAGTCATAAAGTCCACCTGTCAGGATGTATGTTGAGTACTGTATTCTGAAACATTTACATAGTGGTGCCTGACTATAGATAAAAAAAAACATCTTTTTACGCTTAATTCTGGGTGTTCTGACTTTAAACTGTCCACAAAAAATCCTAAAACAAAAAAATACATTTGGCAGACGACACATTAAGACGCATCAAAAGGTGTCCCGAGATATTTAGAATTGTTTCCCTAAACATTTTCTGTCATAGCATACTACTACAACAAAATGAATAAGGGATAACTAAGGCGTGGAGTGTCGCGTCGTTTAAGGGTTGTATGACTGATTTAGTGATATTAAGAGCTTTGGAATCTAAAAAATTTAGCCACCACTCCTGAAATAAGTGCTTGGAACTTTACGTAGTTTGGCCACGGGCAAAATGCAGCATTGCATCAATTTTGATAAAGGCATGAAAAACAAGTAACAAAAAAAGACAATATAAGGCTTGAAGAAGTTATGATAGAAGAAATAATCAAAGGTCAGCATAACAAAAATGGAAAGTTAAAGGACGGGGGACGATACTAGGTTAACTCCCACCCATTACTACTACTATGCTCTACTGCAGTGTAAGCAGAGTGGTAACTCAGATGTTTTGGAGTCACCAGCAATTGCCACTAGGCTCATCAAATTCCTAAGAAACAAACAAGAATCTATACGGGAACAAACTTATTTTGTGCAGTCACTGCGAGGTTTCACCCCCTTCCGGCATAGTAAATTAGAAACTATGAAAAGATTTCGATTTGTTGTACATACTCTGTACAATTATGTGCTTGGCTATCAAGCAATAGGTTTTAAATATAATGCTTCAAAATCCATGTTCATATTCTAAGTTGTGCTATGCGAGGCATTTCATGAAATTAAATTCATTTGCCTTACCCTTACCTTGTCGGGCAGTGACATTTTCTACGCGTTATTCCTAAGAGTGCCAGAAGTAAAGTCGTGTAAAATTTAACAATCAACGAGATTCTTACCACAGGCCCAGATTTACATCAGTTTAGTGACTTTATGGCTTTACGTCCGTTGTTAACACCATCACTAGCACGTTAACCTGTTACTACTCCCCATTCATGCAGATTGCTATTTTAGCTTGTTTAAATCATAAACCCAACAAAATATGCAGGCAATAAAAAGACACCTTAACACTTGTTTTTATTTTCATGAAAACTGGAATGATCTTAAGAAATGAAACTGGAATGCTTCATAAATTTCCATGTTTACAGGTATGAATCAAATGCATTTAAATTTACATCCTCCTGGTCAAAGATGTTCTAAAAAACAGGCAATTGAATAATACTGAAAACTCCAATCCACAACTTTGGCAATTAAACAGTACTGTACTATATAAACAGCTTCAATCCATCCATGAAACTTAAGATGAACTGAATATTTAATCCACTTCTTCAATAGTAGGTCCAGAGGAGCCACCCGTGTTGGGAGCCCCACCTGCACCAGCACCAGGGAAGCCACCAGGCATGCCACCAGGAGGAGCACCACCGGCTGCCTGGTACATCTTTGTGATGATGGGGTTGCAGATCTGTTCAATTTCCTTCTGCTTGTGTTCGTATTCTTCCTTCTCTCCCAGCTGATTAGCATCCAGCCATTTGATGGCATCATTGCAGGCATCCAAAATTTTGTTTCGGTCCTCCTCAGACACCTTATCCTTGAATTTCTCCTCCTCAACAGTAGACTTCATGTTGAAACAGTAGGATTCTAGAGAGTTCTTTGCTGCAACACGATCCCTCTGCTTGTCATCCTCTGCCTTGTACTTCTCTGCATCCTGGACCATCCTCTCAATCTCCTCCTTGCTCAGACGTCCCTTGTCATTGGTGATAGTGATCTTGTTTTCCTTTCCAGTTGACTTGTCTACAGCAGACACATTGAGGATCCCATTGGCATCAATGTCAAAGGTTACCTCAATCTGTGGTACACCACGTGGTGCAGGGGGAATGCCAGTAAGCTCAAACTTACCCAGCAAGTTGTTGTCCTTGGTCATTGCTCGCTCTCCTTCATACACCTGGATCAGCACACCAGGCTGGTTGTCCGAGTAGGTGGTGAAAGTTTGGGTCTGCTTGGTTGGGATGGTAGTATTACGTTTGATGAGGGCAGTCATGACACCACCTGCAGTTTCAATTCCAAGAGACAGTGGAGTGACATCAAGCAGCAGCAGATCCTGAACGGCCTCTGATTTGTCACCACACAAGATAGCAGCTTGAACAGCAGCACCATAAGCCACAGCCTCATCAGGGTTGATAGACTTGTTCAGCTCCTTGCCATTGAAGAAATCTTGCAACAACTTTTGGATCTTTGGAATACGAGTAGAACCACCAACAAGTACGATGTCATGGATCTGGGCCTTGTCCATTTTGGCATCACGAAGTGACTTCTCCACAGGTTCCAGTGTGCCACGGAACAAGTCGGCACATAGCTCTTCAAATCGGGCACGAGTGATTGAAGTGTAGAAGTCAATACCCTCGAACAGAGAATCTATTTCAACACTAGCCTGAGTTGATGATGAGAGAGTGCGCTTTGCACGTTCACATGCAGTACGCAGACGACGCAGAGCACGCTTATTTTCTGAAGGATCTTTCTTATACTTTCTCTTAAATTCTTGAAGGAAGTGGTTCACCATACGATTGTCAAAGTCTTCACCTCCCAAGTGAGTGTCACCTGCAGTTGACTTTACTTCAAAGATTCCATCTTCGATGGTCAAGATGGAAACATCGAAGGTACCACCGCCAAGGTCGAAGATAAGTACATTGCGCTCACCACCAACTTTCTTGTCAAGACCATAAGCGATGGCAGCGGCGGTGGGTTCGTTAATGATACGCAGCACATTGAGCCCAGAAATGGTTCCAGCATCCTTGGTGGCCTGACGCTGAGAATCATTAAAGTATGCTGGAACAGTGATCACTGCATCCTTAACTGTGGAGCCCAAGTAGGCCTCAGCAGTTTCCTTCATCTTGATTAGCACCATAGAAGAAATCTCCTCCGGGTAAAAGGACTTCTTTTCTCCCTTGTACTCCACTTGAATCTTTGGTTTGGTTGCATCATTAATAACAGTAAACGGCCAATGCTTCATGTCACTCTGCACATTTGGATCATCAAACTTCCTGCCAATAAGACGCTTAGCATCAAAAACAGTGTTATTTGGGTTCATGGCCACTTGGTTCTTTGCAGCATCTCCAATAAGACGCTCTGTGTCTGTAAAAGCCACGTAGGATGGTGTGGTCCTGTTGCCCTGGTCGTTGGCGATGATCTCCACCTTTCCATGCTGGAACACTCCCACACATGAGTATGTGGTCCCAAGATCGATTCCCACAGCTGTTGCCTTTGCCATTTTCTGGAAAAAAAAAAAAAAAATGTTAAGGTGACATAAGCATGTTCAAACTATGCATTATACAATGCATCCATTAAAATGTATGATCTACTTGCTTTGGAAAGCCTCAGTTGCTATGAGTTCAGATAAGAGTATCAGATTTTAAGTCCTGTCAAGGGATAACAGAAAACGGATTAGGGACTCCTTGCTACTGGCATACCTGTGTCTTATCAGCCATCATGTTAGAGTTAAGAAGGGGGCAAGGTCTACTGAATTTTTTAATAGACAGTCCATTTCACATGGTTTAAAAGTGCTAGTTTCCATCATTACTGCTACACTATAACAAAGTTACAGTTGGAATATGATCAAAAATATGCTAAGACAACTATTAATCTTAACCTGCCAGTTAATTTACAGTATGAACAGTAAGAACCTGAGGTTGGGGGAACAATGGTAACAGCCAACAGGAAGGCCATGCATGAATCCAGCTATGACATCCACACATACTGGTCGAGCATCGTTGTGTTCGACTCATGCCATCTAAAACTTCCATTCAGCAGTCCTACGATGCTACCCAGAGATAAAGACTGTACCTTACAATCATCACTTAACCCTTTCATGGCTGAGCTATGATAAAATGATCCAAATGTTCTTAAAGATACAAACCCCAAACTAGAAGTCGTGGCAAACAAAACATTTTATACAAACTGGCGTCCAAGTTTAAGGTACGATTTGATGTTATCCTTCACCCATTAAAAATACTTTTATAATAAACCTATCATGCAAAATACCTTTCTAATCATACACAGTCACTCTAGGTACTTTAAATGAATCAAATAAAATACTAGACGGGCAATTCAATAATCAGCAACCAAGACATCCCTGTGTCAAATCTTACAGCTGCACTGACTCCATAGCTTACATTATCCTTTACCATGACATGAAACCTGACAGCAAAACAGTTCTACAGCTCTCACAAAAATCTAGAGTGCAAGACTGTGCTAAACTGAAATATTCTGCACAAGGTAGCCAGTTATTACTGTTTAGATTAAAATCAGCCGAATCACTAGCAATCTGGGAGAAGGCACGATAACGATTACCTGCTCCCGGCCCGGCCCGCCACGGCAGTCTGGCTATTGATTCCTGCCGGCCTGCCACGCACAGCGGCACTACCACTCCTGCTACATTTTTCAAACTCACTAGGCAAATTTGCGATACTGGTAGACATTAACAGAACCGAGTAAGGAACTTTGGTTCTATTATCGTTTCAACCCCTAACAGAATTACGAGGTATTGATACATTTTATCGGTATTTTAGAAAATTGACACTTCTACGACATTTTCGTTGCAAATTATTTTTATTTTAATCCCAAAGGTTAGGTTATGTTCATGAGCAAAATAAAGTTTGCGACAAAAACGCCAAAGAAATGTCAATACCAAAAGGATCAAAATCTCGTAATTCTGTTAGGGGATGAAACGATAATTTTACAGAAACTTCTCACACTGGCTTCAACTGAA
The DNA here is from genome assembly GCF_032717465.1 of Coenobita brevimanus. NCBI lineage: Eukaryota > Metazoa > Arthropoda > Malacostraca > Decapoda > Coenobitidae > Coenobita > Coenobita brevimanus. The sequence goes on from NC_137039.1 coordinate 36,204,564, forward strand.
TTTTGGGTGCCTGGAGGGCAAGGGAAAATCCTAGCATGGAAAATGACTAAAAACTGTTTACAATTCCAGAAAAATTAAAATACCAGTGGTCCGTGACTATCTAAATTACTTGCACTGCAACTGCACCACAACGGACATTAGGCACAATATAAAAAGTAAAACTAATGTTGCAAGCTAGCCCGTCCCAGCTTCCCCACTTGAGAATGAACCGGTAGTAATGCATCAAGTCAAGACTGACCGCGGCACTCGCTATCGTTCGTGCTGTGCAATGACCTATTTCACAGGCCGCTACAAATCTAAAGCTAATCCCTAAATAAAAACACTGTACATGAAAGCATGGTCTCTACTGATACAATCACAGCGACCCAAAATACTCACGATTCTATAAATAAGTTAAGAATGCAGAAGAATGGATCCGCACTGTCCACACACTCTCCGGGTCTCGGCTGGTATGAGGGTGCGGACCGCAACCGGAAAGGACGACACTACCCATGGAATCTTCTAGAAGCACCTGATGACGTTGTCCAATTGAATAAGAGGATTTCGATGACGTCAGCAGGAGCGTACTGTCATTGGCCAACGTCATCCAGGGCGTGGTACGTGATTGGTCGTAATGCGGCGGGAACTTCCGAGGTGGTAAGGAGCGAGGAAGGCGTACCAACCCTTTCGCCAGCCCGTACCATATGAAAGGAAAATTTCTGGTGCTTTCTATTATCACCCAACGGACATCAAACCCGCGAAAATATTAAAAATAACATTTCCAACAAAAGAAAGCACAACTGTCTGCTCATTTTACAACTGCAGACCGTTTATTGGAAGGCTTTCTGTAAGGTCGTTGATTATATAATTTACATGGAATTTTACATAATAATGTTAAAGGTCAATGGATAACGATAAGTAACCAAAGGGTGAATGAGCAATAATCAGGAAATCATATTAATTTTCAAGTCTTATGTAACAGCTTGAGAGAGAGAGAGAGAGAGAGAGAGAGAGAGAGAGAGAGAGAGAGAGAGAGAGAGAGAGAGAGAGAGAGAGAGAATCTGAAGCCTATTAAATTTATCCTGAGATTAGATATGGTATCAGTTTTGATCGTATTACGTACCGATCTTGATAAGCTCATGACACTAAAACTCCGTGGCGTGTTATTGGCATTATTATTACTGTCATAGCTAACAGAAAACCCTAGTGTGTGTGTGTGTGTGTGTGTGTGTGTGTGTGTGTGTATGTGTGTGAGAGAGAGAGAGAGAAATCCTAATTAGAAAATCTTCAGAAACTAGCAAATAATCTATAACGCGTCCCCGGGCTGAAAGTGCTAATATTCAGGCTCCTATGATACTCGACGGAATAAATGCATCTGATGTTAGCTGGAATAGCATACTAGAGTTGCCTTGAGTGTGAGTGGGCTAATGGTGACGCTCTTGTGACTCCCTCTCAGTTGGGTAAATACGTCTGGAAATTGGTGGAACAGATTACTGGAGTTGTTCCGACCATGACAGTGCTCTTCTGTATGAGTATTATCACTCAACCTTCTCCAACTCGCTCCCAAATGAATGCAGTCGCTTGATTGTAGTTCAAATTTACATACTACAGTTATTCCGGGCTTGAGAGGATAAATGGTATCATAATGCTCTGGCTTGTATGACTCACTCACAGATGAAAAGATTCGCCTGGTATTACGGTAGTATGAGTAAAATACTAAAGTCGTCTTGACCTTGATTGGGCTAACACACTGGTATGACTCACTCTCAGCTGCACAAAATCATGTAGCGTCAACTGTAGCAGAATGCTAAAGTTGTTCCGTCCGTTAAAGGGTAAAAGTGTTTGTTGTTGTTAAGCTTTTACGTCAAATGCATCAAAATCCTGTGCACTGTGTGGCTTGCACATGTTACTGCTGTGCTAATTGATAAACCTACCCTAACCTACTTTGACCTAAAATAACTCAATCTAACCTAACCAAAAACCTAACTTCTAACTTATCCTTACCTAAGCAAAACGACGCTTACCCAAGCTAACCTCACTCCATCTCGTCAAACCTTGCTTAAATTAACATCAACTAACCTAGCCTAACATAACCAAACCGAACCAAACGCTGTCTAACCTTATTTAATATGACCTAAACTAACCTTACTATCCTTAGCCTAACCTAGCCTAACCTCACAGCTATATTTCAATATATATGTCAAGGGTTCTGGATTAATTTATATGGTTCCTTCCTTGCGTGCCATCTCTCTCTCTCTCTCTCTCTCTCTCTCACACACACACACACACACACACACACACACGGGATACCGTATACGCACCGATGCTCTCTGCGGCGTGGTGTGGTGTCCTGTGGTATGGTAGTATGTGGTATGATTGTGGCGTGGTGTAATGTGGTATGGTAGTGTGCATGGTGTGCCTGGGGCGGGGTGTAGTATTGTCTGCGAGGTGTGTTAGTATGTAGCAGAGACCCTATACTGGTATGTTAAGTGTTGTGGTGTAGTATGGCGGTATGTGATGTGGTGTGGCAGTGTGTAAGGCGCTGTAGTGTTTGGGGAGAGCGAGGCGTGGTGTAGCGTGATAGTGTGCGGTGTGGCTGAGCTGTGAGGTGTGTGGTGTGGCTGTGAGGTGTACAGTGTGTGGTGTGGCTGAGCTGTGAGGTGTACAGTGTGTGGTGTGGCTATGAGGTGTGCAGTATGGCTGTGATTTGTGGTGTGGTGTGGTAGCGTGAATGAACTGCGGTAGTATGGTGTGGATATGAGATGTGGTAATGTGTGGTGTGGATGTGAGATGTAGTAGTGTGTGGTGTGGCTGTGAAGTGTGGTAGTGTGTTAACATATGACGAGAAGAAAACTGCAGTAGGTCAGCTGCCCCTTGCAAGGCTCCAACAAGAGTGATTAACCTACTAGAATAAAAGGATAACAAAGAAGACTGGTGTGGCTGTGATAGTGCGTGGTGTGGCTTAGATGTAGTAAGACGAATCCAGAAACATAATAATAATAATAATTATTATTATTATTATTATTATTATAACGGAGAAACAGTTGACGTGCTTGTAAAGTATCAGGCTGAGGGTTAGGTTGGGAAATAAGGTGTTATCATGAGAGGAAGCCACGTTCAGCATATCCGAGGACTTGAGCGATACGACGTTGACGTGGCCTAACATTACGATAAAACAGACATATCCGTACGATGGCGTACAAGAGGCTGAATTGCACTACTGAAAAACATTGTAGCCTGTATACATAATGAAGATATAATACCCATATATGGAAACTACTAAAAAACTAGTTTCTTTGTAATACATTAACACATGGGTTTGACACCTATATAGACTAGGTAAATACCCAAGCTAGCTATTTTCAGACTGTAAGGAACATCAACTCTTTAATACCGTGTCCATGATGACAAGAAACTGGTCTTAGGGCTAAATATACCAGTGTATTTTTGTCACTGCTATTACTGAAACATTATATGGGTGTATATCTAAACAATCGATGCTGTTACACATCTCTCGAATACTAAATATTCATTATGGCAAGAATTCATTATTTGGAGAATCGTGTCACCGCAGCTACTGAGGGTTTATGAACAAAGGAAGCAGGACAACGTGGTCTCAGCGCGGCACAGCCTCTTCACGTGGTGACGCCCGTAGTAATGGATGATCGGGAGGGTTGGTACTTCTAACACACTCTCTCATTCACTTTACGTGTAATGTATTTGTGTACGAATAATACGACAAATATGCGGCTCAAATTGCTCTCTGCTTTATAGTATTAATAGGTTCAGAATTTTGCAGTGAACTGAATACATGCTTCCCGCTTGGCAAGTTTTAAATCATATAATACTGAACATATCATGAGGCGTGTGGCATCCAACACCCATACTCTCAGCCGCTCCCTACGTCACAAACATAAGCGCGAAGGCCCGGCGAGTCAGCTGTAACTTCCGACACCATGCCGGAATTTACCACCCGCGTCACTCTGGGGAAACTTTAGAATATAGTTTACAAATCAACATCAGATTTAGTTCCTTATATACTGTTGAGTTAACACTTCTCAACAGAAAACACAAAAAGCTAGGAAAGATTTCTAGACGAAAAATCAACCATGTCATGGTGACGGGAAAATTCCAGAAAAGGATAGTCAAGAATTCCATGGAATTTTGTACGTTTCATGCCTTATCAAAGGAACAATACGCACTACAACCATGTGTAATATGGTGCATACCACAACCAAGTTCAACAATTACACCAGGAGCTGAGAAACAGCTAGAGAGTGGCATGTATAATGCTGACGTGCTGGCTTATCTCGAACTGTACCTCCACTGACTTCCCCTGGCAGGCTATGTCATCCTACTGGGTATAGGCTACTACTGTCCACATCCTTGTGGATTCTTCATACTGTTCAGCCAGCTGAACCGCTAGCTTTAGGGAGTGAAGAGCCAGCATTCCACATCAACTTGTACTGACAACTTCCAATCACATTTTAAATTACGGTACTCGTCTGAAAAGGATATTACAGCTATCTATCTATCTCTTTACTGCCAGACGCCTTCATCCTGCAAGTAGTGGCCACAAAAAAATCACCTCCATGTTGCCCTGTCCCATGCCATTTCACTGCCCTGCTCCCAGCTCACACTCCCCCCGCCCTCTCTCACATACCTCTCCATTCCATCCCTCCATCTCATCCTTGGCCTCCCCATCCCTCTTCCCCTCTCCACCTCACTAACATACACTCTTCTCATCAGTCTCTCGCTCTCCATCCTCTCCATATGGCCAAACCACCTCAATGTGTTTCTCCTAATGCTTCCTATCACATCCACATCCACACCACAGTGCTCCTTCACTTCCTCATTTGTCAGTTTGACTCTCCATGTGGCTCCACATGCTCCTCTCAAATAACTCATTTCCACTGCCCTCACTCTTGACTGGTGTCCCTCCAACAAGGTCCAAGCTTCACTACCATACATTAGAGTTAGTATCACAATACTGTCATGCAGTAACTTTTTCACTTCCATGCTCACATCCCTGTTTCTTATCACTGCCTTCAAAGAACCAGCAACCTTTCTTTTTTGTTGTACTCATTCAAGCACTTCACCCTCTCAACTTCCATCCTTACTCATCACATTACCCAAGTACTTAAATGCACTCACATTTTCCATTTCCTCCTCATCTAACCTCACTGTACATTCAGTGACCTCATTCGCTTGAAGACCATAACTTTACTCTTCCCTACATTCACCTTTAGATTCCTTTTCTTACACACTCACCCGAACTCATTCACCAAGCCTTGCTGCTCCCCTTCGTCTTCACTTAACAACACAGTATCATCTGCAAACAACAGTAGAGGGAGTTTCCACACACTGCCCTCTCTCATTGGGGCTGCTGCAACATCCATTCCCCTACCTTGTATCTCCTTTCTATATATTAAAGCATATTAACAAATTATCAAAATAATTATCTATCTATCTATCTATTGCCAGATGCCCTAATCCCATAAGGGGTGGCCACAAACAAATCACCTCCATGTCGGCCTTTCCCCCGCCATTTCACTGCCCTGCTCCCAGCTGTCATCCCCCTCTCTCATATACCTCTCCACTCCATCCCTCCATCCCATCTTTGGCCTCCCCCTCCCTCTCTCCCCCTCCACCTCATTCACATACACTCCTCGTCAGTCTCTCGAGGACAGTTATGTGAATGAAAGGGTATAAAATAACTTCACGGCAATTACAAGTCACTGAAGGAAAAAGATATTCACACAATTAACTTTACACTTTTGACACTACTATTTACATGGATTAAAGTGATAATAATTTGGTCTTTTGTTTAACAAAAGCACATGTTCTTCTAAAAGAATTCAATAGTGCTTCAAAAGCATTTGCATCTTTACAAGAATTATGACATTCATACAGCTACAACACAAATTTCATCAGCAGATATGGCAAGAAAATAATCCAATCATTCATCAAAACACCTCTCTCAATATCAAAACTTTTTGAAATAAGAAAGGCTTTGAGCTGACGCTGAAAGATTCAACAGAAGTGAATGGTTTCATGGATAACATTACAATATCATACAACTCAGAAGCCCACCAAGGAAAATGATGAATCAGAGAATGATGACTGATGAATAATTCCAGTTCGCTAAGGCACATAAGATCGACTTTGCTTTGCAATACTGTACCACACCGTGGCATGCCATGAAAGTCATATGGGATCATTTAAATTCAGTTCTAGCTGTACTGGCATCCAGTGCAACTCAGAAATGAAGTTGTGGGGTTCTCAAAGGGAGACCAAAAATAAGCCTTACTGCTATACTGAACACAGCCTGAACCTTCTTTAATTGAATATTTAGAAGACCAAGCTATAACACATTACAATAATCAACATAGGACAAGACCACAGAGTGACCTAATGTTTTCAAATATTGCCTCACAGAGTACAGGTTTCCAATGTGCAGATTACAGCTTCTAACAACCTTATTAATGTGTTTGCAATTTAGTTCTGAGTTAAACATAAGCCAAAGTTGCAAACAAAACTCAGTGGACAAAGTTGTGACTCAACAATGTTAAGGGTCAAAGATTTCTCAGCACCTGTCCCTTCTGTTTCCTTGAATAATGATGATCTCAGTTTGGCCATCCTTCAGCTTAATTTCTTCTTAGCCATCCATATCTTTTATCCTTCATTTGGGACTTCATTTTATTCTCTGCATTATTTATATTTGTCATTTTCACATAAAACTTAGTTGCCACTGCCATAAAGGTGACAGCTACATCATGTGCTTTAAGCAGCTACAAGCTGCTAACATAAACTAAACAGAGTTGGGCCTATAACCAATCCTTGAGGGACTCTAAACTGAGAGCGACCTGAGTTTAGGCAGGTATGGTCCACTAATAGGCCTACCCTCTGAGATCTGTCTGATGTGTACGACTTAAGGGGAAGAAGGGTACAGTAGGTACATACAGTACGCAAGTTTATGCGCGGCAGAGGAGGTCGCTTACTAGGAATTTGCATACCGTGAATACATAAACTTATGGGAAAAATTACATATGGGCAGCACCCCCATTCATTGGTAACCCTTGAGACTCCTTTCAGACGTAAGTATTGTACTGTACAGGGAAACTATCTAAGACATATTACCCAAGATAAAGTAAACCAACAAGATTATGGCTTTACTAAATCAACAAGGCTATGGCTTAACTAAACCAACAAGAATATGACTGCTCACCTTAACCCAAGAGGACAACAGGCTTGAAGGACATAAGAAGGGGATCCAAGGCACAAGGCAGGCTAAGGCACCTACCGTGCACCTCATGCACCACCCGCCACACCACAAGACAACACCACCTTCATCACTCTCGTCACCAGCACTTTCGACAATTCCACTGTCAAATGCACTCACTTCGTTCATAAACCCTTCAAAGTCTATTTCTGACACCTCAGACATCGTATCATCCTCTTGATCCTCCCCAGGAAATGGCTCTTCTGATGCTGAAGGGTGATTTTTCACTCTCTTGAGGCCGCAGGTAACGGATGATGAGGCAACCGTTGGCGCGTCTTGGGGTGGCAATGTCGGGTGCTCGGGGTAACCCCGGATTTGGGCCACTCCGCTGCCGTCTCGCCCATTATGAGTTCAATTCGCGTGCTATTAAAAAATACACTAAAATTCGATAAAAAATAGGTCCTCACATACTATGCGATTCGCATACTGTGAACTCGTGTACTGTGCGTACATACTGTATCATCAGGAATATCACAAAAATGCAGACTGTCGAGCAACAGTTCATGATCTACTGTATCAAATGCCACAAACAGTCTATCAAAATCAAGAGAGAGGACATTTCACTGTATGTGTTCATTGCCAAATCATTATGAATCTTTCTTAACATAGTTTCAGTTAAGTGATATCAGTATGTTACTTTCTATGTACCAACTGGATGAGGGGAACAACTCAGTTTTCTTACAGGAGTAAAGTAAAATCTCAAATTTGTGGCTTAATAACGACGAAACCCTGTCCGTTGATGCTGGCTGTTCATTATTTGCCAAATAACCCTCCATCCCAAACCTATCCAATCAATGACAAAACTCCACCCAAGTACTATACTGTACCTCTCTAATATATCTGATGAGGTGTGAACCTTTGACAGACACTCCACTCTGCCTCTTTCCCTATTCAACTGGAGAATTTCACTTATTATAGTCAGGGCATCACTAGTCAATGATTATAATTCAGCTAAAGGAGATCTCTTCTCCTTAAAGGGTTACTGAAGCCTATAACTAAATAAGAAGCAGTAAGGTACATACAGGCATCAAAAGCCTCAAGCTGAAACAATAAAAGCCCCATCCACTTTTTTTTTTGTGTGTGTATGTGTGATTATGTAGCTACTGCACATATAGTAGGTAATTATGTGGTAGACAGTCTCCTCAGCTGACCAGAATATGGGCTCTTGTGTCTGTGGAAGTAACATGGGTGTGTGAGGGCTATATGGCAAACATACTACGGTAAGTAAATGAGATAAACAGACAGGTAAATACGACTTAGAGAGCCACCTAAGCTGACAAGAATATGGGCTCTGGTGTCTGTGGAAGTAGCATGGGTGTGTGAGGGCTATACAGCAAACAAACTACAGTAAGTAAATGAGATAAGTAAACAGGTAAATACGACTTAGAGAGTCACCTAAGCTGACAAGAACATGGGCCCTGGCCTTTATGGAAGTTGCATGAGGCTGCGAGGCCTACATAGTAAATAAGAGTAAAACAAGTAGCATACATAAATATGAGTTAGACAGCTTCTAAGCTGACATGAATATGGGTCCTGGTCTTTGTAGACGTGTAGGACTGTACTGGCTGTAAACATAAGTTCAGTAAATACAAATAAGTGTTAGACAGCCCCCTAAGCTGACCAGCATATGGGCCCTGGTCCTTGTGGTATTGTGCTGGCCGAAAGGTTATACAAATTCATCATACAATTGGGATATAAGCCAGTAATCCGCCACTTATTCTTCCAGCAATTGCTGATAGTGCCATAAAACTGGCAACTACTTCTATCTCACCTTCTGAAATTACCAACTTTAATGCATACAACATTAGAAGGTTATAAAAATAACCATTTGATACTGCATACAGAACAGTGAAAACTGTATACCATAAATCATGAGGTACAGCAATTGGCTGTTTAATACCAGGGGAATGGTTGCACATGAGAAATAAAGGAAAAAGAATTATACTCCGGACCCCAACTATAAGAAACAGCTTATACGACGACCCAAACCTAGGTCGCAGCACGCACCCAGAGACTAAACTTCCCAGTGTGTCTCCAACGGCATATATGAAGAAAGTGACTACAGGCTGGAAAAAGACAGCCCATACCTTATTGTCAGAGGTGGTTTGTATCCTATACCCCACAGAAGCATACGCCCACATACCTATTGCAGTGAGTAGCCAAATTAATCCCATATAGAACCACACTAATCGTAAAATTTCTATTGTGGACAGGGAACCCACTGACTTCGAGGAAGGGTCACCCCTTTCCACATCCAACTCACGGGGAAACGTATGTAATTTGTAAAATTCTGTATTTTTCAAGTATAAAAATGACAGGGCTATTACAATTAGAAGAGCTACTGCTATCAAGAAAAAAAACAAGGCAGTGGTGGTGTCAGGAGCAATGATGGAGACAGATATTATTCGGGATAATGAAGAAAATATCCCAACCATGGCTTGGCCTGTGGAAACTGCCGTCATATATTTTGATGGTAGCATTCCAGCCAAACTATACACTACCCCCTGATATACACCAGTAGCACCACTGATTATTACTATCGATACCATTGTGATGGCAAAAAATGCTATTTGGAAATCATCCGTGTTTACCTGGGTTAAAGCCGCTGTTACCAAAAAAATAATTACCATTACAATTAAAGAGCCAACAAATCGCACATGGCGATCAACGAATCTACTTACAATGGTATTTACATATAACATAGCAATCATTGGTAACCAAGTTAGACATGTTGTCAGCGGTAAAAATAATTTTTGGAGATAAGTGTCAATTGTAAGTGAACTCCCAACCCCCTGTCTAGTTACATTACGGAATTTAAAATTCCAATAAGACTGAGCCATCAAAAAGAAGTTCCAATGTAGGTAATTTCCCATACCTATTACAACAAAACACAAAATAATAAGAAAATCTTGTCGATTCATATTGAAGAAAAAGTGGTAACTTACAGCGAAAGTTCACAGAAATTACTGGACTTGTTACCGACCCACTTCCACCACCTACGACGTCCTACTGTAAACTAAAAGGAAACTGGGGTGACCTTACCGACGTATACTTTGTAGTCCTAAATTAAGCAAACTCAATATTTCCCGGTCGGTTAAAAGGATCGCAGGCATGAAAATTTTAGGCAAATGTACGTTTTATAGCAGAAAGGCCTTACCAATTCAATTTCAATTCCTCCAGTTTGTTTTCTGTCTATTTCGAACTATTATCGTTGTCGTAAACTTATGTTGACTTTTCCACCTTCACTTGCTCCTTGCGCCTCATCGACGTTTGTTTTTCCTCGGACGCAATGAAAGAGACTTACTCAAACCTACTCAAATCTACCCAAATTCATATACTTTTCTATTTACATTTTGTTTTTGTTTTTGTTTTGTTTTTGTTTTTTTTTGCTAATTTTATGAGCGTAAATAAAGTTTACTGTTGACGTCGTTTCTCTGTTTATCTGGATGATGTTTTATTTCACGGGCGTCATGACGGACTTACTAAAACTTACTCCAATCTTGGTTTTTAGGTTAAATTGCAAGGTAAGATTTGGTTACGCTTGGTAAGTTTAACTTTGGTTAGGTTAAATTAAAATGTAAGTTGAAGAAGAGGACCGGGATGCCAAGAACAACAAATTTTGGTTGACTTACGTATGCTAGAGTAAGTGCTTGCCAGTCCACTCGACAGACAGTACTGATATAGCGGAAGGAACATGTCTAAAAACAACTGGGCAAGAAATTTAACGTCACCATCCCAAAAATAACCAGATATATATAAAATACTGTCAGGAAGAAGAAAAACTAAGTTTGTATGGTGTCCACATGAACATAATCAGGAACCGCCTCGTGAACAATATAGGAATCGCTTCGTGAACATAACTATAGGACCTGCCTCGTGAACATAACTAAAGGAACCGCCTAGTGAACATATGAACTACTGGAACCGCCTCGTGAACATAACTATGGGAATCACCTCGTGAAAATAACCACAGGAGCCACATCGTGAAAATAACTATAAGAACCGCTTCATGAACAGAACTATAGGAACCTCCTCGTGAACATAACTACAGGAGCCACCTCGTGAACATAACTATAGGAACCGCCTAGTGAACGTAAATATAGGAACCCCCTCGTGAGCCTAAATATAGGAACCGCCTCGTCAACATAACTATAGGAACCGCCTCGTGAACATAACTCTAGGAACCGCCTCGTGAACAATATGGGAACCGCCTTGTGAACAAAACTATAGGAACCGCCTTGTGAACATAACTATAGGAACAGTCTCATGAACATAATTATAGGAACCGCCATGTGAACAAAACTATAGAAACCCTCGTGAACATAAATAAGTCTAAGAACCTCTCGGTCTAGTAGTAGTAGTAGTAGAAGTAGTAGCAGGAGCAGCAGTAGCAGCAGCAGCACCACCACCAGGCTCGTTTGCAGGCCAAAGTAGCCGTTCTCCTGCAGTCTACCATCCTCTTTTCGGGGAAAAAGAACAGTGAGAGACGTTTGTATAACCGGACAGCTCAACCATCCAGTGATAGCGCCACCACGTGAAGGCGTCCCTCTCCAGTACCTCGCACATGAATATGCCTACAATGCAAATCCAAAACTCACAGAGTTTGCGTAAACAACACAGAGGAGCATACATACTGAGGTGTAACGTGCAGAAAAAATCACTTCGAAGGAGGTGTTACGAAATCACCAACACTCCACGTTCTTTTGTTAACAGTAAAATTGCCATGCCTTTCTCATGAGTGCTTAGCTGTAACAAGACACTAACACAAGAATATGGTGCTGGTCATAAAAAAAAAAAAAAGTGCTATGGGAAGGAATTAAAACCGTAGCCAGGCCTATTTTTCTGCCACTGAGCTACGGGAAATAGGCTGCAAATGGACGAAAATCTGGGTCAGGTTAAAGTGTGTGTGTGTGTGTGTATATATATATAAATATATAAATATATATATAGAATATGGTGGTAGGTGGGGGCACTCAATATCCACTCACTCGATGTAGTGCTGCTCTTGGGTGTCTGCCCTTTCCACTCCTCCATCCTTCTTTCCTTCCATCCTCTTCTGTCTTTCTTTCCTTCATTCCTTTCTCATCCTTCTGCCTATGAGTGACTTTACACTCCCTCTTCTGTCTTTCTTTCCTTCGTTCTTTTCTCTTCCTTCTGCCTGTGGGTGACTCTACACTGAGTGACAAGCCAAATGGTTTCCTGTACACCAGGAAACCATTTACTATGCTGGGTGGTAACCATATAACCAAATTTTGGCGCCTGGTGGTTTAGTGAGTAATTACGGCGCTCCAATCGGATTGAGCCAGTGAAGGTTTATATCCAAGGGGTGGGTGGGGTTTATTGTTCACGTAATGCCACTCAGGGATGAGTGAGGCTGGTCACTCTCATCTTTAATGTCAGGACCAACCTGCCTAGCCCCGGGCTCCTACGCTCCTCATGGGGCAATGTAGGACTGGATGATGGATGGACTGTATATAGTGTGTGTGTGTGTGTGTGTGTGTGTGTGTGTGTGTGTGTGTGTGTGTGTGTGTTATCAATTGTTTAGTAAATGACGCTGACGTTGTATACTCCGAAGTTTACACACCTTCGTCCTACATAGGCAAAAAAAATAAAATAAAATAAAATAATATATATATGAATGAGTAATGAAAAGAATACATAACTGCAGTAAGATATTAACATACAGGTTATCAGTGCCGGCGAATACATGTCCTCAGCATGTTGAGCAGGTACCAAATGTGAGTCTCCAGTGGGCTGAAGTCAGGTTATCAAAACATAGTGCGAAGGTGTGCAGTGGCTTTTGCATACAATTTCAAGGCTCTGTCTCAAAAGAGAGAGAGAGAGAGAGAGAGAGAGAGAGAGAGAGAGAGAGAGACAATTAATTCACGCCTTCACTCAATCAAATTGCCCCTTCACTCAAGTAAATCACCTCTGCACTTATTAAATCGCCCCTTCAATCAATTAAATCGCCTCTCCACTTAATTAAATCGCATCTCCACTTAAATCGCCACTCCACTTAATTAAATCGCCTCTCGCTTAATTAAATCGCCTCTCCACTTAATTAAATCGCCTCTCCACTTAATTAAATCGTCTCTCCAATTAATTAAATCACCTCTTCACTTATTAGATCGCCCTCTCACTCAATTAAACAACCCCTTAAATAAATTAAATCTCCCCTTCACTTAATTAAATCACCTCTTCACTTAATTAAATCGCCCCCTCACTCAGTTAAATCACCCCTTCAGTCAATTAAATCGCCCCTTCAATCAATTAAATCGCCCCTTCACTCAGTTATATCGACCACTCACTCTGATTAGGCTACACTTCACCATCATGAACAGAGCGGAATGAGGCTAAAAAAAAAACTTAGTCAGGATAAAGTACAGACACAGTCCAGTATTTTAAATGTCAAAATAGGTCGTGTGGGGACGTGGGAGACGGGCAGGTGACTGTCAACTTCGGAGACTCCGTAGCATCTTTTCCTTAATGATTTATTTTTCATTAACACCTTAGCATTACTTTCTGTGCTGTTTCCATCACTTTTATATCGACTCACCTTTCATCACGAACATAGGCTACATGAGGACGCTAAGGTGCTGAGGGAGAACAAATTACCGAGAAAAGGTGTTACGTTACCTCCTGCTTGTGTAACTAAGAGACTGATAGGATTTGTGTATGCGTGGGAGAGTTGGTTTGGTTCACATTTGTTGAGAGAGAGAGAGAGAGAGAGAGAGGGGTGGGGTGGGGGGGATAATAGATAAATTGGTGTACAGACAATAATAAAGAAGGTTAAGGCAGAGAAAATGTTAGATGAAGTGAAGGACTGTACTCTAAATGCAAGTCACTGATGGCAGGGTGAAGTAGAAAGAAGGAAAGTGGGTAAAACAAGTACGTCGATGGCGGCAGAGAGAGATAAAAAGAACAGTAGATAAATCAGGGTAAAGACGATTAGAAAAGAAGGTTAAGAGGGAGAAAAAGTTCGAGGGAGTGAAGGAGCAAATTCTAAAAACATGCCAGCGATGCAGAGTGAGATAGAATGAAAGTAAGTCAGAGTAAGCAGATCTGAAAAATTTGGTTACAGGGAACACAAAAGAGGAAGAAGCTGAGTGAAAGATTGTATAAACGTATGTCGGTGTTTGTAGAGAGAAACAGAGAGGATAGTAGTAAAATCAGGATGAAAACAATTGAATAACGAGGTTAGAGTTCAGAAAAAAGGTCGGAGGGGAGTGACTGACTGAATTTTTAAGTGTCATTGAGACCTGAGATAAATGGAAAGGCAGAAGTGAAATGAGGATAAGGACGATTGAAAATTAAGGTTAAGGGGAGAGAGAGAGAGAGAGAAATGAGGATAAGGACGATTGAAAATTAAGGTTAAGGGGAGAGAGAGAGAGAGAGAGAGAGAGAGAGAATTTTCGAGTTCTTATTGAAAGCTAAAAATTATGTTGAGCCCAGGATAAATTCTTCGAGCTGGTGGAGTCGGAATCAGCTTCCTTAACTCCTTTATCACCAGGGAGTTCTCTAGAGCTGAATAAAATCGTCAGGTGGCAGAAAGAATACACTACAAAACTACGTCATGGTTCTACGCTCTTTTCACCTTAACTTGAACCACATTTTCGTCCTTTTGCAGGTATTTCACGTAGCTCAGTGGCAGAGAGGAAAAAAAAAACAATGCTGTGGTTCTACGTCCTGCCCATAGCACTTCCTCGTGACTTGCATCATGCTCTTGTGTTAGTTACAACAAACCAGCATTCAGAATGGAGAGACTGCAATTTTAGGTTAGATTAGAGTAAAAAAGATATACTAGTAGTAGCAGTAGTAGTAGTAGTAGTAATAGAAGTAGTAGCATTAGTAGTAGTCGTAGCTCCAACCCCAGGCTAATCTGACTATGAACCCGGTGAACTGCAGGCTGAAGTTGTCCCTCTCCTGCAGCCCACTTTCCTCCATTCGGGGAACCAGGGAGGGAAGTGAGGAACGTATGTATATCCGGGCAGCTCCACCGCCCAGTTATATCGATACCACCACATGAAGGCGTCCCTCTCCCTCACCACGCCATCGTAGTGAAGCTGTTAAATAACAAACTTTTATCAGAAATTTACCCTCTCATGGTCGGGATAATTCTAGCATGTCTATTCCAGCTGACGCCAGACGATTTTATTCAGCTGAGCGTGAGTCATAGGAGCCTGAGAGTGTTAACCCGATTATATAAGGAGGTTAATTCACTTCACCTCGATTTTTTGTTTGTTTTTTTTACTGTTGCTTCCTCCGGACGGTTTTATTCGTTTTAGGGAAGATGAGTATGGTGACAGGGTTAATGAAGACTGTGGCTAACCCCTCCAAGACGAAAAGACTCTCCGTGGCAGAATAAAATCGTCTGGAAATAGCACGAATATTACAATACACACACACACACACACACACACACACACACACACACACACACACACACACACACACACACACACATACCTGCTCTTGTTCACAGGCACTACCAAGAAATAGCTTTTCCCATGCAGAGAGAGAGAGAGAGAGAGAGAGGAGGGACGTGGGAAGCAGGGAAGCAGAGTGGTGACCGAGGTAGTGAGAGGATGGAAAGAGGGGGGAATGAGAGGGACTGGAGGGTGGTTGAGGGTGAAGAGAAAGTGGAGAGGGGAAGAAAGATGGAGGTAGAGTTAGGGGATAAGGATGGAGAGTAAGAGGAGGGGGAGAGAAAAAGGAAAGATTAAGATGGAGGGAGATATTGAGGGGGATATGGATAGTTGAAGAAAACGAATCAATGATGCCAAGCACAGCGACTCCATTTTATACAAAGCGTGACACATACGTCTCCATTTTAAAGCCTGGCGATAAGGGTGATTATATATAAATGAAAGGAGGACGCACTCCGGCCCTCAGAACAGAAGATGGCGCGATACACTATGCTTCTACTCCTTCCCCTACTTCTACTGGGTATCTCTTGTGTGGGTGCCGAGACAGCGGGAGGTAAGGTTTGAGAATTCCATCTGTAGAATGAACCATACTGTTTTTACCGCAACCTGGTCTAAAATTGCCATCTCCCCACCTTGAATGCTGGGTTGTAACAACAGATACCAGCTGTGTGTTGCCACGCCAGGGTTCCGAACGCAAAGTCTTATATAATCCTTACCGTATACAGTGGATCCTGAATGTGATGATCTTAGGTGTGTGTGTGTGTGTGTGTGTGTGTGTGTGTGTGTGTGTGTGTGTGTGCAGTAACGGTGGTCTATTGAGTGTAACATACATGGACAGAGGAGGTGGTGTGCTACTTCTCCTCGTGGGCGGTATGGAGACCCGGTGATGGCTCCTTCGACGTGGAGGACATCGACCCCTTCCTCTGCACTACCCTCATCTTCGGCTTCACTGGACTCAGCAATGTCACCTGGACCATAGAGGTAAGTATTGTTATTTTTTCTGTTTACAAGAAATTTTCCAAGTTTCTGCAGTTCAGAGTATATATGTTTTTGTTTTTTTTGTTTTTTTTACCCCTCACCATGACGTCCTCTTCCACTTCTGCTTTTATCTTTGCTTCCCATACTGGCTTCATCAGTGTCACGCAGACCAGAGGAAATTTTTTGTGTGCATCCCTCACAGCTTCAACAACGGTACATATCCCTCAGTGGTAATTATCGCCCGCCTTTAGTAAGACGGAACGATAATGTTTTTGCCTGTGTGTGTGTGTGTGTGTGTGTGTGTGTGTGTGTGTGTGTGTGTGTGTGTGTGTGTGTGTGTGTGTGTGTGTGTGTGTGTGTGTATCTGTTCCCTACATATCTCGAAAAATTGAGGACGAATTTTCACCAAATCTTCAGGATATAGCAATTATTGTGGATGTGCAAAAGCCTATTACTTTTGGTGAGGATCTGATCAAAGGCGACCGAATGCCAGCCCTTTGTTTCATTTTATTTTAATATGGATTGGTTCTTTGTGAAACACGGTGACTGAATTCCGTAAAGTTTTGCAAATTTTCTTCACATTTGGTTTGTAAGTAGCCTGTAACTTGGCCAACAGCATATTCTGGATGGCGATTAGCATTCGGCTCCCGAATGCATTTGTTTCATTTTTGGTATTTTCTTGCTCTACCCAGGACTCTGCGGTCCGTGGAGATAATTTTTCTTTGTTACATCCCTTACTATACACATCAATGCAACGTTCTGTGGATTTTTTTTTTTTTTTTTTTACATCCTTCACTGGACTCAACAATGTCACGTGACCCATAGACAATTTTTTTTCCCCAAACTATAGTTTATCCCTTGGAGGCTGCTGACGAACCTTGACGAATGTTGATTGTGCATTACTAAGTTTCTTTGCCACGCACAATGACGTTTTAATTTTTTTCGTTTTCAATTATTCTGTTGTCGTTCTATTCTTGGAATTTCAATGGTAAAAACCTTTTCAAGGTCGAGACAACTCTACATATAATTTTCCTTATTACAAGTAACACAAGGCGATTTTAATCAGCTGAGAAAGAGTCATAGGAGCCTGAACATCTGGATGTGAAGTAAGGGTAAGTTGCGATTGCCACATCACCGTGGGTGACGTAAGCGGCAACCTTAATCTATTCTTATATCAGCCATCTTGCTTCCTTCCCATGGACTGAAGAAAATGATAACAGATGGTGGACTCACGGTATCCCGGTAATTACAGCTGTTAGTAAAAATGGTGTTGATGATACTACTGCGTAATGATGGTGAACATAATAATGATGATGATGATGATGATGATGATGATACTACTGCTACTACTACTACTACTACTACTACTACTACTACTACTACTACTAATAATAATAATAAAAAGTTACAATGACAACAACAATAACAACATTATTATTATTATCCAGATCCCTTTTGTATAGAGAAATGTTAAAGTGAAGAGTACTCCAAATACAGTTTTCGTGCTATGGCACTAAGAAAATAAAATGATACATACAGGTAGCTGGTGAATGTGTTTACCGAACTCCAGACTCACAGGTACTTTATCTAGCTGTTTATCTATCTATCTATCTATCTGTCTGTCAATCACTACCACGCGTACTGTTATCTTCGCTACAGGTACTGGACCCATGGAACGAGCTGTGTCCAGAAGAACCTGGCGGCAACAATTGTGCCTTCCAGAGATTCGTGGCCCTGAAGGAGACCAACCCAGACCTGACCATAATGGTGGCGGTGGGCGGCTGGCGAGAAGGATCCACTGACTACTCTGAGGTGGGTGGGAGACAAAGAGAGGGGGGGATATGTGGGTGGGGGGAGGTGGGGAGGGAGAAGGCAAGCACAGAGAGGAGAGGGGGTGGAGAGGAAGGAGGCAAGGATAGAAAGGAGAGGGGATAAGCAGGGAGGAGGCATATATAGAGAGATAGACTTACCAGCAACACTATCCACGCTCTGGCTCTCGCATTGACAGATGGCTCGCGACCCAGAAAAGAGACAGACCTTCATCAACAGCACCGTCGACCTGATCCTGACGCAAGGGTTCGAAGGCTTAGATATGGACTGGGAGTATCCGGCCAGCAGAGGGGGAATACCCGAGGATAAGGTAGGTCACATTTGGAGTGTATTAGTTTTTTGTCCTCATATCTATCTATCTATCAATCTCTCTATCTGTCTGTCTGTCTATCTATCTATCTGTATCTGGTATCCCTTAATTTTTTGTACTGCTAGGAGCGTAGGGGGCCAGGGCTAGTCTAATCAATCAGGACATTTAAGACAAGGTGACCCTATATTTCTAAGTCCCCTTGAAGATTATTTTAGTAACATCCCCTCCTTAGTGATCCGTATTGCACATTACACTGAAACGTTTGACAAGACTAGAGTTTTCCATTATGACTTACTATTCATTATTCTCTCTCTCTCTCTCTCTCTCTCTCTCTCTCTCTCCCCTGGTGGTGCACAGGAGAACTACATAACTCTACTGACGGAGCTGAGGGAGGAGTTTGACAAGTACGACCCCCCGCTGAAGCTCACCTCCGCCATGCCAGCCGGAAAGCCAACCATTGACGACGGGTACGACATTCCCAGGCTGATCCCGCTGTTTGACAAGTGGCACGTTATGGCCTACGACTACCACGGCGCCTGGGACAACTACACCCACCACAACGCACCGCTGTGTGGATATTACCTCGATCACGGACAGGATATTTACTTTAATGTGGTTAGTAGATCATTATTTCTCTCTCTCTCTCTCTCTCTCTCTCTTTTGGTTGTGATGTAGCGGGTAGAAGCCTATTTTTCGTCATGCCTGGAGACAAGACGTGGCTGTGTGTTGTTCGGTTACCTAACATTAATAACCACCATATTTTCTCCATTTCTGGTCCTAAATACGTATCCAACTCACGTAGCTAACAGTGTATTTACCTTTTTCTCTTGACCGACACGGAGAGTAGTTCACGGCAGAGTATTACCTTCGTCGAGCCCAAGGGCAAGACGTTTGCTGGGTGTTGCTCAGTTGCCAATTATTAATATCCTTACATTCACGATTTTTCTAGAGTCCTAAATACTTGTCTAAAGTACCTATCCAACAATTTATTTCTCTATTTCTCTTGGTTGATATGGAGAGTAGAATTTCGCGGCAGCATTAAAATCATTCTTTTCACTCTCTAGTCCTAAAAAAATATATCTAAATTACCGACCTAACTTTATTTTTCTCTACCTCTCTTGACCGACACGGGGAGTAGAAGTTTACGACGGATTACTACATCTCCTTCGGCGTGCCCAAGGACAAGATGGTGATAGGTCTTGCCGCCTACGGACGCTGTTGGACCCTGGACGATACTGAAGACCACGGCATGCTGGCTGATGCGTATGAGCCTGGCACTGCAGGACCCTATATACGAATCCCGGGTACAATGGGAGGCAATGAAGTATGTCGCCAGCTCTAATGTAATCTGATTTGACCTAACCTAACCTAACTAAACCTAACCTAACATAACCCAACCTAACCTAACCTAACCCAACCTAACCTAACCTAACCCAAGTTAACCTAACCTAACCTAACCCAAGTTAACCTAACCTAACCCAAGTTAACCTAACCTAACCCAACCTAACCTAACCTAACCCAACCCAACCTAACTTAACCTAACCCAACCTATACTAACCAAACCTAACCTAACCTAACCAGCCCATATCAAACCAATCAAGCTAAACAACCAGATCTAACTTTAACCTTAAGGTAATGCAATCAAACCGGTTCTACCCTAACTTAACCAAATCATGCTATCAAACTATGCATAGCCAAACCTAACCTAAACTAACTAAAATATAGCCAAACCTGTTCCGACCTAACTACCCTAAACTAGTCAAACTAAGCACGAATAAACTTGACCTGAACTAACTTAGCACAGCAAAACTTTTCTAAGCCAGCCTATCCTAACCTAATGAAGTTAGACCAAATCAAGCCTAACCCAAGTTCACCTACCTAACCAATCCTAATCTACCGTAAACCTAACCTTTAAACAATACTGAACCTAACCTAACCTAACCTTTAATCATCACATAATCTAATCTAATGTAACCGAAATTAACCAATCCGCACTTTGTCTCTTCCTTATTATCCTTCGTTAGTTCTTTTGCATCCTCACCTCACCCACAGTCTCACTGATCACCCTAATAATTTAACCAGTTTCCTTAATTAATCGCGCACTTATTAAATACAGTCTTACAAATTAACCATCATCAAAGGTGAATCAATCTCACAAATTATCCACAGTCTATTGATCATTTATTCTCATAGTATGACACCCTCAGGGCCGGATCCATTTCTTCCCCTGGCCCCCTCCTTCCTTCCAACTCATCGTTGCAAACTCTCACACCCATTCTGTCTTTACGGCCATAATGATAGATATGCTACAAACATGCATACAGACTTTCCTTAACAGTCCCATTTCCATTGATATCATTCTTGATTTTTTTAATACTCATGCCATTACAAAGTCTCTCTCTCTCTTTCTCTCTCTCTCTCTCTCTGTCATCCACGCAGATCTGTGAGCGGCTGCTTGAAGACGACACATGCGAGGTGGTACATGACCCGAACCTGTTTGAACCGTACTTCTGGTGCAGCAGCGACAAGATATGGTGCGGGTATGACGACCAGGATTCAATCTATCTCAAGGTTGGTGGGAGCAGGTGGGGTTAGTACCTTCAATATGACGATTTGTGTTGTGTTATGAATATTTTTTTTCAACTCTGGGGAGACTTTTGAACTAGAGAGAATGGATTTAGCATTCATGAACCCCTTTTTTACTAAGAGACTCTTTTTAACTAACCAACATGATAGGGTAACAAGAGTTAAAAAAAAAAAAAAAAAAAAAAAGAAAGACGTCCTTGAATTGACGGGGTTAAGTTAAGGAAGAGAGTTGCTGACCGGAAGGATACGATATCGATGCCAGGTGAGGGTGGAGACAAAGTGGGAACTGCTGGACCTCAGGGAATGCGCTACCAATAACCGAGGTGACTCAGCTGGCTGACGAAATCCGTCTAAGTGCTGTCACACGATGGATTAGAAAGCTGAAATAGCACTATTCCTGTAGGGTCCGGCAAAACAACCATAATCTCATTCGTTAATCACAGTTTCACTAATCAACCACAGTCTCACAAATTAACCACAGACTCACAAATTTACTTCAGAGTCACAATTTTTCCAGTCACGCATATTAACAAGTCTGACATATCAACCACTGTCTCACAGACTAACCCCGAGTCTCCTCTATCCAGGCACGTTTCGCCAAGAACATGGGTCTGGCAGGGGTGATGATTTGGACGATAGACACGGACGACTTCAAGCCTCTGTGCTACACCGAGTCCTTCCAACTCATCAAGACGGCTAAGAAGGCGTTGGAGGAGCCTGCTGACGGGGAGATCGTGGTGAGTTGTCTTTTGATAATGAGTATTCCTTAATATCTGACGTAATGAGACCGTCCGTAGATCTTAACCATATGTGACTAGTTTGACTAGTTTGCAAGGTTTTTTATATGAGACGCAGCATTGCCCTTGTCTGCAAGTGAGCTACATAAAGTAAACTGTAAAAGGACGAAAACCTGGTCCAAGTTATATGAAAGAAATACCACATATTACCTTTCTTCTCATCGTTCAGCGTGTACTGAACAACGATGAGGACAACACACAACCTTGTCTCACGCCAACACTGAACTTGAACCATTCACTTAGATGCCCAACTATCCATATGCACGTTTCACGACCTTCGTAAGAGATGTTTACGGCACTCACCAATTTACCATCTACACCATACATACGCAAACCCTTTCACTGTCCTTCTCTGTTTACCTATCTTACGCTTTTCCCAGATCCAGAAATGCCATAAATACAGAGAAACACGCGACTTTAGTATTCCCAACACTGGTGGAAGAAAAAAAAAAGGGGGGGGGGAGCAACAGACATATCACTGACAGGAGTTCAGTACATCCCTCCATTTTGCCATCCTAGGATTGTCCCCCATTCGTATACTACACCACCACCGAGGAACCCACCACCACTGAGGAACCAACCACGCCCGTACCCACCACGCCCGAACCGACCACGCCCGAACCGACCACGCCCGAACCGACCACGCCCGAACCGACCACGCCCGAACCGACAACGCCCTCACCCACCACGACCGAACCCACCACACAAAAAACGACCACGCCGAAGCCCACAACACCTTCTGGGCCTTCTACCACCTGGGACCCCAGCACGGCGCCAGATTGTACTGGACTGGAGGATGGCACCACCTTCGCCCATGCCGACTGTAATAAGGTGAGAGAGAGAGAGAGAGAGAGAGAGAGAGAGAGGGGTGGGTAAGTGTATGAGGAAGGGTGCATGAGACAGGTGGCCAGCGTAAGATATACAAGACGTCATGTTAGTGAGGGACTTAATTTCTTACATCAGAGAACGTGTGTGTGTGTGTGTGTGTGTGTGTGTGTGTGTGTGTGTGTGTGTGTGTGTGTGTGTGTGTGTGTGCGCGCGCGCGCGCGCGCGTGTGAGTCAGCTTCAAACAACTACAGTACGAGTTCGAGTACAGTAAGCAAGGAGGCTGGTTCATAACACACATCTAAGGCTCATCGAATTTCCTGCAACCATGACTCAAGGGAGCGGCCCGTTTCTACCAAGCAAAAACAAACCAGCTATACTGTAGATGTGACTTTTTTTTTTCTTGCTAAACATGTTCGTTCCCCGTTTGTTCCAGTACTGGGTGTGCATAAACGAACACGGTGTACTGGAGGTCTGTGCGCCGGGTACTCTGTGGGACGTGACGCAAGATATCTGCAACTGGGAGGACGAGGTAGACACTAGCAATTGCAACGTGTGGGATTGCATGGTGGACAACACGTACTACCCACATCCAGACTGCGACAAGGTAATATTTTCTTCTTTTTCTGTATTAATCTTTGGAGTCTGATGAATAAAAAAATCAAAAAAATCTGGCAGTCGTATAATAAAACTCCATGCCATTCTTGAAGATTTTATGATCACCAACAAATGACAGATACTCTCCACACCCAGCCTGAGACAGGGTGTTTTTTATCCTTACCCCTCTCATGATTACGACACCTCTAGTAGGCTAATCTATTCCAGATAACACCAGACGATTTTATTCAGCTGAAAGTGTCATAGGACATTGAGTGTTAAGATTTAGAGCAGAATAAAATCGTCTAAAGGAGTCATTGAGGTGAGTGATGGGTTTTGCACCACACTATCACAAACTCAGACAATCCTTCATATGTAACCTTAAACAAAAGACCACTGGGAGTGACCTGTTGAAGTGATCGGTTTCCTACAGTCCGTTGAGTTTACAACTACCCTAGCCTGGGCTTGCAACAACAACAACAACAACAACCACTACTACTACTACTATAACTGCTGCTGCTGCTGCTACTACTACTACAGTACCATTAGTAACATAACACAGTTGTCGACTGCATAGTTAACAGGAGCCATAGCGCGTTTACCCTAACCTGACAGAGATCCCCCAAAACTTCCACCTAATTTGATGGCCCAATGTAGTCAGACTAGAAGGATGATCTGACTAGTATGCAAGGACACATGTCTGCCTCATAAGTAAGGTTCACTGCATTTCACGTAACCACAACTTAGTAATCAGGCTGTGAGAGTGGCCAGTTCCCTCAGATGAAAACAGACCAGACTATTCCCACACCTCGACTGTGGCAAGGTAATAGCTGATTTTTGCTCCGTAGAAAACCCTAAACTATTCCTGAGAAAAGTAAAATTCCCCCGGTGTTAGGCAGAGTAGTTTAGATATCTGATGTTGAACTAATACTAATACCTGTGCCATCCCTTTTCCCCTATAGTACGTATGGTGTTGGGCTGGATCACCTCACATCGAGACCTGCGCTGACTGTACTTTCTGGAGCCAGCCTGACTTAGACTGCATGGACCCTACCAACGTTGATACCTCAGACTGTACCATCCCGGACTACTGCCACTAAAATCATCCCTCACCTGCTACACCGTCTTAGGGTTGTAGAGGAGTCATCACTTGGACACTATAACTCCTAAAACGCACTGAGAACTCTCCACAGTCTCCACTGGCTTATCTACCTGCCAGTGAATCAGTTCTCCCCTGCTGCACTATCTCAGGATTGTAGAAAAGTAATTTCTTGGTTACAGTAACTTCTAAAATGCACTCTTAGCTTTCAGTTGTCCCCAGTGTCATTATCTACCAACCACAGTAGCTCCTAAAACGCACTCTGAGCTCCCCATTGTCTCCAGTCTTTATATACCAACCACACTAACTTCTACAATGCACTCTGAACTTTCATTAGTCTGCCTTGCCTTTATCTAACATCACACTAACTCCTACAACGCACTGAACTTTTCACAATCACCACTGTTGGCCTGTCAGTTTTCTGTTAATAACCATTGCAATAACTCCTAAGACATGTTCTGTACTGCATTTCTGTTGTTTTTTTGTTAACAACCAATGCCATAACGCTTTAAAATAAATTTTGTACTGTAGGTCTGTCATTTCTTTTACTTGCACTTGTTATCCTCTTCCACCATCTTCCGCCAGTAGAAATGCAATGTCTTAGTAACGATTATTTCTGAAACCCTCACTAGAATTTTACTAACCCACAAGAGCCATTTCAAATCCTGAGACCCATTATGTACTGTTATATATCTTTTTTTTTTTTTTTTTTTTTTTTTTTTTAAAGAATTGGGTCACTCGCAACTTGAATGCTGAATTGCGACTGCGTGAAATTCAGCGAATCTTAGCTATGAAGTAGGAATGAGTCTCCATGGTGGCCAGTCAAACGTATCCTCCAAACTGACATACCCCTGGCCATTAACTGAGCTGAAAGGGGATACGGGTCACTCTGTCAGCTGAAAATAAATCTATTATTGTGACCCCTGCTGTTCTGATTCACCAATAGATCACGAGAGTGTGGGTGTATGAGAGTGAGAAGGTCAGCAGAAAGTCGGCATAAAACACATAAGACGTCATGCTACTGAAGGCATTTGCCCCCTGAATCAGATGACATATACATCACGAAAGGAACATTGCAATTCGTTGTTTTGAGAGATTCAACCAAGACTGCCATCAAGAATATACATACAGTTATTATTACTATTCTTGTGGCCCCAGGCTCATCTGACCGTGAACCCGTGGACTGCAGGTTGGCTTTTATTGGCTTCATACGATAAAGGCTTTGTTTTCGCCTGACGGAACTGGGCCACTCCCAAACTCGAAAGGAATTCAGTGGGTCTTTGTTATGAGGTAGGGATGAGTCTCCTTGGCTACTTGTCAGATTTTCCAGCTTGACATCATTTATCTATGAAGTGAGCTGAAAGGGGTCACCAATGTTTTTCTTCGGGTACAAAACAAATGCATTTCAGGACAACAACGCGCAGAACCAACAGAGGTGATGTGGAGCAAGTGGAGTCATCTTAGCTACTTACACTGGCTTCATACTTTAATCGATTTTGTGGTTACATGAAATTCAATAAGCTTTAATTATGAGGTATCAATGAATCTCTTTGACTGCTTGTTAAATCAAGCCGTCGTTCCAACTATACTTGGCCATCAATCGAGCTGAAAGGAGTTGAGGATTTTAATCAAATATGAGTGAGTAGGCAATAGTACAACAAAGCGCAGAATCAGCAGAGATAACGTCACGCAAATCGTACCACTGTGGCGCTGGAAGTAGGTTAAGTAGTAGTAGTAGAGGTAGTACTAGTTGTGATGATACTGATGATAGTACTATTACTACTATACTACTAAGACGAATGAAATTGTTTAAAACTGCTGGTAGCCAGAAGAAACACTAAACAGACATCGTCGTGAGGGAGTTACTAACATACAGTGGGGCAAGGCAGAAGTAGAAGGAAATGTGTTTAAGATTCCTCTGCATAGCGTTTGTACGAGAAAACTGTTTCGTGATATGGTTTATGAAAGTACTGTGAGTTAGCGTTTATTGCACTGTTATTTATTTATTCATTTATTTTTTTCAACAAGTGAGGGAGACGGCGCAGCAGAGATGTTAGTTGTCAGAGTCGGTTACTGAAAGCAAAGTATATGTGTTTGGGTTTATTGTAGCTTTTATTTATTTATTTACCAAGTTATTTATTTAACAACTCCGAGAGGGTAGAGCAGGGATAGAAGTGCCTATTGGCAGTACTCTGGGATGGTACACTGTGACGTATCAGCCAAACTGGGGTCCACACAGGCATGGTTATCTTGGCTCCAGAAGGTACAGGCAATGCAGGTCTCGATGTGGTAGGTCCCGCCCCAACACCACACGTACTAAGACACAGGTATTATTATCAGTATTAGTATTATATCATCGTCGTCGTCATCATCATCATCATCATCATCCGGCTGGTTATATCGGTGCCACCACATGGAGGTGTCTCTCTTCAGCACTGCAGAAAGGCAAACTTCTACTACTACTACAACTACTACTAATTCTCCTACAACTACTGCTACTACTACTAGTATTACTATTACTACTACTATCATTAATGATATTAATAACAACAATAATAATAATAATAATAATAATAATAATAATAATAATAATAAAATTACCTTATCACAATCCGGGTGTGGATAGTAGGTGTTGTCCACAATGCAGTCCCATAAGTTGCAGTGTTCCGTGTCTACTTCGTCCTCCCAGTTGCAGATGTGCAGGTCAGGGTCCCACAGAGTACCCGGCGAGCAGTGTTCGATCACCGCATATCCTCTGACGCACACCCAGTACTGTTAGGCGTAAGAGTAGTGAAATGCAGTGCTGTGATGCGTAGGAGTAGTGAGATGTAGTGCTGTCATGCGTAAGAGTAGTGAGGCATAGTACAGTAATGCATAAGAGCAGTGAGATGTAGTGCTGTCATGCGTAAGAGCAGTGAGATGTAGTGCTGTCAAGCGTAAGAGCAGTGAGATGTAGTGCTGTCATGCGTAAGAGTAGTGACACACATCCTTTTTTTTTTCTACGAGCGGCCCTGTCCATTTGTCTTTCACTAACGAATTTCAGAAGAGACCTGCTTTACTCCCGCAGACTTTAGGGACTTTAGCGAAGCCGACTATAGCTAATGCATGACCATCCTGTTTAGCCAGTCTCTCTCTCTCTCTCTCTCACCTTGTTACAATCTTCATGGGGGAATGTAGTACCATCAGGCTGGTCAGTACAGTCAGGTCGTCCACTGTTGTCAGAGGTCGTAGTTTCTCGAGGGAACAGTGTGGTCAGATCTGGAGGGGCCACTGTGGTCGTGCGACTTTGAGATGCGGGGGTCGTTGGTGCCGAGCAGTCCTGTGAAAAAATGTATACATGAATAAGTGAACTGATAAATGAGATGAATAAAGTGAATATAAACAAAATCAGAAAATAAAAAGGAATGCAAGAATGTTATCTTCTGCGGCCTTGAAGTCCGGCCTCTTCTCACTAAGTTACGACTGGGTTTATTCTTAGTCTCGTATCTATTCTCACTTAGTTACGGCAGGGATTATGTCTGAGTTGAGAGGCCGAACTTCTAATCTTGCCCTGTGACCTTTGGTGTTGAGTAAGTGTTTTCATAATTGAATCAGTTCATTTCCCGTCCCCCAGCCCTTCCAACAAGTTTGGTTGAAATCGTATCAAAACTTTCTGAATTGCCCTGACCCTTGGCCTATTACCTATAATAACCTCTTTCTGCCAAAACTGATCACCTGTTCCTATGATGATCCTCAATCATTATGCCAAGTTTGACGCAGTTCCATCCTAAAGTACTTCCTTTATCTTTCTATCAAACAGACACAGAAAAACAGACGAACCGGGCTATACACATAACCCCCCAACGCTGCACCTACTGATGTTACAAACAATAAACTGTGTGTGTGTGTGACCTGGCATATCATGAACAGCAATAAACTCACCATCACGTAGCTGTCTGCGGGTTCCTCCAATGCCATTTTCAGTATCTTAATCAGGTAGAAGGACCCCTTTTGACTGATGGAGTGGAAGCTTATTACCAGCATATGGTTACGTCAATGCACTGAAGTTATTTTGTATATAACCGAAAATTGCAGGATCAGCAATAAACTCACCGTTATGTCACCGTCTGCGGGTTCCTCCAATGCCGTCTTCATAATCTTAATCAGGTGGAATGGTCCCTTTTGACAGATGGAGTGGAAGTCGTCTTGATCCAGCGACCACACCGACACCCCCGCCAGGCCCAGGTTCTTCGCATTTCGAGCCTATAGTGGCATCATAACTATTATGTATATATATAGATAGATAGATAGATAGATAGATAGATGGATAGATAGATAGATGATAGATAGATAGATGGATAGATAGATAGATAGATATAATGAGATATACAGATAGAGCATATTAAACTATAGTCCTATACTCTTTTTCGCCTTAATCTTGGCCAGAAATTCGTTCTCTTGCAACTTGCGAGTATTTCGTATATCTCAGTGGCAGAAAAAGACGGTGCTACGGCTCCACACCTTTCCATAGCACTTCTTCGTGACTGGCAACATATTTTATCGTTAATTTTAAAGCTCAGCATTCACGATGGCAAGACGGAAATTTTAGGCCATGGTTGACTTGAAGCAGAAAAATGAGTCATTAAAAGTGACAGTAAGAATGAAAGAAATACAGTTAGAAGAGCGGAGGGAAGACACAAAATGAACAGTAAAGGTGAATGAAAAAGTAGGCAGCATTACATCAAATGAGAGGATGATGGTCACCACCACCTATCACCTCCAAATTAGAGTAAAAAAAGGTATACCACCAGATAATTTCAGACAGCTCAGGAAAGGCTGTCCAATAACAGAGACAGACAAACAGATATATAGACAGACAGACAGATAGATATGTAAGTTGGTAAGTAGGTAGGTAGGTAGGTAGGTAGACAAACTGATTGACA
Source organism: Coenobita brevimanus (assembly GCF_032717465.1). Lineage (NCBI taxonomy): Eukaryota > Metazoa > Arthropoda > Malacostraca > Decapoda > Coenobitidae > Coenobita > Coenobita brevimanus. The sequence goes on from NC_137039.1 coordinate 36,234,195, forward strand.
CTGACACAGACACAAACACAGATAAACAGATACACAGATAGACAGATACGTTTCATCCTCACTTTCACTGCTCGATACCCATAGATGCAACATCCAACATCACACCCTTCCTTTAATCCTCCCTCACTGACCTTCAAGTAGACTGATGCCTCGTCGTCGAAGCTGCACCAGAGTTTGTCGCTGCTGCACCATAAGTACGGTTCGTTGAGGTTTGGATCGTGGACTACGGTGCACGTGGAGTCGTCTCGCAGCCGCTCACAGATCTGTACCAACGCCAGTTAATGTAGGGACAGCACAGAAAAAATTACTAATAATAAGAGCACTCACAAAATGCAAAAGCTGTGCCCTGCGTTTGGTTTCAAGACTAAAGACACACACACACACACACACACACACACACACACACACACGCACGCATGCACTCACGCGCACGAGCGCGCGCGCGCTGCATGTCGAGCAATACATGACCCACCACGCTCTGAGAGAGCCAGTGTAAAAAAATATACATATCATTCTCCACGGGCTTAAGGATTACCGACTTGAGTGAAAATCCGCCATGTGTTACTATTACCGGTAATTCTGGGTAGCTAAAAGTTCTGGCTGACCCTTCATCGTAGGCCTGCATTAGCTGATGGAGCCTTTATAAGCATTGGCACACATCGAGGGTGCAGCTGTGTTCCTACAAAATATTGTTGATTTGGCTTCATGTGAGAGAACTGCATCATGTCCGCAACTTAAATACTAATTCATGGCTGCATGAAATTGCATAATCCAGTGTTCTACTAAACGACTGACACACAATCTGACCTACACACCTCATGTTTGTCCAGTTTCTCCGGTAATCCAGTCAACAGCCATGTGGGTCTCGGTGCAAAGGACTGATACTATACCAGCAGTCATGGTTGGCCATTTCTCTCTGTAACCCAATATACAGTCAGGAGGGCCCCAGTACTCACCCTGTGGTTGGCCAATTCCTCCGGGAAACCGGTGTAGGGTCCTGGGGCTTCCAGTGCGTATACAGGTACCAGTACTCACCTCATGGTTGGATAGTACTCCCGCCATCCCTGTATATGGACCAGCGGGCCCGGGTGCGTGTGCTGGTGCCAACATGCCGGTGTTGGCAGTGCTATCAAGGGTCCAGCTGCCGCCAAACGACGGGATTCCCATTACTAGCTTCTCTGGCGGAACACCAGCACTCAGGTAGAACAGCGTGGTGTACATCTGTAAGGGTTTACACCAGAGGTCAGATATAGCAGTGTGGAATACACTCGAGGAAAGCGTTGGTAACACTGTGTGGGAAGGGTGAGGTTGTGAGAGAAGGAGGGTTGGGGGAGGTGATGGTTCCCACCCCTGCCCCTTCCATCCCCACCCCTCACACATTTACCAGATAGATGAGTGATGTCTACTGCACTGCTACCACTTGTTTCACATTTACTATTTCGAAGTAATGAGCGAGTGTATAAAACGGAACTTTCCTCCAGTGTACATCTCTAAAGGTACAACGACGTCGCATACATCTGTGGGGGTGTGGCAATGTGGTATACTGTGCATCTGTCAACACCAGACGCCAGGTACTGTGCATCTATGTTCACCTTTGTGATATTGATGTAAAGAGAACACCTACAAGCTGTAGGGGGATTGGAATAAAATTTTTAAAATATTTCCGTTGTATGATTCTAAGCCTACAGAACAATTTTTCAGCCAACTATTTCCTCACGATCTCGATATTGAACGCTTGGTACGAATGAGTGGTTTTGTAATACGGTACTACTGAGGCCAGGAGTAGCTATCCACCCTCCTCTAGCCAACCCTTGTATGGGGCAGAGTCGCATTCACGAGTACCGCAGGTACTGTACCTTCTATGCATTTGTCAAATTAACAGTATAACTCTCCTATGTCATTAGTTCACCGACAGTAGTTCTTATGATAAGTAGCCCCTACATCTCAGACAGACAAGGGGTGACTACATAACCGTCCAACTTCATTGGCGGAGGTAATAAAATTATATAAAACTAACCACATTGAGATAGGCAGCGTCGCTGTAGTCGAGGTAGTAGGAACAGAGCGGGTCGTTGTGGTGAGTTCGGTTCTCCCAGGGGCCGTGGTAGTCGTAGCTCATCACGTGCCATCTGAGCAACAACGAGAAGATTAAGGGCCGTACTCTTGTTGCCTACGGAGATTTCGTAACACTTCCTCATCAGCTGTCTGTTTTAGACAGTACACTTTGATTACCCTCTAGTATGCTACCGGTGTAAACTACGTCCACAGTAAAATGTATATTAATACCACAGAAGAAAAATTTTGGTGTAATGTACTTAAAACATCACGACAAAAACTGCAAAGACGTTTCCTATGCCAACATATCATTAAGACAGAAAATTATTTTTTCAAGTCCCATTATTCTCCATGAATAAGGGCAACACTAATCGAACCTGTTGAAGAGAGGTGCAAGGCTTGGGATGTCATAGCCTTCTTCAATGACGGTCTTGAAGGCTGGTGCTGCCACGGACAGCTGCAGAGGAGGGTCGAACTTGTTGAACTCGGCCCTCATTTCAGTCATCAGTGACACGTAGTTCTCCTGTGTGACACCAGGATATAATGAAGGAGGACAAATACATACTGTGGACAGAAAAGGGCGAGAGAAATGTCACACTGGAAGCAGGGCCGGGTTAAGAGTAGCTTTGGCGCTGGGGCACGGCATCTTGTAAAAGCCCCCCAATAAGCCAAGCACCCGATGTGAGGCAAAAGGCTAGGGGTTCGGGGATATGTGAACACTCCCAGCGGTTGGGTTCACGGCTCTGCTCCGTCCACAAATGAAACTGGTATTTCACAGATCAATATGGAGTCTTTCAGGACAGGTTGAATGAAGAATTCTCCTAAATTTGTGCACTTTTTCTTCCCTCCCCACAGATACCCAATAATCTCAAGCTGTACTTAGCCTACACAGTGCACATAATAGTGTCTGCTCTTCCTTCTTTTTCAGAAGCATGTAATTTCTAAGATCAGTATTCGCCCTGTCTTGTGAGGGCCCTTTTTGTGTGAAAGCCTCAGGGCTGTAGCCCCAGCGCCCACACCCTTCTATCTCCTTTAATCAGGCCCTGATTGAAAGCATCAAGCCAGTCAAAACAAAAGTACAGGTAGCCTACTGAACTCGGCCAATTTCTGTCATCAGAGACATGTACGTTTTCAGTCCGCCGCCAGAACGACAGGAGAATGTTTTGTCTGTATAAAAAGGACGTAATGAGGGGAAAAATGAGACTGGCATTGTTTTGTTTTTCATCCCCACCTTATCCTCTGGCACTCCCCCTCTGAAGGCCGGATATTCCCAGTCGACATCCAGTCCGTCGAATCCATACTTGGTGATCAGGTCGATTGCGCTGCTGATGAAGATCTGACGCTTGGCCCAGTCACTCGACATCTGGTGGTTCACATAATTTACATAAGTAACGTATACGAGTGAAATATTTCATCCAGTGCGCAGAAAAATGACAAAGAAAAAGTGTGAAAAAGCCTCCTGATAACAAGAGTGCACGACCTGATGATGCACCATTGCACACTACACCCTGCATTGGTACCTTATGAGTCAATTAATCAGTCATTAAAAAAAAAAAAACGCCAAAGTCAGCGCTGGACATCATTCGGCATTTTCTTCATATTGTTGCAGGATGGGTTGACTCGACTACCCAACATTCAAATAATGAATCAGTTAGTCGTCAGTTCTGCCTGTGAGAGTGATAGGGTAACAGATATCATCATTCGATAAGTCAGTAATTCGTACTTTTAATGAATAATTCAGTCTATCAGCTCTATATCCAATTAACAAGACAATTAATCCTATATGCAGTCAGTGTATTAATTTGGCAATTTGAATATAATTAACTGATGACAGGCTCACAGCCTTTACTTAAAACAGACGTATTATATACGCTGATTATTGATTTGATATTTATTTCTTGCACAGATGTTAAGTTTCATAGATAAATGGTCTTCTTGTTCTTCTATGGACGTATTCTCATGAACCGTTTCTCCCACAGACCTGTTACTTCATAAACCTATTATTCTCTCCATGGGGAAACACCTATTTCCCACATGAACATATTTTCTCACATGGCATTACTTTACTCATGGGTTAGGTTGGCTAAGGCTGGTTAGGTTAAGTTGCGTTAGTTTAAGTTAGGTTGAAGTATGTTGGGTTGGGTTAGGTTAGATTTGTTTGGGTTGGGTTAGGTTGAGTTAGATTGTTAGGTTAAGTTTAGTAAGGTTAGTTAGAGTTAAGTAATGTACCTGCGAGAAAGCAGTTGCTCCCAAGCCCCATCCACCGACCGACACATGAGTGATGAGGTCCGGGTTGGTTTCCTTGAGCCCCACGAACCGCTGGAAGGCACAGTTGTTCCCGCCATCTTCTGGACACAAGTCGTTAAACGGGTCCAGCACCTGTGACGGAAAATGGTCCTAATTATACCCGTATTTATATCTCCTTTTATACCCGTGTTAATTTCTGTTTAGATGTTTTCTTACCTGTGTAAACCCTGTGATGATATGTGTCTATATCTGTGTATATGCTTCTGTTTATATGCGTGATTATGCTTGCGTTTATCCCTGCTAATGGCTGTTTTTATCTATCTATCTATATATCTATAGCCCGACGCCCTAATCCCGCAAAGGGTGGCCGCAGACAAAACGCCTCCAAGTCGCTCTGTCACCCACCATTTGACTACCCTCCCCCCAACTCACCCCCCCCATATACCTCTCTACTCCATCCCTCCACCTCATCCTCGGTCTTCCCCTCCCTCTCCCTCCCTCCACCTCACCTACATACACCCTCGCTGTGTTTACTGCATATTGGTGTTTATACATTACTTTACACCTGTCCTTATACCTGTGATTATATCTATGATTATTTAATACCAGCGGTTATGTCTGTATGTTTATCTGTCTTTACTCACCTCAACAGTCCAGGTCTCGTTGTTGATGCCGATGAACCCGTATATGATGGTGGAGCAGAGGAAGGGGTCGATGTTCTCCACGTCGAAGGAGCCGATACCGGGGCGATACAACGACCACGACGTGAAGTAGCACACTACCTCCTCTGTCGGTACAGTGGCAAGGATATGCATCAAGGAACCATCAGACTGTGCAACACCTGCGCCCTACACTGGTCTAGGAGCCGAACATTTGACTTTGTCCTGTCACCTTCACTGACTGTTCCCAAAATCGAATTACTTCAATTTTACCTGGCCCTCAGCCCTTTCACCAAGTTTGATTCAAACCGGTTGAAGCCTATTGGAGTTGACCTTGTCCTGTGACCTTGCCATTTGATCTGTAGTTCTCAAAATCGAATCTTTTTATCCTTGGCTGATCCTTAACTCTCACACCAACCCCGGTTTAAAAAATGGGATCAACACGGTTTGAATAGCACACACACACACACACACACACACACACACACACACACACACACAACTGTTACTAACATAGCAACTTTGTGAACGAATATGACTTCCAATTAGTAGCAAGGTAGCCTAATTTCAGATCTATATGTTTGCTTGCCATGAACATCTTTGAAATATCGTCCGTGGAAAAAAAAAATAATAATAATAATAATTTATGGTGTACTAAAGAGGCAAAACTTCGGCAGCAGTTTTAGCTACTTCAATCCGATGACGTGTTTTAATTTTATTCTTCCAGTTAACAGATTTGATTTTCTAGGGTAAGCCTCTTGTGGTGAGGGGTTAACGAAATTTATACAGAGCTATACAGATCAGATTTTTTTTTTTTTCCTAAATTGAGAAAAATCGTCTGAAGACTGAACTACAAATGACATCACCGGATTCGAAGGGTTAACAATGACTATACTGTTACTAATTTAGTTTTAGGCCAAGTTTGCTTAAAAACAATTTACCAGTTACTCAAAAAATAACAAATGTTGAATTGCAAAGCATTACTTCCCATTTTACATTAAACACAATATTTAAAGATCCTTGGAATATCGTGCAAAAGTTTCAAATTCCAATGGCAAAAGCCTGAAGTTCTAAACGAGGAACATATGAGTGTATCATGGAATTTTATCAGAAATATTATGATGGCATTTATTTTCATACCCGCATCATCCACAGCTGCCTACCTAAATCATCCGCTTTCAGGTGCTGCAGGCGAATGATTAGTCGGTAGGTTAGATTGGCTTAGGTACTGTTAGTACGGGAACTCATCTCTACTGGACACAGGTTAGGTTAGATTAAGATAGGTTAGGCTTCACCTCGTACGGGAACAGGACATGTTATGTTGTTTTACATTACGTTAAGCCAATTTGTAGACTCACCACGTGTGTTTACAGGATAAGATCATTATGTTGCTTTATGGCATGCTATAGTATGTGTACTCACCTCCGATGGGCACAGCGGCCACATTAAGGGCAGGGAGTAAGAACCCCGGCAGCAGCAGCAGCGGAAGAACACACAGTGGCTGCTTCATGGTGTAGCCTATTCTGAACACCACCATCTGACCTTGGTTGCTTTATATTGCACGCTGTCACTTCACACGCCAACCATATCAACACATTTAAGTAAACAGATTACAGTATATATTCTGACCCTGAATAAATTAATGAATTTATAATATACCTTGTTTTAAAATAAATGAAAGTAGCGAGGGGTCTCTTCAATGTCAGCCCATAAGCTCTGTCCTTATTAAGACTACACAGGAATTAGAGCTGTGAGGCGGGCAACCTCCCTTGCCATAGTGTTGGAAAACATAAAGGTGGCTTCACTCTGCATAATGACGCAGTAAGATCGTTGTCAGGTGGTCTCCTCGCGGTATGGAAGGACGATATGTGTCACTCTGTGTTCTCTGACTCAGTAGGGTGGCAGCAGGGTGTCGTAGCCCAATATGTTGGACAAAAGAGAACGAGTATACTTATCACTGCGATCCCATACGGCAGGATTCTTTGGTCTAACGTGGCATTTCAATCTGTACCAGCTGGCAGGGATCGCTGCAGGTGTCTTTAGCCAGGCATGTAATGGTATAGGAGGAAGAGGCTGTCACTGTGTTCCTCCACAGTGTCGTCTGCCTCTCCTAACGTGCCTGCCAGTTTTTCTTTTCTCCTTTTTTTTTTACTTTTACAATATATTCACTCCTGCTACTTCAATCGTGAATTGTTTAGCAACTAAAGTAGTAAAGTATAAACAAACAGTCTTATACACAAATTAAGGCCTCATGTTAAGTGACACAGGCGACTTCAAAACATCTAGGCTATATGTTTGCCTGTTACACCTTACCATTCTCTTGCGTGTTACGAGGTATTCATATCAAACTGGTATTGATATAGTTTGCAGACTTCCAAGAGGATAGTGATGTGCTATGTGCAGAATATATCGCTAAGGACGTGGTGCTGCAAAATGAGCATGTGTGTGGATAACTTCGTTTGTGGGATCCTGCCGAAAATGTCTGTATGACCAGTTTCGAAAGGAATTCTGTTGGTTGCGTGCCTGTTTCTGGATCCCACCTACTGCACTGAAGTAGGAAGACGACGATGAAGAAGATGAAGGAGAAGTGTTTCAAAGAATAGATGGATAACGTGCTCAGTGCTAGAGGGCAAAGTCACTGTTTGGTCACAGTGACAACAAACAACATCTCAGAGACTAAGCACAAGCATGATGAAGTGTGGGGTGTGGGGACGGGGGTGGGGGAGGTTGCTGGATTGACGGTAAGGGTGTGTACGTGAAGGGTAGAAGTGAGGGGGTGGGAGTGGGGGAGGTTGCTGGGGTAAGGATGGGGATGTAATAGTTAGGAGTGGCGGTAAGAGATGGGCTGTGAGAGTATAAAAGTGTACAAAGGAATGCAGACAGCAGCACAACAATTGGTCATCTCGAGGCTGTTTTAGATTAGACTATGGTATCTTCACGGGGCAGTTGACTCTGTTCATCAGTGGGTTAATAAAAAACGTAGATGCAAGGGTAGCCTACAAGGAAGAGGGGTGCGTTTAAGGGATGCAGGGAAGGGGAGACTGGGCAGTAAACGAAGTGTGGTTGTTTGCTGATGATACAGCATTAGTTGTGGACAGAAAGTAAACTTCAGCAGTCAGTGCAGTACATGAAGTTGGAAGAGTTTGAGATGAACAGGCGGGGCAGAATGTTCTGAGAATTACTCTAAAATGTGGAAAATTTAAAGGGAGATAAGTACTTTAAGTATCTGTTACTGGAAATAACAGCAGATGGAACTCAGGGACACGAAAGCAGTCATAGAACAGGAGAGCGGCAAAGGTATAAGGCTTGTTAAGTCTGTGGAAGGAAAGACCAATGTCCGTTCAGGCGAAGACTGGTGTGTATGAAGACAAAGTGATGCCGACAATATTGTACGGATGTGAGGCATGGGTCTCGAATGCTAGGGACCGAAAAATGGTGGAGGTCCTTGAAGTGAAGTGGGGTGGAAACAGTTTAACAGGGTATAGAATGACACTGTAAGAGAGGGGTGTGGGAACAGACGTAGTGCAATGGAAAACGACAGACCGGGGAATCCCAAATTGTTCTGGCTATATGGAGAGAATGGATGATGAATGATAATACATATATAAATACCGGTATATATATATATATTTTTTTTCCCTCGTCCTTTAGTGGGTGACAGGGAATGTATTACAAAATATTCCATGATTCTAAGCTAAGGATAGCAAAGAATGAAAAGCTGAGTGTTGGAATGAGGGATGTGGGGTGAGGAGTTAGGATGAGAATGTGGGGTGGGTGTAAGGAGTGATGATGTGAGGAATGAGGGAGGATGAGGATGTGACGTGCACGTAGTTATCTGAATCAGCTGTGAGTTCCCCCAGTTATCATTCTGAAAGCGACAAATGGGAATTTTGGAGGGAAAAATACTGATATGAGAGAGAGACAGACAGACAGACAGACAGACAGAGTGAGAGAATATTTTGTGTGTGTGTGTGTGTGTGTGTAAATAAGGTCACCATACAATCTACGAATAGCACAATAATATTAGTATAACACACGCAGTGGTGGTAGTAAGCGTGATTTTATTTACAAAACTGGTAGTGGTGATTGTGCTGACTGTTGTAATGGTGGTGATCGTGATTAGTGCTGATTGTAGTGACTGTGGTTACTGATAGTGATGGTGGTGGTGATCGTGGTGGTTATGGTGATGTGGTGGCTGGTGGTGATCTGGGTGGTGATTGCAGTGGCGTGGTGACTGTGGTGACTATTGTTGATTGCGATGGTCCATGGTGACTGGAAGAGTAGTTGCTGTGGTGAGTGAGCGTGATTGAGGCAGTTAGTGGTGACTGCGGTGACTATGGTGGTGATTGTTGTGGTTGGTTGTGATTATAATGACTGTGGTGGTTAGTATTGATTGTGGTGGTGATTGTGGTGAGGGCGGACGTATGCAACATCCTGTAACCAATCCCTAATCTAGTTACACCCATTTTTTTACTATCCTGCTCTCAGTCCCCACCCTTACCCCACTCATCCACACCCACACTGTCCACCCACACTCACACCTACCCAGTCCCAGCCATCCCAGCCATTATCATCCCTAACCATCTCACCCACTACTACACCCACCAACATCCACCTCACCCACCTCCATCTCACTCATCCCCATTCATTCTCACCCGCCCCACCCATTCCCACCCCCACCCACTCCCACCTACTGTATATCTGCCCTCCCTTATCCTCTCCCACTCCCTACTCACCCCCACCCATTCCACCCTTACCCTCCTATGGTCTATGCTTAACCAAAAGACAGATTCTGTATTGTTTTTACTACAAATTGGCCTACGGTAAAACTGTCACACCTCCATCTTGAATGCTGAGCTGTAACAATAGATCAACAGCAGAACATTGTGCTAGTTATAAAGAAGTGCTATGGAAAGGAGGTATGGTTGAAGCATTTTCTCATACTGCCACTGAGCTACGTGAAATAAGTTGCAGAAGGATGAATATCTGGTACTACTGACAGGACGAGGAGCTGATGCATTATCAGATTCGGCCATTGAGCTACGTGAAAAAAGCTGCAAAAGGATGAATCTCTGCGCCAAGTAAAGGTGAACGAACTATAGCCATGCAAACTAATCAAAGTCTATAGCTAGTTTACTTTCGCCTGAGGGAACTGGGCCATTTTCACAGCTTGAATATTAAGTCGTGGATGCATGAAATTCGATGAGCCTCTGTTACGTGGTGGGAATGAGTCTCCTTGGTTACCAGTCAAATTTTATCCTCATTTCTGACTCCACTTGTCCATCAAATGAGGTGGGTGTTGCTGTCAGTTGAAAATAAACCAACAATAATAACAAATGCTGATTAACTACACAGTACTCTTTTTTACTCCTCTTGGCCCAGATGTCCTCTTGCAGACTATTTTACCTAACTCATTGGATGAAAAAGACAGTATATGATGCGGCTCTACATCCTTTCCACAGCACCTCTCTGCGACTAGCGTCATATTCTGGAGTTCACTCATCGTTACAACTAAGCACTGAATGAGGAGAGAGGGCAGTTTTAGGCAAGGGTAAACAGAATATAACTGGTGTACCTTTGCCTGCCACAGATAATGAGAGAGAGAGAGAGAGAGAGAGAGAGAGAGAGGTGGTGGTGGTGGATATGTGTGTGTGTGTGTGTGTGTGTGTGTGTGTGTGTGTGTGTGTGTGTGTGTGTGTGTGATGAAGCGTAACGGTCACTGCCTTCACGAGTCGTTCACACCGTCACAACAACAATAAAACAGAAGCAGGATGTCACACACACAATGTATAGTAGGTGCAGGTGAGGCTTGGAGTAGGTGGGTGAGATGAGGCGAGCGCAAGTGAGATATTGCCTGTTTCCTTCATAATCTTCTCCTTTCCTTTCCGTTCTCCTTTTAACTCTTACTTATTTCCTCCCATTGTTCTACCTCCCCCCCCCCTCACCATACCGCATCCTCTACCCCTCTCATCCACGCCCCCACCCAGGAAGTGCAATTACCGTGTCAGTGGGTGGCTGTGTACGCCTGTGTGACCCTCTCTGACTCACACCCGCCCCACCCACCCACCCACCTACCTGCACGCCCACCTGCCCAGCGCTCCCATGCTCCGTGCAATAGTATGTATATTTATTCATGCATCTACAGCCACACACTTCAATCCGGAGAGGATGACCACAAATAAACTACCTCCATGCTACCTTGCCCTCCGCTATCAGGCTTCCCTACCACTCTTGGAGCCAGGTGTTCCCTGGCTCCAAGGAGTAGGAGCCCTTCAAGATTCGTAATGCACGACTGGAATGAAGAGAGTAAAGCACGTCTCTCCCCACGTCAGGCGAGGGCATGCCGGCCGCTGCAGCATATACCGCACATATCCACCTTCACATCCCGCCCACCTTGCCACTTACACCCTCCACCTTACCTGCAAAGTTTCCTTGCGTCCCCCCAAACTAATATACGCACACATGCGCACACATAAACACACATGAAACGATGAACAATCAAAGACAAATACGTCTATAACCACACACACACACACACGCACACACACACACACACACACGCACACACACACACACACACACACACACACACACACACACACACACACACACACACACACACACTATATATAGCACGGCCTGTTGAGCGAGCAACCAGTTTCTGTTATACTTGTGATCGTTGCACTTCCGGCCTTACGTACCGTAATCTAACACACCCGTAATTTGACCTAACCCAGCTTACTATAACGTAGAGAGAGAGAGAGAGAGAGAGAGAATGTCCCCGTGGTTGTGGCTATAGGAGTAGGAAATTAATAAGTGATCCAGGATAGATGCTGATAACAGTAACAGTGTCGCCCCCACAACACACAAGATATTGCCCGGCGCAGCAGAAGAGGAGTGTTATATATAGACCACCCTGTATTATATGACAGGTGGAGGGGGGAGGGGGAAGGAGAGACCGAGGATGAGATGGAAGGATGGAGTGGAGAGGTATATGAAAGAGGTGGACTTAAGCTAGCGGAAGGGCATTCAAATGACAGGGGACAGGGCGACATGGAGGCAATTTGTTTGTGTTCACCCCTTCCGGGATTAAGGCGTCTGCCTATAGATAGATTAGGTAGATAATCATAACCCTGCGATGATGGCGTTGTGTTGTTTTGTTACAGGTGGACGTGTGGGCATGATGTGGGCCGTAACGATGGTGGGTGTATGGGTGGCGACCGCCCTGGCTCACCCACACTGGCCTCTCGATTCCCAAGGTATGTCACTCCACCCATCCCACCCATTTTGCTTTCCTACACCCACTTCACCCACCCCACCCATTCTCCTTTCCTTCTCTTTTTGCTAAAACATAACTTGGTTACAACAGAAATCTATAAATAACTTAAAACCTACTTATAACGAAAAAGTAAGACATAACGGTATTGGAAGAATCTACCCTAAAGTCTCCCTGTCTATGTATAGCCAGACACCTTAATTCTGGATGGTGTGGCTACGAATAAACTGCCTCCACGTCTCCTTATCCTTTCTCATCAGGCAGCGCTCTCTCCTTCCATCATTCAGTACACTCATCCGTCCACCTCGTCCTCTGTTTCCCTCATTCATACGCAGTCCCTCTCCACTCCGTTCATCCACCTCATCCTCGGTCTCCCTTGCCTCGTCTCTTCCTCCACCTCCCTCACATACACTCTCCTAGTCTATCTCTCACTCTCCATTCCTACCACACGACCAAACCATCTCAGGATACCGGTACTCCTCCCAACACTTTCTAGCATACCCACATCAACACCACAACGCTCCTGAACTTCCCGGGGACACTGGCTGGTATCCTGTTTTGTCGGTCGAAAATAATGAGCAAAGAAACACACTGGTTCCCTTGACGACCGGATGCTGGCTGATTCACACTGAGTTACGGGGTTATTATGCGGTCTATTTTTCTGACCTGTACATGCCCGAACCCCCGGCCTGTCTGCACGAGAGGGAGAGAGAGAGAGAGAGAACTATCATATGCATCACAAGCGGCTACTACTACCACTACTACTACTTCTACTACTACTACTACTACTACTACTACTACTAATAATAATAATAATAATAATAATAATAATAATAACGATGATGATAAGAATAATAATAACACTTAATACTATTATTTTTTCATAATCATCATTTTCTTCAACCACTTTTTCTCTTCTTCTTCCTCCTCCTTCTCTTCCCCTCCTTCATTATCACACCTACTTCCTCCCCACAGAGAGAGGATGTGGAGCCCTGAGGAGTGAGGGGGCGCGGCATCTGTGGGGGGCGTCCTTACCTCGTTGCCTCAGGGGAGTCAAGCCCCCGAAAGTCTATCAAGAGGCAATGAGGGAGTGCAAGACGGAGGTGGGTAGAGACGATGTGTGTGTGTGTGTGTGTGTGTGTGTGTGTGTGTGTGTGTGTGTGTGTGTGTGTGTGTGTGTGTGTGTGTGTGTGTGTGTGTGTGTGTGTGTGTGTGTGTCAAGTAGTCAACATATTAATCAGAATCTGTATTCTAACTGTTTACCTGTCTACCTCCCTGCCTATCTGTCTATCAGTCTATCTATCTATGTATCTATCTATCTATGTCTGTCAGTCAGTCTATCTATTTATCTATCTATCCATCTCGGCAGGCAAGGAAAAAGATGTTCTCAGCTCAGAAGCAGGCTCGGCTAGATCTCCTTAATTCGGAACTCATGCAGGGTAAGTTACACACCTCATACGCGTTCACTACTCACGCACACACCTCTAATGCACACACCCCTAACGCACGCAACCCTTATGCTCTCACTTCTCGCATATTCATCACACACACACACACACACACACACACACACACACACACACACACACTAACAATTCAAGCTGACTCTCACATCGTTACATATATTACGCAACTGAGATTTCTTTCTTTCCCAGCAGTTTCCAGCAAATAATGGGAATTAATTTGCTGGTTTTCGATTTTTTGGCATTTGGTGTGGCTTTCAGTCCACAGAAAGCACCATTTGTAGCATGGCACACCTCAGTACGGAGATTCCTTTAGATGAAGCATGGCGTCATTTAAACTAATTACTTGCTTATTTATTTATTTATCTATTTATATGAGAGAGGAGTGTAAGTTCAGGGGAGGGCAGCGGAATGGCAGGGGACAGGGCAAGATGGAAACAGAGGTGCCCCCCATCCAAAAGGGACCAAGCGACATTTTTTTTTACTTTCGAGAAAAACGCACTCAAAGTTTGCCAATGTTTAAACAAGTGTAACATTCAAACCCGGTTGAGTTTTTTGTTCAAATATGGACTGCAGCTTTGTGAAGGAACGCGCTTTCATCCTACAAGCAGAAATTGAAGGTAGCCTGCATGGTTTTTGTGCAGGAACACCTTTTCCAAAATTATCCAGGTTTCATGAGGGGAGAAATGGACAAAAACTCACATTGCCAGCACTTTGCATGCGATTTCTTCTTTTTACTCATTATAGAACGCCACTCAAAGTTATTGTGCATCATTCCCACCCACCCTCCACCACATGTCATACTCCAAGTAAGTCATGTATGTAAGTCGTCATAAAGTAGGTCATGAAAACAGGCTTGTACAATATTTTCAATGTGTACATAACGAATAAATAGGTAATATTCAAAACAATAATGACTAAAAACATTAGGCAGAAGGTAGATAGGGTAGATGGGAGGTAAATAAGTAAACAGGAGGTAGATAAGGTAGATTAGGTAGACGGTAAGTAGATTAGGACGGTAGAGTAGTACGCCTAACAGTATTTGGGGAAGAATGGAGCTAGAATTGAAGGTTTAGAAGGTCAGTAAGGTAAGTAGAATAATAGCAGATGAGGTAGACATCACGTAGAACATTGTACTGTACTCACATTGTAGGTAAATATGCTTCAGGATGTCGACAGCTGGATGATTAGTAGTCATAGTAGTTATCCAGGGCACGTAGATCCAGAGGTAGGGCAGCAGTTGGTATTACTGTAGTAGTATTCCGGGTAGTGTAGCGTACTGATCCTTAAAACTAAACCACTAATCACAGGAGTATTCCATAATCGTTGTCCACGAGAGGTCAGGGTCGTTACTGCTAGGGTCAAGGTGAGAGACCAGTGGGGGTGCAACTATTGTAGTTGAACCTGTCAGCGTCAGGCAAAAGCACAACAGGCACATACTCCCAGCTTTTATCCTCTGGATCAGGGTGGTCAACATTGTCTTCTACCTCTGAATCATCTGCTGGCTGCACTGGATCCTGCCCCTACACATGTACACAGTGAGAGAGCGCGCGCCGCTACTGAACGGGATTTTCTTCCCTTACGTTCGCTGAGTTTCTCGGCAGGTTCCGCGATGGCACTGAAGGTCGAGAAAAGTTACATCTACTATAGGGAGTGTCGCTCTTACGGTTTACGCCCGATGGGAACCAGATCACTACCAAATGAAAGAGGAAGGATAGAACTATCTTTCCTCGCGAAGTAAGCTTCTTTTTTTTCTTTTTCTTTTTTTTTTTTTTTTTGCGTTTGGTCCCCTTTGGATGGAGGGCGCCTGTGGCCATCCCTTAAGGAATTGAGGCATCTGGCTATAGATGAATTTATTTATTTATTTATCTGTTTATTTATTTATTCCCAGGGACGGTGAGCTCTGTGGCTGGGTGCGTCGTTGAGCGGCTGGGTTTGCTATCAGAAGACGGGTCCTTGGACACTCCCACCGTCCTTAACATGGCCGCCAAACTCGATTCAAGAGACAAGAGAGTACGTGTCTATACATATATCCCGAAATTTTGTGAAGTTTTAGTACTACATCAAAACAAACATGAAAGTATTTATCTAAACATTTTTACCGAACTTCATGAAATATCAGTGCTGCGTCAAAACAGACAAGAGAGTACGGTTCTTGATTAAACCCATTTGTATTAGTGGGATGTATGGTTAAGGGCTTAATGATGATGTTGATGATGAAAATAGTCAGTATTCCACACAAACCGCATGCTAAATGATGATGATGATTAATGAAAACTAGTCAATATCCTCCACAAACAACTTGCTGACTACTATCCTTGTATTGCAACACGCAGAAGGCCCTGTATTTGCGTGCTCTGGTTGGCAACTGCGCAGCTAACACCACTTCCTCCAATGCTACTGAGGTGAGAAGAGAGAGAGAGAGAGAGAGAGAGAGAGAGAGAGAGAGAGAGAGAGAGAGAGAGAGAATAGGAGAAGACAGTGAGGAAGGGGAGAAGAGAGAAAAAGGAAGAAGGCTAAGAAAGATGACAGGGATGAGAGGGGATAGGAACAGTCATTTGAACTCAGCTCAGGCCTTGATCACAAACTATGAAGGTAATGAGACTGTAATCTTTACCACGGAACATTAAATTTTCTCTATTGGGTTAGTACAGATAATTATGTCACGATATCCCTGACTACCAGTTAATTATAGTTCTTTTTCTATTTTGATAGATTTAAAAATAATTAATCTTTTGGTTTTTTTTTCTACAGCACAGATATCTTTATCTTGGACAGCTCATGTTCCTCAGCCTATTATTGTGTTCAGATATCGTGTTTATATGTGCTCTACGTGTTTCTGGAAGGAGAGAGAGAGAGAGAGAGAGAGTACTGTCTCTCCCTCAGCAACTGGTGGAGGTGATGGGGTGCGTGATGGAGGGAGCGAGGGAGGTGTGCCAACAGAGAGTGGAGTTGGTGCGAAAATGGCTGCAGGAGGGAGACCAACCCGAGCCATGCCACACCGTTATACTCGATCCACAGGTAATGTACATACTCAGTGGCGTCACCAGGGGTTAGATTTTTGGGGGGCTGTAGCCCTGGTGTATGTAGAAGGAGGGGGGGGGTGAGCGAAGCGAGCCTATGCAGCTGGGGGGTACGAGGGGGCGCTGTAAGCCCCCCAGGAAAATTTTTCGGAAATTGAGCAGCTTTAGGGGCATTTTTGAGGCCTATAGATGAAGAAAAAGTAAAATAAGGTCTCATAGGCTATTAATAAGAAACTTATAGGACACATGAATATTGATGGGCCTTATACCAGGCATCAGTAAACCTTATGATATAACGTGTACAAGGTAGCCTAATTGTTTGAAGCTTTTTTGTAGATAATAGTTTTTCTTCAATTGCTAGTAGTATGTGGTATCATAACGGTTTCTTAGTCTTACCATATTAAATATGATAATTCAAAGAAGCTCTTTATTCAATGTATATATATATAGATATAATTGCCAAGATTTATCTTCCATTACCGGTGCTGTGATAGGAAAACAAAGCCATTCACAAAAAAACAAAAATTATAAAATATTATTCTAAAACAAGTAACTCCAATTCATAAAGCAATTACATTATAAAACCATTTTGATAAAACAAAATTTAAAAAAAAAATGGTATTCTATAAAAACTGATATCCTCCCATACAGTGACATAATGCAATGTGGATGTTTTTTTTTTTTTCATTTATTTCACAGTGTTACTTATCAATGAATGTAAACTAAAATTGCAGTTCATTGCAGAGAGAGAGTTTTAGCCTACTTTCCCACTCTGTACGTTTAGGACAATATATTTGCAACAGTGAGAAATAGCCTAGGCCTAGCCAATTTAAAAATAAATCAATAAAAAAAAAAATCCTGGCCTAAGCTTCATAAAATGACTACTGAAATAGTTTGATATAGGGCTACTTACACATGTCTGAATGGGTTCAGCTTTGGGGTTATCTGGGGTTGCTTCTGGCACCTCATTCCCAATAACAGCCACTTTTTCTTGGCACTCATCTGAGTCATCTTTGGAGGTGCGGGTGCGAAAGAATTTCCTTATGTCACCCTGTCCCTGAGGATTTTTAGATGACCTTTTCATCACTTGAGTGGCTGCTGGCTGAGATCCGCAAATGTATTATTGCAGAATAGCCTATAAAAGGGAAATGACATTCAGTTCTGACAGTCGAGTGTCGACTGAACCAAGTAAGTACTGCCGACTCTTTGTATAGAGTATAGGCTAGATCTCATATCTGTGGCTAGCAATATACCGGAACGTAGTAACGTCTATACAGCCACTGAAACCAATACATTCAAATAAAACCGAAAACAACACAGGATATAGTCACAGATCACAGACACTTCTCAATGTAAACAGACATTCCGAGTTCCGATATTCTGAACATTCGAATTTGTGAAAAATTGCATAGATCTGTGCCTGTATTAATAAAAACTTCTAGGAGTACTCCTAAAATTACTACTAAAAGTGGTTGTAGCTGAGAGTTGCTTCTAAAAGTTCCTCCCAGGAGGACTCGTAGTAGTAATTTCGCTCCTACCATGAAGTGTTACCAACACAAAGAATCTCTGCTTAATATATTTTAAAAATTACCATTACAAAGCCTTAGAGTATCAGTATGTAGTTTAAAAATGAAAAACTAGCTTTTATATATAGAAACAACATCTATTTGATCATATATTATGATTCTTTACGAATGTCGATAAAATGGATAAAATGTAAACACATCTTGTGGTCAGCTGATCGTGCCTGCTACCATCGGGACATCGTGTGTATATGGTACAGTGACTGTCAACAATGGCACAATTTCAAGATTCCACGGCTGCAGAAATATTCAGGAGAAAGAGAAACTGGACGGAGGGAGTGTACGAGGGACCTTAACAAACCTCTTACCAATGTGTGGAGCAGTTAGAGCATAGAGTGTTTCCGTTATTACACTGCTCACTGGTGGCTGCGATGGTCCAAAGTCATCACAGTTACACTGCTGCATTTTTCCAGTTGCAAGGTACTTTAATAGTATCAACACTTTCATCTCGGATGTGAGAGGATGGTTTCGATGTGTGGGCCTTTCCAGTACATTTCTTACTAAATCATTAATAAACAGAATGCCCTCACGATCGAAACGGTACCATCTTACAAGTTCTTGATCATCATATTCCATGAATGCATCCTTCTGAGCTCGAAAATTTATGCGTGGTGGATGGTGTCGGTCAGCCATTGTCTATGTTGTCTTGGTTCTTGGTGTTTGAGGGACGCAGCTACTGTGATTACTGTCGCTAAAAGCCCTCCTAACTCCTTAAAAGTCCTTGTGGAGGACTTTTATTTTTTAGCGATTTTACGAGTAAACTTAGGAGCTGAAAGTAACTTTTAGGAGTACTTCTAGAAGTTAGGAGCCAAATTTCACTTTGAGAGGAACCTTTACTCCTAGGAGTTTTTATTAATACGGGCACAGATATTTTAGACTGCATAATCCAATTTTAAAGCTCCGTGATTAATATATATACCATATTATATATTGTAAATATAGAATAAATCTGATAAATGTAATACATTCTTGCATTCTTTGTGCAATAAATATATTTCAAAGAAAACCAAGCTTGGAAAAAGTATATAGGAAACTAATATATTATAACTATTATGATTTGAGTCATAGGTTTACCTAAATTGTGAATAACTAATCACATTATATAGCTATAAATAGTATTGTATTAAACTAATATGGATGCACGAATAAAAGTGGATTGGCTTTAGGGGGTTGGGGGAAAGCTAGGTGGGTCAGTGCCGAGCTGCAAGCATACTATGTAAGCTGGTGATTTTTTATTATTATTATTTTGGGGGGCTGCAATTTTGGGGGGGCTGAGTCCTTGATTTGGGGGGGCTGAGCCCCCCCTAGCCCCCCCCCTGGTGACCCCACTGTACATACTCGATCCATAGTTTAGATCCACAGGTAATTCGCGATCCATAATTCATATATAATACTCAGTCCATATTCTTGATCCACGGATAATGCCCGATTCACAGGTAATACTCGATCCATAGTCTAGATCTTCTAGGTAATACTCGATCCATAGTCTAGATCCACAGATAATATTCGATCGATAGTCTAGATCCACAGGTAATAATCAATAGTCTATACCCACAGGTATTACTCGATCCATAGTCTAGATCAACATGACATACCCGATTCATAGTCTGATTCATAGTCTACTGTACGTTTACAGGTAATACTCGATCCATAGTCTAGATCCATAAGTAATACTCGATCCATAGTTTAGATCCATAGGTAATGTTCGATCCATAGTCTAAGTCCACAGATAATACTCGGTCCATTTGTCCAGATCTACAATTGCGTAAATCTCGATCAATAAATAGTCTTGATCCACAATGTTTACTGTAAGAACGACCCTGCACAGTTTTTGTATTTTGAAGGATTCCTCACACTGCTTTCCTCCCTCAGCCGATGGAAGCGTGTGTGGAGTGTGCTCAGCAACTGGGAGTCAGTTTGGCCGTTTGTGGTAAGTGAATTAACTATACGCTGTCCCCTCTAACTAGGCCTAAAACTGCCATTTCTCCATCTTCAGTCCTTAGCTGCAACAGTATATTAAGACCAAGAATATAGAGCCAGATATGCAGAAGTGCTATGGGAAGAATGTGGAGACGTAGTACTGTTTTATTTTGCTTCTGAGTTTACGAAAATCTCTCTCACTTTCCCAACAGGTGAAGAGGAGGATGAGGCAGAGGGGTGGTGGAGGCGTGGTGGTGGAGGGAGGAGGAGGAGGACGAGGGTGACAGGAGAGGTAAGTACACTCTCTCTCTCTCTCTTTCTTGCTGGTCCGTATATTCTCATAACACACGGTGCAGGCCTCTAATAAGGTACACAGTGCAGGAGGAGTGGTATGTGAGGGTGTGCAAGGATATGTGAGGGTGTGAGAAGATATGTGAGGATGTGTAGGGCTATGTGATTATGTATAAGGATATATGAGGGTGTGTAAGGATATGTGAAGGTGTAGAGGGATATGTGATGTTGTGTAATGATATGTAGGGGTCCATATTTCATTCGAACACGGCACACGGTGCAGGCTGAGTGGCGCGTGAGGGTGTGCACCAGTGAGAGGATGGGATGGTACACCCCGGGCTCAGGCTTCGACTTCCAGGCCCTCAGTGACACCATTGCCAACTTCAGCGGCTGGGAGGACATTCCAGAGGTCAGTGACAACACCTTGGTAATGACAACAAAATGAACATTCAGATACTGTCGGTTTCTTTTTTTTTTTTTTTTTTTTTTTTTTTTTCATGCTGATATTGTTTGTAGCATCATTCCCTATTTGGATCTTGTAAGTTTTGATGTGTGCAACATATGGTGTTAGAGAGGGACTCCTTCATATGGTGGCACCGATATAACTGGGCGGTTCAAATGACTGGTTATACAAATAACCCTCAGCTATTTCCCCCATCCCCGCAAAGGAGGAAGGTGATTTGTAGAAGAAGGGCAACTTAAGCCTACTGTTCCCGGGGTTCGCATTTCAGATGAACCCCGGGCTACACCAGCAAGAACAACTACAACAGTTAAAGAAGAATGACAAAGTTAGGACTCGAGGGTGTGCCTTTTCATTGATTTCATATATATTAGATAATAGCGCTTTACCAGTTTTTTACTCTCCTTATTCCCCGATCTTCAGTCTTCCCAACTTTTTGCATGCCGATTGCTCCGTATATGACAGGCAGAAATCATGAGTTTCTGTAAACCGTCGCCTCCTCGACCTTAATTAATATAACTTTATGACTTAAAGGAGCTGGGCAACGTGACTGACGCTGTGGTTAGTTGCGGTCCTGCCTACGATGGCGACGAACAAGTGCAGGCAATGTTGTGGACCTCCTGTTTCCTGCCCAAGCTATTCCACACATGCGGATTTAGGAGTGAGTTGAATGTAGTAGCGGTAGTAGTAGTAGTAGTAGTAGTAACAGTAGTAGTGGAAGTAGTGCTACTATTGGTAACTATGAAGGATCATCACAACAGTTACAGCCATCATGATTATTGTACACGTATTGTGGTCTCAAATATCGTCATTGCATCCTCTGAGCTTTTTATTTGTAATATATGCTCAGGTGCTATTGTTCTTCCGTCCTACTTTGGCCCACATTTCAGTCCTTTATAAGATTATTTAACGTAGATCAGTGACGAAAGAACAAGCTGTACATACTTTTTCATGACGCCTCTTCGCAACTAACAACATATTTTACTCTGTTTTCACCACTCAGCATGCTAGACAGAAAGAAGATAATTCTAGTCCAGTTTAGAGTAAAAAGAGTAAAGTAAATAATTTTTTTATAAATAATTCTTATACCTTCAACAGTATCTTTTTTTTTTTTTCATAATGTAAATTTTAGTAAATAATTCTTAATCCCTCGACAGTAAATATTTCCTCATAATAGAAACCCGTGCTCCTTCTGCGTTTCCTAGGCAACCTGACGACGCTGTTCTTCCCCGGGTTCCCACGAGTAATGGAGAGGGAGGTGAGAAAGGTGATGCTGGAGATCGCGGCGCTGGACGATGACGAGTACTACCATGACAGCGACGCAGAAATGGTCGATGGTTGGTTACTTTTTAACTACTTTTGTAGACTATTTAACCATATCTTTTATTTGTTACTGACTTTGCATGACATGGTTAGTGGGAAGGGGGGATGGAGACGTGACCAGGAGCCCCCTTCTGAATCCACTATTGACTTACTGTATTTATAAATTGATTCTTAAGTAAAAATATTAGCGAATAAAAGAATTTCTTTCCTTCAGCAGGCCTACTGGAGGAGAAGGCGAATGCTGAGGAGGAGGGAGAGAGCGGCAACGAGCAAATGGCGAGCGAGGACGAGCAAATATCGAACAAAGACAAGCAAATGGCAAACGAAGATGCACACAACTCGAGCACAGGTGAGCAAAAGATGAGCGAGATTGTGGAGTCAACGAGAGAAATAGAGGAAAACACAAACGAAAAGAATACCACAAGCGAAGCTGTGGAAAGTGAGAGCGAAAATGAGGGAAACACGAGCGAAACTGAGCAGACGACGAGCACAACTGATGATGTGGTGGATGAAACTAACCAAAGCATGAGCGAAAAGGAGACGACAGGGAGCGAAATAGAGGATGTGGCGAACGACAGGGAGGGAAACACAAGAGAAAAGAAGGAAATGGCAAGCGATACAGAGGAAATGGCGGACGACAAGGAGGGAAGCACAAACGAAAAGGAGATGGCGAGCCTGAGGGAAGAGACGGTGGGCGAGGTGGAGGGTGTAGGTGAAGGGGGAGAGGTGGAGCCCTTTGCAGCAGATGTGGACTCTCTTGACTCCAGATCGGCCCAGCTGAAGGTGAGTGGAAACCAGATTCGATAGGGAAGATGAGGATGGCTGTTGTGGTGGTGGTGTGGTAGGGGATTATGGGGCTGAGATCTGTGTGTGTGTGTGTGTGTGTGTGTGTGTGTGTGTGAGAGAGAGAGTGTGTGTGTATTATAATGATGAATTTTATTACTAGTATTAGGAACAATTTTAGTAATGAAGTTAGTATTAGTACTCGCTTAAAGGCCGCCTTCGGCGGCCTTCTCTCATGTCAAAAGGACAGAAATTAGCCATAAGTCGGGAATCGGTGACCTGATTGGACTGGAAATTGTTCTGTTCTTCAAGTTAGAGCATTTTAACTGTATCTTGCATTAACAAAAATTGCGCTACGTTGCGCCGTTTTTGCCGTGTTACGGTAACAAACAAACCAGCAACCATACAGAAATCGGATCATTACAATATAACATAATACAGACTGCTGTTAGTGTTGTTGCTATTATTATTATCATCACTGCTGAAACTTTTGTCATTAATCATTTTTCTTACTTATTACAGGACTTGGCACATCCCTCAGGAGACGAAATGAATAAACTCAAGGACAAGATGGCTGGAAAGACTGAGAATTCCGGGGAAAACATGCCTCAGGAGTTCAGGGGAAAATCCTATCCGGGCGTTCTTGCATCCGAATCCGAGGAAATGCAGCACAACGCGAGATCAGGCGAGACTGAGGACGCAGCTACTGAGTTTTCGAGCGAAGAATCGACGGAAGTGGTAGCTACTGATACTACTGTTATTCCTACCACAATCAGTCCTCAGTAGTTGGTTGGTGTGTGGTAGGGGAGGCAGTGTGTAGTACGGGTGTGGTAGGGGAGGGAGATGTGTGGCAGATGTATGGTGGGGGAGGTCAATTTATGGGAGAGGGGTGGTAGCGAGAGATACCACTATTGTTCCCCGCTGTACCTCTCATACTCCTCCAAAGTAGCTGATTGGGGTGTGGTAGGGGAGGCAGATGTGTGTTAAGAGAAAGGCAGTTGTGTGGTAGGGAAGCCAGTCATTTATTATACCTTTTTGACTAACCACATCATTTGGGAAATAACACTATCCTCTTGGGATCGCCTTTCATGCTTCACGAAGCTGCCACTCACAATGTCTGGTGCCGGCAGAATGACCAGAAATTTTAAAGAAGCCGCTCAATGTCCTGTACCACGGGGTCTTTCCAGCTGGCCATGATTTGTTGTTACCACTGTGGCTGGGAAAAAATGGCTTCATTTTGTGAAATAAATCGACTAGAAATTCTTCAAGAAAATTAAGAAAACGCCAGTCTAGCATTTCCAGATCTGAGGCAAAAATGACGGGGCTGATTCCGAGAGTATTGTGAGTGAACTTGCAATGTACTCTGACATTACATAACCCCCAACTGTACTTATGTTTGAATAGATTGTAGTCTGAAATAACATATGTCTGTTGTACTCAATTGTGCGTAGACTTTAATAAGTAGTTTTTGTGCATGTGCATAGTTAGTAAATCTACCATTGTCCTGAAGTAGTTTTTGTGTATGTACAACTGCAGTCAGTTGTTCTATTGCAATGTCTTGGAACTATCAAAGAACATTGGTATCTTGCTAGAAACGAACCAGTAATATTTAGGTGGGTTTGAATCTTGCTTTATTTGTTTGGGTTCCCATATACGTAAAAGAATCACTGACTCCATCTATACCGAATCTCAGTTATATCCCAGTAATTCCTCTATACAATATTGAAACAGCGTGGGAGTTGATTTAATCCCTTCACTACGTTGACGTACTTTATAATTTGTCCTTATTCTTGCCAGACGATTTTACTCAGCTTAGGAGAGACTTTCTGGACAAGAGGGGTTACATGTAGCACTCACTGGCCTTGTCATAGCCATTCGTCTTCCCTAAACGGGGAAAAACTCAGTAAGAAGAGCATTAAAAAAGAAAAAAAAAAGTTATCGGATGTAAGGGGTTCATGAACTCTTGCTAAACTAAGGAACATCTAACTAAACGGGCAGCAGTTTCGTTAGTTAGTATGGACAGCAAATGTGTAAAGGAATTATTGACTGATATTATCATAAGCCTGCTTTTAGATCACCCTACATATACTGTATGCTGTCTGAGAGGGGTAACTTCTACAGACATTTAGAAACCTTATCCAGTTAGAACAATTTATTGTTTTATGTTAAGTTTAAGACTGAATTTTGTGTTGTTCTTTACTAGTATCCACTGGGTTAATATATATATATATATATATATATATATATATATATATATATATATATATATATATATATATATATATATATATATACACACACACACAACCTTTAACATCTCATGAGTAACTTTCTGAACTGTAAGGATACACCTTTTACAACAACAAGGACGTAGCAAGTAACCACTTGTAATTTCTCATGTATCATTATTTTTCTCTCATCGTAGTGACGCGATTAAGTTGAATAAAACTGTCTGGAGCAGGAATAAAATGTCCAAGGGCATTATAACAAGGCTGCCACCAAATGGTTGTATTCAACATGAGAAGGATCATTAGCAGTGAAGGGATTATGGAAGGTTATATGTAATCCCTTTATGTCACAAAGGCTCTCCGGAACTGACTACTACCCCCTGGTGACAGTGAAAATAAAGCAGTAATGGTATACTCATGCTGAAGGAGTTGGAGTAAATTTGTTTAATAAAATACCGACATCTTAATATTTTCTTCTCTTTATTGACGAGAAAATACATTCTTATTCAACATCATTTGCTCTGTACATCACGCATGCTATCACAACACTGGACGAATCACATATAGCGAGTAGGACGAACTCACGATCGAAATCCCTATCGTAACTTAGATCTGTACTTGCAGGAACAACATGGAAAGGAGAGTGTAGGTCTTTTTTTCATGTCCCTTGTGAGTCCGGCAAAAATAATACCCTGTCGTAACCAGACTCTTATTTTGGCTGGAATGACGAGGATGAGTGAATGGATGTTTCCCTGTCTCGCGTTCTTCCTGCAAAACCATTAATTCTTTTCTCGTAATGAACATTTGCGTTCGGACTTTGGAGGAAGCACAAGGAGAGGAGACGGTAGGTCTAATTATGGGTCTTCTTCTTCATACAAAAATAACCTCTGATTCGACAAAGATTTTTATTTGAGGGAAGGACAGGAAAATATCTTGTTCTTCCCACAAATAGATTTTTGTTGCGGGAAGAAAATTATTTCATGTTGGTTTTTAAATCAGCATAGATAATTTCCGAAACAATACACGAACAACACGTTTGCACTTTATGAGGGGAAATTACCTCCAAGTCGAGGTTTTAGCATCTATGCTTTTGACGCCACCACATTTCCCTGTGTGAAAAACAACGATAGATTCAAACAGTAATTTGAGAATGAGGTGTCGAGACTATTTGCGGCCGAAACAGTATTTTTCTGCTGCCAATTTGACAGTCCTTCAACCGGCCAAGATATTTCTCTACATGTCACGTTCCAGGAAATCGCAGGTTGCGACCGTTTGTCGCCTCTAAAATGGCATTACGAATATACGGCTTAAGGCAGGAGGGATTGGGAAGTCTTGTAGTGGTTAAACAAGTTTTTATTATAATACGTCATCGCCATCTCGCAACAGGAATAAGAGATGACATTGGAGTCGTAACCTTGGAAAATCTCTGTCCCTTGAATCACATACGTACGATCATTTCCCTGTCGTAACTCTAGAAATGCCTTTGCAGGGAGGACAAGGAAAGACGAGTGCAGAATTTTCGCACATTCTCCTTGAAAAAAGAAAAGAAAAAGAAGAAAGGAAAGAAAAAAAGAAAGGCAAAAGATAACGGAGACAAGGACAAAAAAATAAGAGGGAACTTTGTTTTTGCACGAAGGACAATGGAAAATGACTAACGATACATAATCTTGCCGAGTTCCATCTGGAAAACTAAATCTAAGTGACGGGAGTAAAAATAATTGTCTTCAGTTAAATTGTGAATCTGAACTTGAGACAGTCCGCGCAAGGTGAAGCAGGATCAAACCCCATATATATACAAACGATCTGTGGCTGGATCAAACCCCCTATAGATAGGATCGTTGGCTGGATAAGACCCATATGAGATCGTTGACTGCTTCATAGGATACACGGAAGCTCACTCATTTGCGCCAATCTGGAAAACACAAGCCTCTATTATTATTATTATTATTATTATTATTATTATTATTATTATTATTATTATCGTTTTATTGTTATTATTATTATTATTATTATTATTATTATAACTATTACTATTATTATTATTATCATCTCGGTTATTTAACCTTCTTAATCCTAGTCTATAAAAAGAAAAGTTCAGATCTTTGAGCACTTGGGTTGATCAGTGAGAACAAACAGGCCATTAGCCAAACTATCATATAGCGCCATACGTAAACATTACATAGAATCTGACACCCCACCCACTTTGACCCCTCAGTCCTCACTGTTAGTGCGAACGAGGCGGAACTCTCTCTAATTGAGTGTGTTGACGGTGCAGCGTAGGCCGTCACTAGCCAGCAACGAGACTTCCCTTGAGCTCTTGTGTTTTGAATGTAAGTAGCATACTATAATGTTTTACCTATGGAATAAATAAATGTATATTTATATATTTATTTATTCATTTATGTACTTATTTTTATTTATTTATGTATACAAATCTCTCTCTCTCTCTCTCTCTCTCTCTCTCTCACCTGGTCACACGGTCACACCTGTAGCCCCAGTTTCTTTAGACACTCCTGGTGGGCTTCCAACAAGGCTGTGCAGTTCGTCTCTCCTTTTTCCGTCACGCTGTCAGATAGAAAGAAAATAATTATCAGTAACGCAAGCACCCACGCACGCACGAACAGACAGACCAATCACATAATCCCTCCTCCACCATAGATGTGGGGAGGTATAACGGATATATGGATGAATGAATGAATAAAAGAAAAGGAAACAGAAATTAAATCGTCCAGAAATACCATGCATACAAAAAAAATCGTCCAGCGTTAAGAGGAACATACTGTACGACAGAAAAGGAGTTTACCGTAGTACAGGGGTAAAGAGATACACTCTGGTCTTATACATACATGAACAGATAATACAGCGCCAAGGTGTGTGTGTGTGTGTGTGTGTGTGTGTGTGTGTGTGTGTGTGTGTGTGTGTGTGTGTGTGTGTGTGTGTGTGTGTGTGTGCTCAAGAAGAATAAAAGTTACATGTAAGTGAACATACTGTTAAGTCAGTCTCTCTCTCTCTCTCTCTCACACACTCACACACACACACACACACACACACACACACACACACACACACACACACACACACACACACACACTCATCCATCATCTTAGCCACTTGAGCTGTGAACAGGGAAACCTGGTGTGATAAGAGAATGGGGCCAGGGACTGATATACCCTACAGTATGAGAGATAACATTGAGATGAGAGAGAGAGAGAGAGAGAGAGAGAGAGAGAGAGAGAGAGAGAGAACAATAATTTGTGAATAGCGGACTCCGTTATAATAACGATATGCAAAGGAAGATTAGTGTTGTTGTTGTTGTTGTTGTCCCAGGATCATTTGAACCTGAACCCGGTGGACTGCAGGCTGAAGATGCCCTCCTCCTGCAATCCACCATCCTCCATTCGGGAGGGAAAGCAGTCAGGGATGCTTGTATAACCAGGCAATGGGGCCGGCCAGCTAAATCGCTGCCACCGCATAATGGCGTCCCTCTCCAGCAACAAGACTGAAGTGTAATACGTGAAATAAATCGGTAAAGAACAGGCGTTAAGAACTGCTAAATCCGCACTAATACGAGCACAGCCTTGCGCCGGTCCCAGTTAGCCAGCTGGGTTTTATGTAAGCAGGAGTGCCAAGGTGACTTTCACCTCTCTCTCTCTCTCTCTCTCTCTCTCTCTCTCTCTCTCTCTCTCTCTCTCGTAACTCACATTATGATTAGTAGGGAGAACAAGAAACGTGTAAATATTATGCATTCTTTTCGCCCCTTTCGTTAAAAAAAGATCAGAACAATTTTCCTCATAACTAAGCTTTGTATTTATTTATATATATCTTTACTTATTTATTTATTTCTGTCAGTCGGAACAAACGAAAGGGGAAAATTCTACTACACTCGCCTTGTCCTTCCCGTAAAATAAATATATATATCATACCTACGAGAGGCAGGTCACTGTATAGTAAGTCTGCACATAAATCCTTACCCGGACTCGCAAACAAACGTCCAATCATCATCTTGCAACTCGGCTTACTTTTGACGGAAAAACATAGGAAATTTCTACTACGATCCCCAGTCTCTTCTGCATTAATATATCACAATTACGACAGGGAATATATTGTAACTTTGTGAATACGGGACCTTGGCAGTGCTTAAGATATGATTATTGATTCTGGAGAGAGAGAGTGGCCATGGGAGCGCTTACGCAACAAAACCCGGCACACCATCTTTACGTAACGCACACATGCCCTATTGCCCGCTTCAGGTGTGGAGAGATTTTCGTTTGCGTTTTCCTCTCCCATGGTAACCAGAAAAAAAAAAAAAGAATAAATAAGTGAATAGTTCATCATTCACTATCACCTCCACCACCACCATCATCATTATCTATAAGTAAATCGTCATCATCTGTAAGTATATCATCATCATCATCATTATCATCATCATCATCTGTAAGTAAATCATCATCATCGTAATCATCATCATCTGTAAGCAAATCATCATCATTATCATCATCATCATCACCATCATCATCATTATCATCGACCGTTCAATTTGATATCACCTGGACATCAACAGAGCTAAAAAGAGGTTAGGGATCGTCGCCAGGTGAGAACAAACTCGCTATTACCTCCTCGCTACGAGCAGTCTTTCAGTAGTAGTAGTAGTAGGTGTAGTAGTAACCTCAGGATCATATATATTAAACCCAAGGAACTCCAGGTCGATGCTGCTTTATTTCCACAGTTCAAAATTCTTCTTTCAGCTCTCTCTCTGCCCCCCCCCCCTCTCTCTCTCTCTGGTGCCAAGAAATTCTAACCTGGTAACTGTCTGACCTCGATCTCACGTAAATACCCCCTGTTTCGACGATTTTTTTCTTCACTGTGGGCGCCAAGGAAACGATTTTCTCTCTCTTAACCCGTATGGCACCTTTACTTTTTTTTTTTTTAGTTATTCTGGGTGGCAACTGAATCATTTAACTTTTTAATTCGATTGTGTTATATTTTCAACTTTATTATACTATTGCCTTTAAGTTTGCATGGTTATAATTATGTATGTATGTGTGTATGTAGCAAAACTCTGGCCGCTGACGAACATTTTTAATATCTGGCCTGCCGAGTTTGATCCCGACTGAAAGGGGTAGTTTGGCTTTACCTGCGACGGCTTCGATAGTGAAATGTGGGTAGCGAAGTGCGTGGAGATTTGCGAGCACACTGAGGACTTTATGTATTAGAGATAATACTCTGTGTGTGTGTGTGTGTGTGTGTGTGTGTGTGTGTGTGTGTGAGGGGGGGAGGGTAAGATGGGTAAAGAATAGAGGGGGAGAGATGGAACATGAAGATGGGAGATAACATAGGGAGAGAGAGAGAGAGAGAGAGAGAGGGAGGGAGGGAGGGAGAGAGGGAGAAGGAAGGGAGTAATGGGTAATAAAGTCAGTCTTGGATCTCCTGGTTACACAACACCCATCTGGCACTCTCACATACGAGGGAATATCTTAAGCCTAGTGAGAGATATAAAGCTGAATAGAGGACAGCTAAATGTAATAACTGATACGCAAAAAAAAAAGCTAAACGAACAAACAAAACGTCAATATAATAAATTCTGAGAAAGTCCTAAGAAATTAATATACAAAATAAAATAATCAGCATAATAAAAGATAAACAAAAGGAAAAAATAAGATACGTGTTGAATAAGACGAAAGCTAAATAACAGACGCAAGATAAGGATTTAATAAAGACAAATTCTCCACAAATGATTAAAGGTAAATAGAAGACGAAACTCAATGAATAAGAGTTAAAACAAAAGAAAAACGGGGAAGAGAAGACAAAAATGATACAAGAGACGAAATCACGCGTATGAAAAATAAATAAGTAGTTAGAGAGTCAAAAACCAAAATGAACGACTGAAAGCTAATTATTATCGTACCATAGCTGAAGGGCGGCACTGGTCTCTGGACAGGGGTTGTCCTCTGGCTTGGCAGGGGCGGCAGGCTGCTCGTCAGACATCCTGTGGGCGGCAGGTACGTTAGAGAGAGAGATAGAATGTTGATGCTTCTGTGTGTCCTGTCTGTGGGACCCTTTCTGTATCTGTGTGTGTGTGTGTGTGTGTGTGTGTGTGTGTATTGTTAAATTTCTTTTGTGTCTCTGCTTTTATGTGTTTGTTTGTCAGTCATGTTTGTGTTATTTCTCTGCTTACCGTGGTGGTGAGAGTGACATACAAGGATATGTGACTGGATAAACTGGTCCAAACCCTCACTCCTGGCAACTTGATCTCTCTCTCTCTCTCTCTGGTTATAGACAAACACTTTTTTCAATATATTTTCACTTAAGCGCGAGCACACTATTCCTAACTAAAGTACACTATCCCTAACCAGATCAAAGCAAACATGTAGGCTACTAACTTATCATGTCCGAGCTAGATCGCGTCAGTCCTAACTAACCCTAGTCTAACCTAACTTAATCTGACCAGTCCTAACCTAATCTAACCTAACCTAATCTAAGCTAATGTAACCTAACGTAACCATTCCTACCCTACCCTGGCCTAACCAAACCACGACACGCCAAACCCAACTTACCCAAATCAAACCTAAGCAGGATCCAAGACGGGCCGAAGCTGCTGTCTCTTCAGCATAAATACAGTATTATCATGTCCGCCTATAATTCTTCCAAACCCGTCCTAACTTAGTCTAACCAAAACAACATTTCTTCGTGGCTATCTCCCCACCTTCATCAACGTACATTTCAGTCATTCGTATCTCTCAGTATCTTTCAGATCTCTTTCTCTGGTGATTAATTTTCAAAAGATCATATCACATTTCTTGGAAAAAAAATAAATCACAGAGGTTAGGTGTGCTGAACCGACTCCGTGCATTCATTAATCCCACTGACATGCTGATTTTGTACAGGGGACTGTTAGCCCATGTGTGAAGCACAGCTTTCGTGTGTGTGTGTGTGTGTGTGTGTGTGTGTGTGTGTGTGTATTTCATATTTCGGAAGGGGTAGGTTTTGCAGACTCTACAGTTAGCCTTAGGTTCTCCCTTGTTTTCATAAACACACTCATTCCGAACGCAGCCGCTTAACTTAGTGGACGTTTTATTAACTGACCTCGTAGATTTCGTTGCATCTCTTCCTCTGGGATTTACTTTGCATATTACACCTTTTTATATCTAATACGTTACTGAGGCAGACCATATCGATACTTGAAATATATTAATAACAGAGAGAGAGAGAGCGAGAGAGAGAGAGGGGGGGGGGTGCTATGAACTTTCCCATCCTACCTTCTGTGTGGTGGTGTGGTGGAGGTGTCTGTTGTGGCGGCGATGGAGACAGTGACCGAGCGGCTCCTTCTCTACCCCTCCTTCCACATTTTAAGCCCCGCCCCTACCCTATTACGTCACCGAGGTACTGTGACGTCACTAAGATATTGATGTTACGAGTACTGTGACGTCACTGATATATTATGCTGGAATTTCAATTATCGTGGCGTCATCGAAGTACTGTGACGTCATTGCTGTAGTTGATGCTATTTGGGTAAGTTGTCGATGTACTTTGATGTTATTAAGGCACTGTGACGTTTTCGAGGTACCGCTACGTCACTTGTGAATTCCGGCAGTATTTGGGCCAGACTATCGACGTACAATGACGTCATCTAATTACTGTGGTGCCTTTAACCTAATGTGACGTCACTGGCAGTAGGACAATTGGCCCATGCTAGCAGCTCCTACAAGAGTAACTAAACTACTAGTATAAGATAAAGATGGTAAAGAAGGCTCTCCCCCACCCTCCAAACCCTCCATCTGAAGTCGGTAGGAAAATGTGAGAAGGAACACCACTCGGTATGGAAAGACTGGCGTGGACATGTTATAGGAAAGTGCGAAAGGAGAAAGAGATTATCATAGTGTAACCTGGAAAGGAAAAAGAGTGAATTAATACTGGTTATGAGGATACTGTATTATATCCAACCCTTACTTGTCATATGGACGCCAAGGGAAAGCGACTGAATAGCAAAACGCTCATTTCCCTCATACGCTTTAGCCAGGAAGCATTATATATTCAAATAGTTGGGGAGCTTATAGAACCTTCGACACAGAAGGATACGTACATAAGGTAATAAACCACCAGGAAAATTTTGTCAATCTCGAACTCGTGCACACCCAGACAACAGTATGTTTGTGGTGTGACGTAAGGGAGTGGATGAAGCGTCCTAGTATTCAGGCGAGGTACTCGAGACAGCACCTTCCAAGGTATCTGTGCGTGAAAGAACATAAGGGACACGAGCGTCTCTCCTTCCTCGTTCAAGCTGCAGAACTGTGTCCCCCGCAGTCGGGTGCACGTGGTAGCGCTTCCTATCTCCAGCGGTGGCGAGGAGGCTGAAGAGGCCTAAACTACACCCTCTTCCTAAGGTATGCTGCATTTCAAGGTCTGAGCGGCTTTCAAGGTTAGGTGAAGTTTTGATCGATGTGGATTTTATTCCGTATCTGACTCTGGGCAGCGTATTTCGATCGATTTTGATAATCTTATTCCGTACATGACCTCACACCCCTGTAGGGGTAGGAGTAATATTTGACAAAATTGTCTGAAAATCAATAGAAATACGTTCAAAAACCTTTAATAAAAAATAAATAAAAAACATGGTTGCAGCAAAGGAATTTTTCCGAAAAAAAAAAAGTGCTAGAAGGTGGATGGATGTCTCACCTGTTCATATTAATTTCTAGGACTCCTGACATAACAGTTGTTTATAATTTTTACAGAAAATAAGAAAGTGTGTGTGTGTGTGTGTGTGTGTGTGTGTGTGTGTGTGTGTGTGTGTGTGTCACCAAAGACTGAGAAACACACCATAGTGAGTATAGTAGCCGTCGTCTTCTGTAGCAGAATGACAGCTTTAAGTTGTGTGTGTGTGTGTGTGTGATTTTTATTAAAGTGTCTGTGAATACGAGGTAAAGATACAGGTTCGTCCCATACACCGATAGACTAAACCTGAAAACTTGTGTGTGTATCTGAGAGGGTGAGAGAGTAGTCTATGCTTGTTAGCTGCGCAGATGATGAAACAAACTGTAATGAAAGGATGAGTACAAGAACGAGCTAACGTTCTATGGAGTGTCAGTCCTAACTCACATCTAAGTAAGTCTGAGACTTTCGTTTTCCTTTCAAGATGCGACAGAAAATGGTAAGAATGACGCAATACAGTAGTGTTACGGCTTAAATCTCGCCCTCTCTCGCAAGGCTTTTTAGCTGTAATGAGCAATGGTGAATCAGTGAACAGTTACCCCATGTCCATGATGATCATTATATGACAAACGAAGGGAGGAAAGCTATGGAGTATGTGGCAGATACAGGCCTATTCTAGAATATTCTCGAAGATTCTCTGGAGATTCTCTTGCGTTTGATTCAGGCTTGTGTGGTTGGCTGGTTGATAAAGGCACTGCTTGCGTGCATCCTTGGCAGTTACGCACGCGCTTGAGTGTTGAGTCCTTAATCAGGTCCTTCACCTCGTTCACCACGATCTGTTCTTGATCCTAATAAATGTTTGACATCATTGTTGTGAGGCGATAATGAGTGATAATAATGAGAGATAATTTAGAGCACTTGCATTACAAAGGATCTCTTACGCTAAACAGAGTGGTCTGGCAGCAGCAAGAATAAATTAGATATAAGACGTCAACGTAGGCAACCGAAGGGGTTAACTGGGAGCTCCCTGCACTCGCTCGAAAGGTGAGAAGTTACTTTGCACCAGCCTAGCATATCTTATGATTTGAGTCGCATTGACGTAGGCTTAGGGTTCTTACCAATAAATTTTGCATATTATATCTTAAACATTCTTTGGCTTTGATTTCAGTTTATCGAATAATAATAATAATAGAAAAGGACTGCCAACGTGTCATATGCAGTAAATATATTGATAAAGAGGAGGCATTTGGTAAAATATGAAGACCTACTTTCTCAATGGCATAGGAGACTTCGTGCACTTTCATATTAAAGTAACTAATTAGAATCGATATAGTTTGTGTCAACCGAAAGTTAAGGTGTACCGTGCAAGGTAAATATCTGGGGAGAAGGTGTTACTGAGTTCACGAGAATGCAGTAGATTACAGGAAGTCATTCTCCACGTCAGCCAACTTAGTCGTAGATTTACACCTCCCAACAGTCGCGTATATTTTGGCTAAGGTAATTTTCTTTCAGTTGATGAAATGGTAACCTATTTCATACAGTATGTCCATATTTACTTGTAAGCATCACACCGATCTTCCATGAATCTCGGATGGTGGCCGAAAAATACAAACTGACTAGCGAGGGTTGATTGATGGAAATTATTGTTGTAAAAGTATATAATGTACTCGAAGTTTAGTACAATAACAGACTCAGTGTGATCAAATAACTAATTTGTTAGCATTTCAATGATGCATCAGTAAAGCAGCACTGTAAGAAAAAATGAGCTTCGAGATCAATCAAATTCGCGTTTTTTTTTTTTTTTTTTAGTCTAATCCGGTACAAAACGTCCCTTGTTTATCCTGGGGATACTGCTGGAATACCGTTCAAGACTGGTATAAAGCACCACAGTAGAGACTGAATTAAACCAGTCCTGCGCGCTTACGGTAGGCAAGAGGACAGGTAGGTGCGTCCCGTGTCTGTCTGATATCGCAAAATAATAGCCAGCATTTACATGGGAAGATGATATAATGTTGATACTAACAGAAATAAGTATGCTACTTCTTTAAAGCTGAACTGAAAAAGTCAGTAATTAATTCCTGAGTTAGTGAGATAATAGTGTCTTCAGAGAAGTGCCAAGTTTGTGAATGTCTGTTCATTATTCTAAGGTTAAGACGGCACTTACAAGACTCCCGGTAATAATCTAAAATCCATTCTCGAGCATCAGAAAAATAAATAAATAAAAATAAAAGTGATAAAAGACCTCAAGAACGTGTGATAGAGAGGAGGGGGGGGGAGCGATTACATATATATATATCCGTTCACTATGTAATAGTACTGTAAGTATCTAAATTGGCTCAAACGTTACTAGGTCTAGCGTCAAGCCTCAGCTCCTCCTGAAGGTAAGGATTATGAGTACAGTAGTTATGTATGTTTTAACTTATGACTAGCATTTCTAACGCCATGCAAACCATTTCAGCTGAAGAACTTGTCATCGGCCTGTATTTATGTGAGCTTAGAATTTTTTGTAGCCTATCTGTGAACTTAACATTTTTGTAGCCTATCTGTGAGCTTACAATTTTTTGTAGCCTATCTGTGAGCTTAGAATTTTTGTGTAGCTTATCTTCGTATTTCTGTATATGGTACTTCGCCAGTAAGCTAGTTACGTAAAGCAAGCCACACCGAAAACAAAAGACAAAAGTTAAATACGAGAGAATATTGACGCACCAGAAACTGATAAAGAAAGATGCGTCAGAAACCCCTCTGAAATCAAATGAATGTTACAGACATAACGTTAAGAATTTTCTCGTGGGTTGGGAGGATCTCTACACCTTTTTTAACCCTAACCTAGTCTAAAACTGCCGTCTCATCATCTTTATTGTTGAGTTATAGCAATAGATTCACATTAGATATGATGCTAGTCCCGAAGAGGTACTGTGGAAAGGTTATAGATCCGTAGCACTGACTTTTCCTGCCACTGAGCTACGTGATGAAGGCAAGAAAAGGGCTATAATGTAGGCAAAGTTAGAGTAAAGGAGTTTAATGTACAGCTCTCCCAGCTACTATGTTTTGCCTATTCTGTTCTGCATACTACGCTCCATTATAATAACTTTTTAACTAGAAGCATTTTTCAAATAATTTATGAGGTGTCATGAGTTGTACGGAGCCCCCTTAGACAATTGTAACAGTGTGGTCCAAACTAAGATAGGTACGCGTTCCCAGGGTACGCGACGCTGTTCAACAGGGTAGCCTACATGAGAAGATTATTGACGCACGTGGTAGGTGCGCATGTACGGTATGTAGTATTTAAGTGCCTGTGTTTGTGTGCTTGTTCATTTGTTTGTTGTTTGTGTATGAACATGAAATCCCAAACAATATATCTGTCTATCTGTCTGTCTATAGCCAGACGCCTTAATCCCGTAAGAGGTGGCCACGAACACATCTCCATGTCGCCCTGTACCCCGCCATTTCGCTGCTCTCCCCTCAACGTAGCCTACACCCCGCTCTTTACTTCATTCCAGTCAAGAATGAAGTAATTATATAAGAACAATGGTCAAAGGGCAAAGTCACAGGGTAAGGCAAACTCAAATAAAACTTAGTGAAATGGTTGGGGGTCAATCATGGATGAAGTGATTCGATTTGGGGAACAATATGTGTAAGTTCAAGGATACAACGCAAGATCAGAGGTTCGGCTCTGACCGGCAGTCGGGAGCGGGTGTTGCACTCTGTGAGTGCTCTTAGTTTTCCGACTGAATTACATCACGAGTCATAAGTGAGCCTAAAATTTATGAGTAGAAGTGGAGAGATAAGAAAGACGACGGAGGAGGTCCTTGGCGTGCACAGACCTTTTGGGGGCAGGGCTATAGCTAAAAATGGGGGGGGGGGAGTGGATACCACACCCTTTGCCGGGGTACTCGAGAGAGAGAGAGAGAGAGAGAGAGAGAGGGCGTTGTTCATGGTGGGCTCAATCAATGTTTATCTTGATGATCTGTAGTTTTCGCTCAAAAAGTAAGGTGAAAATGGCTACCTTTGTTTTTAAATATTATTATCATCATCCCACACCGGAATTAAATTTATTAATGGCCCTGTTTCCTTGCCTCTTGTCAACTGCTGTTTAGTGTCAGAGCTTAGTAATGATTCGAGTTAGTCAGGATGTATTTAACAGAAAAATATTCAGGAGAGAGTACAGCACCTCAAAAAGTCTGGACAACACTGAACTGAAACACCTCTCTTTGGCAGTCTGAACAAGGCTTTATCCTGTATCTGTTCAGCAGAGATATAAGTGAAATAGGATATAAAAGTAAGAGGATATGGATGTTTGATTGTATATAGATAGCGAGATAGATAGATTATTGCGACAGTACTCTTCTGAGCGTAGGGCGGCTATCGAGCTCTCTTCCTTATAGTTATCTACCTTCATATACGCTAATATTTTTTATATGCTATGTGCATTATCTTAACATCGAAATAATTTGCATACCAAAGAAAAGAAACATTAACGTGCCTGATGCAGAACTAAACTCACAAGGAGTGGTGCTAGGGAGCCTCCTACAGTAGGCCTATTGCCACGAAAATTTGACCTTACGGGTTGATGGTGTCAGGGTCCACTGAATATATATAACTTTGACGTTAGGGCAGTAGTCAGTGTGGTAAATTAGGCTTCGTCGCACTTCTTCCTTATCGGTATGTTTGGCATTATACACATTTTTATCCTTTTACACGTTACTGAGGCAGACAGTGTCTGTACTAGAAGTATACAAATGATATTAAAGGTAACAACAAGATGTATGTGTATCAACAACGTAGTGTTGTGGTGCTGATGTGGACGCGATTGAAAGTGTTAGGAGAAAATTCTGAGGTGCTTTGGCGATGTGGAAAGTATGACAGACGGAACTGAGTCCATGTGGGGGAAGGTAGAGGAGAGGAGGGGAAGGCCTAGGACCAGATGGAGGGATGGGGTGGAGAAATGTATGAGAGGAGGTGTGACCTGGAAAGAGGACAACCAGAATAATATGGAGGCATTCTGTTTGAGGGTACGATATGAAGGCATTTGGCTATAGAAGAATAGATAGAATATAATGCATAATGAGTTGCAGAGAGAAAAGCACTGTGAAGCCACCTTTGCCATTTGGAATACGACCATCAAGTCCTTCACCACAAGAGATCTCACTTAAAATGAATAAAATAATCTGGCACTAGTAAGAATATACTAAAATATACCATCATGCTGAAGGGTTAACGTTAGGTCAGTTCAATAACTACTTCATCACAAGGGGCATTTTTAATGATTGATAAAACCGTCTGAAGAAAACAAGAGTAAACTTAAAAGAAGTCATCGTACTAAAAAAGATTTGTAATAACTTCGGTATAATGACGTCTTTTTTATTTCATTCTTGGCACTGGCGGGCGATTTTCTTCACCTAAAGGAAGAACTCTCTCGCTGAAGGGTTCAGAAAATAGATCCATCAGTGTGGGAAAAAAAAAAAAAAAAGAAAGGCAACATTACTCTGACTGGCTAAAAATTGCCACCTTTCCATTTCAAACGGGGAGCTGGAAAAGACGATTAGTACTATGATATGATGTTAATCACGAAAATGTGCTATAGAAGGCTGTAAACCGTAGTATTGTCTTTTTCCACAGATGTAGGGGAATTAGACTGAAATAAGGACGAAACGCCGCCAAGTGGACCAAAGAATGTTCACCCTGAGGTAGATACAGTGTACTCTTTTTACTCTGATTGGCCCAAAATTACCATCTCTTCATCATAAATATTGAGTTGTAATGGCAGATTATCACTAGAATGTTATGTTATTCACGAAGAAGTGCTACGGAAAGGATGCAGAGCTGCAGCATTTTCTTTCTACCACTGTGTTTCGTGAAGCAAGCTGTAAATGAATGGATATCAAATGACGATGAAAGGATTATAATAACCTTGGGACCGTATTTGCTCTCTCAATCCTTTTCCTTTTGGTGTCTTTTCAGATTATGGCACTTCATTAGTAGGTCATTAATACAATTTATTTCCATACTGAAAAGTCGTAGATAATTTTCATGAGATATTAAGTGTAAAATAGGCGAGATAAGTAGCTTAGGAAGACGCAGAAGCCTCGTATTCACTTGTATGACATTTATGCAGTTTTTGTTCACAAAAAATTCTTGAATAGCTTGAGGCAGAGGAAAAAACAAATGAAATACGTATGTAATTAGTAGCTTATATTGACTATTCGTTGCAACAGTATGTAGGACTGCACCACTGTAAGTGCAGAGAAAGAACCCGTTTTATTCATCTTTTCCCATCTCCACACTTTTTTTTTTTTTTTACTACATGAAATAAGTACTGTATTCGAGGAATAGATGTAAGTAAACCTTCAATGCCTGTTCACA
This sequence comes from Coenobita brevimanus, assembly GCF_032717465.1. Taxonomy (NCBI): domain Eukaryota; kingdom Metazoa; phylum Arthropoda; class Malacostraca; order Decapoda; family Coenobitidae; genus Coenobita; species Coenobita brevimanus. The sequence goes on from NC_137039.1 coordinate 36,274,515, forward strand.
CAACAGCGATGAAAGGAGACATTCTTGCTACCCCCAGACGATTTTGTTCACCTGCAGAATGATGTCTAGCTGTGATAGGGTTCATGAAGGCATTATCAAACCTCTCCGAAAATAATGCGTCATATGGTTTGACAAATGCATAGTTCTGTCCTTGCAACTTTTCTTCATATCTATGTGTGTGTGTGTGTGTGTGTGTGTGTAAAATGATCTTACAGTTCACCTAGGCCTACATATTCATTGCAATACCTCTGTACTTTCTAGAGATGCTGGACATTTCATTTTGTTGCGACCATCTATACTGGGTGTACTGAAGAGGTCGTTGTGTGATGCAGTGTTTGATGACAACTAATAATTATAGTCGTTAAGGTCTTCTTTATTTGGTAGCTGATGCGATTAGACGATGAATCACGGCGAAAGGGCGATCCACCTCTCCCAGATTATTAGCTATACCAGTACTGCTTGAAATTAAGCTGCTTTATTGCTTAATTTCACTTTCAAGGTTACAATAATGAGGAAATTTACTACCGATTGGAAGGAATCATTACTTCTATCAATGCTGTACGTTTTGCGTAGGGACATGCGATGTAAAAGTAATGGGTTATCAGGCAATAATGCTTTCTTTGTCTTTATTATCCAGGGACTCTCTCTACACTTAAGCTGAACCAGTGCTGATAACAATAATTCGAATGTTAAGCAACGTCAGTGCATTGGTCAAGAGTCGACCTTGAAACTTGCGGGAACTAAAACGGGAAATTATTGCTGGACTGCACGTCGTTTTAACACTGTTTTGCTATATAAAGCTTTTATTGTGATATTTCAAAAATAATGTAAGGGTTGTACAATTTAACTTAAAAAAAACACACACTACAGGAGCGAGGGAGTGAAGGGATACTGAGACCACTGAGACGAGGGTGAAGTGTGCGCCTGCGCAAAGTCTGTACGTCCCAGTCCTCTTGTAAACAAAGTGCTCTGTCAGTCTACTCTGCTTGGATTCCTCAAAAAAAAAAATCGCCGATACTCTGATCATGCACGCTATTGAAGGCTCTGGAAATGTGCCTGCGTTCCTCACCAAGTTATGGATGCTGGTGGGTGACCCCAGTACAAATGACTTGATCAGCTGGACTCAGGTAAGCAATGTAACTAATGAGGTTTAGGGTGCACCACACCTGCTTCATCCACCCACATGTCATTACACAGTTACACTTTATACATGTATGTCTACATGCTCTTGCTTCTAGTACTCGCATGTTCCCCAGCGTAGGATTACAGACCAATCCCCAAATGCATTCCTATATTAAGAATTTAACTAATGTCAGTGTAAGACAGGTATGTTGCATCAGCCTATCACACATTGGTACTGGTTCTATGTATATTTTGTTTATGACCCTGTCTAAATTTTATGTCAGATATGCTGAGCTTTATGTTGAAATGCCTTGAATGACCTTTATGTTGAAATGCCTTGAATGATCCTCAAGTTATATATAATGGTAAGTGGTCAGTTTGTGCTTTCGTTCAACCCAAATCTGGGAATATCCTTTTGCTTGTCGGTACTTATTGCACTGTAGTAGCTTTTACTTTGTGATGGAATCACTGTGCCCATTTAGTAAAGAATTACCAATTATTCTTGTTTAAAATGCTTTACAGAACATTATAGATATAAGCTGGTAGTGGTCAAACACCAAACTCCCTATTTCCTGCAGTATGCTGGACTACATAACAACTCCTAACACTGGGACCCTCTGTACAGTACAGTGACATATTATCATGTTTATTACAGTGTTTAAGGGTATTTTTCTGTGTTTGAATGGTTATACAGGACAGTTACAGGGCTATACCCCCTTAATTGGGGTCGGGGTACAACATCACTATCTGTCAGTACAGTATATACATCACCTTCCGGCACCCCCCTTGGCTGCTATACGTTGGATATGTGAGAGTTTACTGTACTGTATTGTACAGTAAAAGCAGTTGCTTACCCATGGTTGACAGGTGTGCTCAGCCAGACAGACCAGGGTTTAGCAACAACAAAACAGAAACAGTGAAACTGCAGATTGATTATAGATTTCATAATATTTCAGAATGGGAGGAGTTTCATTATTCAGAACCAAGCCATATTTGCCCGAGAGCTGCTGCCTCAATACTACAAGCATAACAACATGGCCAGTTTTGTCAGGCAGCTCAATATGTGTAAGTATTCTAAGCCCTTGCATATACGAGAGAGACAGAATCTACAGAAAGAACTGAGTTTTGTTTCAGTGACTCGGCCATCATAATTATGAAACTTGTTTTCTTTGTCTTAAGATGAGCCTGATTAGTTTCTTTGAGCTGTGTGTGCTGGTAATATGATGTTTATGTAGGGTACTGTATTTCCTGGTATTGCTTTGAAATTGTGATGTTTCGGAGCGTGGCTGTGAGTAGTGCCAACAGCTGACTGACTGCATTTTTTTTTTTTTTTTCCCAGATAGAACAGTCTTCATTATGCCAAGGATATGTTTCAAAATATATCAACTTTTAAAACATTTGGTAACTACTGGAAATTGGCAGGACTGACAGATCAGCTATTATATATATATTAGTGGAGCTCTGATAGACATGTTATCTGTAATAACTCTGGAAGCAGATGCAACTTTTAATGAGAATTTACTGTTGCCTTAACTTTTTGACAGCTTGTCTATGCTATCTGTTTCTTCCTACTGTATTTTCATCTGCTTTTCGTAACTTCATGACTATTTATGCTTGCTTTCTGTCTTGCCTTTTCTGCTTCTCCTTCTTTCCTCTTTCCATTCTTTTGCATACTTCTTGTCCTTTCTTAATCCTTTCCATGCTGCTTATGTCCTTCTTCTTCCCTTATACTTCCATTATTCATCCCTCCCATCTGCCATCACTCATATTCCTCCCTCACTTCCTGTGTTTTTCCTTCCTATTTGCTCCCTTACTCATCTTTTACTTATGGAGGATATTTTTTCCCATCTCTATTGCAATCTCTCTTCTTTTCCTTTTGTCCCCATTCCTCTTCCTTTGATTCTGCCTACGCTTCTGTTTGTTCCTCAAAACTCCACTTTTCTTTTTTCCCTTCCTCTGTTGTTTTTGTTTTCTTGTCTTCATTCAGATTTTGCATTCCTTCCTTCCTCTGTTACTGTGCTTGTAGCTTCAGTCTCCACAGTTCTTACTTTCATTCTTCCTTCCAGTTTCCTTCTTCTTTCGTATCATTCTCTTCATCTTTTCCATTCCTTCTTCATCCATTCCTTTCCATTTAGCCTTAAGTATGGTATCTCCTGTCTTTCTTACATTATTCTTCACTGTTTCCTAGGTCTTCACTTTTTTTTTAATTACAGCATTATTCCTTATCTTCGCTGTGCCATATTTTCTTCTTTCGATTGTATCCATTTCACAACTTCTGTTCTCTCCATCAGCCTAAAAATTTCTGTTTTCTTTCACATGCTGATATAGTCATTCCTTATTTAAACAGGATGTGTACAGGCAAAATGCTAGCACAGTATAAGTGCATGTATGCATTATGTATGGTACTTCTGGTCATATCTGAGGAGAAAGAAAGCACTAAATAAACTCACATTTATACAGTACTTTCAAGTAAATATAATAAATCATCTGCAACTGTAAATGAAGAGTAGGTGTTAAATCATTACGTACCAACTCGATAGTGAAGCAACTTTATAAGCAGGGCTGTGGAGTCAGAGTTGGAAGCAGTTATGGTGATGCTGGAATTGGAGTTGGTAAGAAAGTCCCGACTCCAACTTTGACTCCGACCACCATTAGAGAAATTTTAAACATGATGTAGATGTAATTTGGAGCTGTTGCCTTTCGAACAACAGTTCCTTCAGTATTATTTCTTGTTGCCGCTGCAGCTCCTTTTTTCGTATTTTCCACATTTTATGTAGGTCTTGTTTGTTCTCCTGTTCTATGTTTGTGTTGATCATAAACACAGGAGCTGCCATCTGTTAACAGAACAACAACAACAGAATGTAAACAGACACCACGATCAGCAGATTTCCCACTGAGTGAATGTATTTGGAAAATTTCTTGATTTTTGAATGTAGAGGTGAGTTTCTTTAATACAAAATTACTAGAAACGAAATGGTTATGGTATAAAGTGACGAGGAGGCATCATCCATTGCCTGTAAGCTGTGAGGTGGGAATTTCGAGCATGTGCAAGTCAGTGAAGACCCATCATGGCAATTTTATTGCTGAGAAAGTCTAAGGGGGCAAAGTTGGAGTCAGACACACAAGAAATCAAGCAGTCAGAGTCGGGTGTTTTGGATACAGACTCCACAGCCCAGTTATAAGAAGTAACTACAGAAAATCCTTTGTTTATGTCAGTTTTTAAATGTTCCTTTTGTTATTAAATTCATAAAAAAATTACAGAAAAATGAGCAGTTAAACTTACATTGCTGTCATAAACGTGAGTAACCACTACCAATTCACCCAGTTTCCAGAATTGTATGAGTTGCTTGGAAAATGTCGATGTTTTGAAACATCCCCCCCCCCCTCACACACACAGGAATGAGATGACACGCTATAAATTTCTCTCTGATTTTGAAATGTTTGTGTGTTTCAGATGGCTTCCATAAGGTGGTGTCTGCAGACTCGGGGGGCCTACGGATGGAGAAGGACGAGATGGAGTTTGCCCACCCACACTTCATTAGAGGACAGGAGGGATTGTTAGAGAACATCAAGCGAAAGGTACAGTATAAAAAAGCATGGAACAGCACTGGTAACTTAATACTAATTGAAAGTGTACTGTCTCTTCATCATCATTATCTTTATTATCATAAATTTTTCTCCAAGAATGGAGTGAGGTTGAGTGGTATTTTATAAAAAGTTCATTCCTGCATGGCTTTAATCCTTTCTGTGTAATTGATCTCCTTAAGTTAAATAAAGTAATCTGGTATAATTATAATGAAATAAAGATCTTGAAGAAGTTAAGCACCAGGTAACTACATGAAATGTGACTGTTCTAAATATATGTTAAGTATATAGAAACCATAATCTCACTGAAAATTCCATATGAATTTTGAATATTTTTTGTCAATGCCTTTGTTAGTATCTGAAATGCCACATTTTCATGTAGAATGACTATCTCCCATTGACAATACTGGCTTATTGATACACAGGGTGGTCCATATATTATGCCTCAGTACCAGGTCATGTTATGGAGTTTTAGTCTCTTACAAGAATATCGCAAACAGCTACAGGTGCACATTCTTATCATTATTTTTTATTTATATTATATATATATATTATATATATATATGTCGCCTTGGTTGTTTAATATTTACATGGATGGTGTTGTAAGGGAGGTGAATGCAAGAGTTTTAGGTGGTCTGAGTCTGGTAAATGTTGATGGAGGAGAGTGGAATCTGAAGCAGCTGCTGTTTGCAGATGATACTGCACTGGTGACTGATTCAGAGGAGAGATTGAGACAGTTGGTAGAGGAGTTTGGAAGGGTGTGTGAAAGGAGGAAATTGAAAGTAAATGAGAATAAGAGTAAAGTGATGAAGTGTACGAGGTTGATAGATGGTAGGGGGATGAATATAGTTTTGAATGGTGAGTTGCTTGAGGAGGTAGATTGTTTTAAATATCTAGGGTCACATGTTGCTGTGGATGGAAGAATAGATGCAGAAGTGAAGTTTAGAATAAATGAAGTAGGAAAGGTGCTGGGAGGAATGAAAAAAGTGTTTAAATGTCGTTCGCTTAGAATGGATGTAAAGAGAAGGCTGTATGAGGGTGTTGTGGTACCGACTGCATTATATGGGGCTGAAACATGGAATATGGGTGTAGCAGAGAGGAAAAGTTTGAATGTAATGGAGATGAGATGTCTGAGGAGTATGTGTGGAGGACGCGTATGGATCGAGTGCGAAATGATGAAGTGCGAAGGAGAACTGGAGTTGTTCGGGAGATGGCTGGTAGAGTTGAGCAGAGGGTGTTGCAATGGTTTGGGCATATGGAGAGAATGGATAATGAGCGATTGGTGAAAAAGATAACTAGATCTGATGTGAGAGGTGTAAGACTGAGAGGAAGACCACGAATAGGATGGATGGACAGTGTGAAGAGAGCGCTGGATGCGAGAGGGATGTCTGTTGAGCAAGGAAGAGTGGCTGTGCGTGACAGAAATAAATGGAGAGAAATTGTGAATGAATAAGTGATGACGCAGCCCTGAGGGGATATTCTCCCGCTTTTGGTCTGATCAGCTAGTCAGGTCAGGTGCGGGTAAGGGGATGGGTCTGTTATGATGTGGCAGGGGTAAACCAGTTCTGCTGTCGGGCCCTGCTGTGGATGTCACTGATTGCATTGCGCAGTTGACCCTTGTGCGTTGTGATGCAGTGAGGATCTGTCCGTTCTCCCCTTTGGGACTAAGATGCGAATAAATGTGTTTGAATGGATGAGTAAATGGAGAGTGAGTCGTCCTGTCTCGGCTACCTCCCTTTCCTTGGGGGAAGCAGCCTAGGTATATAGATAGATAGATATATATATATTTGCTTTGTTATTATTTATATATTGGCATATAATCTTACTGACCATTTCATTGATCTTTTCCAGGTAGGTTTGTGTACAGTAATTGAACATTTCTTTAATATGGCTCTGTTATTAATTTTTTTTCTTTGAGGGAACAATCTTGTGGGTTTCTAGTCTTTGCTTCTTTCTTCCTTCCTTGAGATTTTTTTTAATTATTATTAATGAAAAAGTGCTATACATTAGTTTTTGAAATACCAGTTTGGTATTGTCATTTCTTACTGTATCGTTTTTTAGTTCATGGAATATGTATTATAAGGAATAGGTACAGTATTTTTTTTTTTTATGAACTGTGCAATATATATAACATTGAGATGCAAATGGGACAGATTTAGGACAGTTCTTTTGCTCAAACTGGATAGAACTACTGGTAGACAAGGTATACTCTGTTTTTTTATATGCACACTAATGCTTGCCATGTTTTAACATTATTTCTTTTATCCTTGTCCTTTTCCTAACCCAATCTCTCCCACCCCCCTTAAAAAAAAAAAAGAACGTGTTGGAGAACTATAAGCAGAGTATCGGTACTCATTGGCATGAAACACACAATTGTTCACTCATCACTCAATCATCATCATCCAGTGTTTTCCTTTCTCTAGGGAATCACATGGTGGGATGGCCATGAAAACTGCCTTCTGGCTACTTGTCCTCCCATAACCTTTGTCATTCCCCTTACTTTCCCTTTTCTTGCATTACTGAACTGCTTCCCTTGCTTTTTCCTTACCACAAACAGCTTGTCTCTCCTAACATTACCATCAATCTCACTTTCATAGACTTTGGCTTTTTTTTTTTTTTTTTTTTTTTTTTTTTTTTAAATACCATGTCAGTATTTTTTTTTTTTTTTTTTTTTTTTATCCATTCAGTAATTCTACATCTCACGTCTATTGTCCTTTCTTCCAATCCAAAATATGTATATATTTCTCTCTTACACCATCCATCCTTCTGATGCCTGCAACTTCGACAAAGGTAATTTCTGCAGCTCATTACCCTACCAAGAAGGTTCCATTATTCACTACCCAGGTTTTGCTCCCTTACAGGACTGTCATCAGTAACAGACTTTCATGCAGTGTGCTTTTCATCTTCAACATAACCATCCTACCCTTCAAAATTTTACCAAGTTCTCTAGTTGTTCCTATTCTTTGAAGGGATATCTCATTAACCTCACAGTTGATTTGCCATGTTTACATACTATAGCACAGCTCACTGATATTTAAGCTTCAGTTTCCTTAGCACTTCATCCAGCTCTTTGAAATATAAGTCCCACCTCACACACAAAAACCATCCACACTGAGTGTTCTCTTTTTAAATATGCATCACAAATGCCAGTGTTATAAATTTCTCAAATTTGATCATCTTTCTTTTTCATGCATTCATTTACCATAACGATCCGTCTTCATATTGGCCTTCCATGCTTCTTCCCACCTTCATACTCAGTCACATATGCCCATTTTACAAGCCTACGCATATCCATTTTCAGTACATGACCATATTACAAAGCCAGGTATTAACCATATAACCAAATAATGAATGTTGTGGAGCCTGCTATGGTGCCCATGTTAACTGGATGAAGACACTGATGGGGCATCAGTCCAAGAGCCAGACTTCTACAATCTTCCCCATGCCTCTTTGTGGTGAGGCGCCATCTGCCACAAGGGAACTTAGGTTTGTTGCATGAGACAGCCCTTCAGGGGCATGTGCATGCCTGTGGTTGATGGGTCAGCTCAGCCAGACAGAGTGGGACTACTCAGCAACGGCAGTAACAACCATCATTTCAGCACACACCCCTCTATCCTCTGATCCATAAATATTTCTTACTCCATGTCATTCATCTTTATGTTGTTTATACTATCCAGTTTATGCAACCAACAAACCAGTATATTCGTTAACAGTCCTATTTCCATGGCTGTCACACTTGACTTTTCAAACTTATGCCATGCCATTATCTCGCACACATCCATGATTGTGAGTGCTTATGCTTTCATGCAGTCATCTTACAACCTCTGCACTTGATCCTCTGTTTCATTTCAAGACCTTCATAAAACCATCCACGTTTCTTTTGTGGGCCAGTGTACTCTGTCATTTTTCTTAATGCATTTACTTTCTTTCTTCTTCTTAATCACTGCCTAGTGGAACATAAAATCTTTCACCAGTTTCTTTCAGAATTTGTATTATAGATGTTGTATAGGTAAGTTTTCATGATAGTCTTCTGCGCTGTAAATTCCCACTTAGCACTGGGTTTGTTTCTTGGAGTTGCCGTTGAATGATACTTTGGCACAAAGATTATCTTTGTCAGTATAATTATATTCATGATCAGTGCATGTTTATATCCAATGGGTGGTTGGGGTTTATTGCTTAAGTAATGCCACTCAGGGATGAGTGAGGCTGGCCACTCTAATCTTAAATGTCAGGACCAACTTGCCCAGCCCCTGGCTCCTTCACTTCTCATGGGGCACCATTGGATTAGATGATGAGTGAAATTAATTAATAATACTGAAATTAAAATACAGCTTATAAGTTTGGGGGTTTATAAAGAATGTGTAGATCTTTGAGCTAAGGTTCTGTATACTAAGTGTTATAAAATCAGACTGCATAGGTTTGTTAAATATTTGTTTGAAATTCATTTGTTGGGAGTTTAAAAAAGAAAAACTTCAATTTCTGTAGTTCCAGTGTTGTGAAACGAGTACTTGACTGTCTGATGTGTCTAGGCAAGTGTGTCTTCAGTAGTAGAATTTTCATATATAACAAGCTGTATTAGATTTTAATGGATTCCACCTAGCATGGTACTATGAACTGAATTGCGTTATGTAAAAGTAAGCTAGTTCAGATTTTTTTTTCCAGTTGATTGCAAATTAAACTATTCACCAGTATTATGAAATATAAATGTGAATGATTTAACAGATTTCCAAATTGTGTAGGGTAAGTAGTTGATATACGGTTTTAGAATGTGAAAAAATGACTGACCTCTGTTGGAAAGCAGAGAAGGTAGGCGATGAAGGTTTGTATTCTACATACCTGTTATAATTTACATTGTTTAGTCATTGTTTGTATAATGTAACAATACTTATACTGTGAAAAGATGGTCCTTAGAAATTGCCATCATGATTGGTTATATTCTCCTGTTTGTTATGATGTAGCATGTGCAAGCATTAAACAGAGTGTTACTGTATCTGCAATTACCTTGAGAGAAAAAATGTCAACAGTTACCTTGTCATCCACTACTGCTGCAACAAGCATCTGATACGTTGTGGTTTATTAGACCCAGCAGCAGCTTTGGATTCTGACTTCAGGTTCACTGTTTGAATCCATGATTGAGGTAATATAGATTGACCAAAATGAAAAAGTTATTTACAGAGTTACCTTAAGTCTTGTGAATTAGGTGGCAGTTTCAGAATTGTGATGTCATCCTTTGTTTTATACCACAATGTATCAACTCAGCACTAGCAGCAGAACTGTCCTTGTGTTTGTAGGTTTCCCGTTTGCATCTCTTTTCAGCAACAGCGCAGGATTCCAAGCGATGCCATGGATTTTTCCCAGATCCCCGCAAGCCGCACAGTAGTAGTGGAGGAGAGCAAGACAGTCAACAAACTCCTGGGTGACCTGAGGGATATGAAACGTGACCAGGACTCGATGAGTTCTAAGCTTCTCAGCTTGAAGCGTGAGAATGAGGCACTGTGGAGAGAGTATGCCAGCATGAGGCAGAAGTTCTCCAAGCAACAGCAGATTATAGAGAAGGTGAGTCATTATATGTCAGATCAGTATAACCAGGAAGTTTGAATTAAGTGCAGATTTTTAGCCAGTGTATAAGTGCAAATACAAATAAAAGAAACCCATTTAACTTGAAGGGGGAGGCGGTGGCTGAATTGGTAGAGAGGTGGCCTGCAGTCCTAATGGACCCAGGATTGAATCCCGGCTGGGGCAGGGAACAGTTTAAGGATTTGAATTTCCTAAAAGCAGACTTTCCTGATCTACCAGATGACCCGCCGGCATGTCGTAAAAATAATACCCCCGCTAATACCGTACACCAGTCCTGTATGAGACAGCCCTAGCATGTATTCAGTATGGATGGTGGGTGTTAGCGCTGAAGTGGTGACATGTGGAGGTGTAGGAGGACTACTGGGCCTTGGAATAGGTCACTGCCCCCCAAGAATTAGGCCCTGAAGCCTTTGCCCAGAGTCGGACACGTAAAAAAAAAAAAAAAAAAATGTATTACATCATGACACATATTGGCCATCTTAGTGAACCATCACAAAAGTGCATAACCACCCTAAAGAAAGCAAAGTTAATGTGAGCTACACAGTATGGTGACCGTGTGCCAAGGAATAACCCAGTGACAGTTTGAACTAGAAAGTGATCATCAGACGAATGCATTGATTTTTTTTGTTTTTTAACATACAGTGTTTGTAATCATATCTACACACATACATACAATACATCTTTTTTATAATAGTGAAAATTTAGTTGACAGTTTTTCTGGAATTTTCTGTTGACTTATTTGGAAAAGATTATAAAATGTGGTTACATACTGTATAATGAGGACTTAATTTATTGATTTACCCTGTTCGGTTGATGAAATTTTTCTGTAGTTTACTGTGATTATTTGCAGAGAGATAATGAGAAAAATGACATATGCAGAACTTACTATGATTATTGTTTTTCCTTCTGCAGCTGATACACTTCTTGGTGGCAATGGTCAAGAGTCCCTCCAAGCCACTGGTTCATAAGCGCAAGTTTGGCCACCTAGCACTGCAGGGGGCAGAAGAACCAGGTGCCTCTTCTGCTAAAATTGGTTCACTCCCACAGTTCTCAGCTGGTGACCCCCTTGATGTAAGTATCACATTGTCACTAAGGTATGATAAAAACCAGATTGTTTCATTTACTTTGGTGAACTTTATTATTAATCACAATATAACAAAAACTGCTTATCAGCTGTACTCTTTGTCTCTATTTGGTGAACCTTAGTCACTGGGAAATACAGTATATTTGGAAAAACACTGGGAAATACAGTATATTTGGAAAAATTCATCCTTCCATATTTGTTTATAAAAATATGTAATAAACCTTCATTGTTTTAGCTTTACTCTTTGTCCCCTGTGGTGAACCTCAATATTGATTACAAGGTATTGGCCTTTTGTGTATGTTTGTACAAAAGTTTTGAGTAATCTATTGTTTTGTATCCTACATGTACAGTGTTTAATTATTCATTGTTTTTACTGTTTTTCACATTATATAACTGTTGCCCATTCAGCTGTTGGATAGTGATGGGCTGAGTGGTGGTGCGCAGATATTGGAGGTGACTGACATGGGTGACTTTGAGGTAGGAGAGGAAGGGGACAGTGCTGGGGAGGACCCACTGGAACAGACCAGTGAAAAGAGGGACACCACCACCACCACAACAACAACAACAACAACCATAACAACAACAGCAACAATCACCACAGCTTCACCATCACCTCAAGCCACAACTACGCTGAACAATGGGAGGTCAGAGTTAAATTTTTTATGAGGTGCACAGAAATGAAGGCAGACAAATGGCAGTATGCCATGAAGTGTAATTTCAACACTGAAATATAAGAAAAGAATCTGTAGGCTACATGTATTTCTGGCATTTGTCTGCATAAATATATATATTACCTGGTACTTGTCCATAAGTTGATCATCCAGTCTTGTATTACCCCATATGAAGGGTACGGACCTGTGACAGATATCATAGGTGAGAATGATCCAAGCTACTTTTTGTTAGTAACAAACCCCAGCCACCCCTTGGTATCCATATGTTCCCTTACATGTTGGATGATCAACTAATGGACAAGTTCTGGGTAGTATATATATTTATGTAGACAAATGCCAGAAATTAATGGACCCTACAGATTCTTTTCTAATATTCTATTAGTTGAAAATACAATTTATGGCATAATGGCATTTGTCTGCCTTCATTTCTGTACACCTCATATACAAAAAAATAAATATAACATTTGTACACACGCTTATAATGTGTGTCTCTCCAACATATATATGCACCTAAATATTGTATAATATATAGTGGTGGGTGGGGGTGCTCACCATCCACTTACTCTATGTAGTGCTGCTCTCAGGTGACTGCCCTTTCCTCTCTTCCTACCTTCTTTCCATCCTTCCTCTTCTGTCTTTCTTTCATTCTTTCCTGTTCCTTCTGTCTGCAGGTGACTCTACACTGAGTGACGAGCCAAATGGTTTCCTGTACACCAAGAAATCATTTACAACTCTGAGTGGTAACCATATAGCCAAATTATGACACCTGGTGGGCACTCCATTCGGATGGAGCTTGTGCAGGTTCATATCCAAGGGGTGGTTGGGGTTTATTGCTCTTGTAATGCCACTCAGGGATGAGTGAGGCTGGTCACTGTCATCTTAAATGTCAGGATCAACTTGCCTAGCCCAGGGCTCCTATGCTTCTCATGGGGCAACACAGGATTAGATGATGATGATGATGATGATGATACATACCAGTACTATATATTGTTTGATATATCTATATAAATTGTGTTTATCATATTGTTTTTAGAGGCTCCAATGTGCTTGAATGTGTTTGCCGTAGTCACTTAGCTCGGCACAGTGCTCAGTCTCTGGCAGCTTCCCTGTTCTGTCCCTTGTCCCTGATAAGGGATATATACATTTAGTTCCTCAGTATAACAGACCATCTGGGGGAAGCCAGGTTTGTTTCTCGTACTGACTTCCTTCAAACTCTTTCCCTTTGCTGTACTGTTATATCTTGATTTCTTTTCTTTGGCTACTTCAGTAGTCATTTCTCTTCTGAACTGTCTGCTTGCATTACCTCTCCATTACGGCAGGTGTGTAACACCCATCTGGCAGCAATCACTCACCTGCCATCTGTCCAACTCTAATGCATGTTTACAACTATTACTCCCGGTCCTTCATGTTTGCAACAGGTCACCTCTGGCACTGTCTTCTTCTGTCTGTATTTGTGTCTGCCTGTGACCTCCAGTCTTTTAAACGCAATGTTTCCAGGCATCTGGAAACAAATGGATCTTGAGTTTGCCTATTTCACATTATATTTTCTTGGAGAGAACTATGTTATGGACTTCTGCCTTTTGGTTCCTTTTTCCTTGCATTAAAAGAGAAAAAATAAAAGTTGATCAGTAGAAAAGTGGCAGCTGAGAGTAAATTTGGTTTAATTTTATTCTTTTCATGTAACAGTGAAGAACTGGTAACAGCTGGCACCAGTTTAATGCCTTTAAAGTGTAAATGCATAAAGCTAGGCTAGTGTGGATCCAGCATATTTAATGGTAGATGATCAGGCCACTCAACAATCTTTTCTCTTTCCCACTGTTAGCACACCTAGTGAGGAGGCAAGTTCCAGCATGAAAAAATTTGAGCCGGGGACCATTCTAACAGCGAATGGAGAGCCCTTGCCGTTCCTTCCCACACTTGAGGCACAGACACTCCACACCGGCAGTGAGGAGATCTGTGGTAAGTATGATAAGTGGTGAAGTGGGTAAAGGTGAAGGAAACAAACAAGGGGGTGATGGTGAGGGAAGCAAGCAAGGGGGGGATGATGATGAGGCAGACAGGCATGGGGGGGAGTGATGGTGAGGCAGAGGGAGAGGGCTGGATGATAAATAAAGATGTGTAGTGATGGTGAGGAAGGGCTGGATGATAGATGGGGAAGTGTAGCAATGGTGGGGGAGGCTGGATGATAGACAAGTGTGTGTAGTGATGGTGAGGGAGGGGTGAATTATAGACAGGAAAGTGTACTGATGGTGAGAGAGAGTTGGTTGTAACAGGGAGATTTAGTGATGGTGAAGGAGGGCTGGATGATGGAAAAAGAAGTGGATGATGTTGAAGGAGACAGTATTTGGACATTTTACAATAGGTTAGGAGACTTCATTACAACTTACTAAAATTGTCCCTTGAAGAACTTACATCCAAGGGGTGGTTGGGGTTATTGCTCGTGTAATGCCACTCAGGGATGAGTGAGGCTGGTCACTCTCATCTTAAATGTCAGGACCAAATTGCCTAGCCCCGGGCTTCTACGCTCCTCATGGGGCAATGTAGAATTGGATGATGGATGGATGGATGAGAACTTGCTCTACGCAGTCATGATCCATAGACTCTGGCTCATCCTTATTGGAAGGAGAGTTGAATTCAGGAGTGTTTCTGCACTACAGTTCACCTGAGCAATGCATTTACAAATGCACAAGCCAACAAATCATGAGTTTCAGATGCACATCAACACAGGATGGATTGTGATGGGGGCATCCTGAGTTATGACCAATGTAGGCTAAAAAATACGGATCACAGTTGTGCATAGAAACCTGTAGCGTAATGTCTCCTTTCCCTCTTCACGGGAAGGATACACAAGGATATTTTATGTGCAAGGTTTTCAGTTTTGAAAGTGAAATTGAAGCCAGTGGAGATTTGACAGACTTTGCTGAGATCATCGAACATAATTGGTGAATGTTATTGAGGTTGCCTTTCACAGTATGACAAGTTGCATCATTAGTAATCAAAACACATATTTTTCTGTCTGTCAGTAGCCAGATGCCATAATCCCTTAGGAGGTGGCTGTTTGTCTTTGAGTTAGTTGTTCAGTACGGAGGGACACTAACTTTCCACCAACTTGTTGACATGTGGGGAACATGTATGGGTTGGTTATATGGTTTCCACCCAGCATTGTAAATGGTTACCTGGCTTACAGGAAACCATTAGGCTTGCTTCTCAATGTAAAGCCACCTGAAAAGAAAAGAAGAGTAATAAAAAATGACAGGAAAGCTGGGAGAAAAATAAAGAGAAAAAGAATAGTAAAAGTGAAGGAAGAAGTAGGCAGGATTACACCATGTGATTGGATGATGGTCACCACCACCTACCACCAGTCTGCCCCTGTAAGTGCCTGAGTGTGTTGAGCATGGGGGTGCACTGCCTCTTGATGTCTTGTATGTGGTCCATGAAGGTGAATTTAGTGTCATATGTCATTTGAGGATCTTGGTGGAAGAGGGATGAGGTACATTGTACATTGTTAAGTATGATGCTAGGGGAGTATCTATACTCATGCTTACTGCTGGTAATGAGTGTGATGTGGCTTTGGCTGGAGTGATCATCAGCCTGTTGTCTTTAAGCAGTGCCTGAAGTGTATTAAGGTAGTCTCGTTGCAGGTTGCAGGTTGTGTCTGCAGTGTAGTGTGAGATTGTAGGTGAAATTTGGGTCTGGTTATTAGGGATTTTAAGAGACTTTCAGGATAGACATGTTTCCAGGGCACTATAAGTACAGTATTGTCAGAAATAAATGTGGGTGTGGGTGTGTGCGTGTGCATGTGTGCATGCATGCATGCATGCATGCATGTGTGTATGTGCTTAT
Organism: Coenobita brevimanus; assembly: GCF_032717465.1. Classification (NCBI taxonomy): domain Eukaryota; kingdom Metazoa; phylum Arthropoda; class Malacostraca; order Decapoda; family Coenobitidae; genus Coenobita; species Coenobita brevimanus. Next base: position 36,290,397 of record NC_137039.1, read on the forward strand.
GTGTGTGTTTGTGTGTGTGTGTGTGTGTGTGTGTGTGTGTGTGTGTGTGTGTGTGTGTGTGTATGCATGCATGTATTTATAACTTTAATAGTCACACTAGCATGGTTGTGATGTTGTACCAGTAGGTAAAAGCAAGCAGTCTTGGAGATGATTGTTTGCAGATACAGAACCCAAGTTTTGAATGTACCTTTTTGTTGGCAGCCACTAGTGTTGTGAGTCCACAAGGCACAGTACTTATGGATGAGGGCACTGGTAATACAACCTTTGAGTCACTGTTGAAGGACCACATGGAAGCTCCACCTCTCAGCCCTGAACTGCTCAATACAGTTGACCCCAGTGCTGTTACTTCATCCGTTAAATATGCTGCCACCAATTCTCCACCATCCAGGTATTATCTCAGTGTAAAGAACTGACACTACTAAGGTTATGCTTGTAAGTTGAAATCTTATTTATTTATTTATTTTTAGGTGATTCTGGTTGGCGGGGGCACTCATCATCCACTCACTCGATGTGGTGCTGCACTCTTGTGCCTGCCCTTTCCGCTCTTCCTTCTTTCCATCCATCCTCTTCTGTCTTTCTTTCCTTCATTTTTTCTTCTTTCCATCTGTGTGTGACTCTACATTGAGTGACAAACCAAATGGTTTCCTGTACACCAGGAAACCATATACTATGCTGGGTGGTAAACATGTAACCAAATTATGGCACCTGGTGGTTTAGTAGGCAAATAAGGTGCTCCAGTCTGATTGAGCCTGTGCAATTTTATATCTAAGGGGTGGTTGGGGTTTATTGCTCACGTAATGCCACTCAGGGATGAGTGAGGCTGGTCACTCTCTTCTTAAAATGTCAGGACCAGCTTGCCTAGCCCCGGGCTTCTACGCTTCTCGTGGAGCAACATAGGATTGGATGATGGATGGATGGTTGGATATATATATATATATGTATATACAGTGTATATATATATATTTATTCATTCATTCATTCCTCATCCAATCCTACATTGCTGCACGAGGAGGGTATGAGCCTGGGGCTAGGCAAGTTGGTCCTGATATTTAAGATGAGAGAGACCAGCCTAACTCATCCCTGAGTGGCATTACGTGAGCAATAAACCCCAACCATTCCTTGGATATAAACCTTCCCCGGCTCAATCCGATTGGAGGGCCGTAATTACTCACTAAACCACCAGGCACCAAAATTTGGTTATATGGTTACCACCCAGCATAGTAAATGGCTTCCTGGTGTACAGGAAACCATTTGGCTTGTCACTCAGAGCAGAGTCACCCATAGGCAGAAGTACGAGGAAAGAATGAAGGAAAGAAAGACGAGGATGGAAGGAATGAAGGATGGAGGAGAGGAAAGGGCAGACACCCAAGAGCAGCACTACGTGAAGTGAGTGGATGGTGAGCGCCCCCACCTGCCACTCAAAGAACTTTTTTTTTTTTTTTTTTTTTTTTTTTTTAATACTGTATTTTGAACATGAACTTATGAAGAGAATGCTTGATTTCTTTCATTTGAAGCCTTCCTTCATAAGTTTGGAACTCCAGGCTTGCAACAAATTTATTAACTAATGTATAACAGTGAGGCTTTGCTTGATCGTTAAAGAGAAGTTTTGTAGTACGTCTAGAAAAAGAAATGTATAGTAGGTGTTGGTAATGAGAATCTGTACTCTTGTGTAATATCATGTGTGTAATGTCATGTTGTATTAAGGACTGCCTCCCAGAAGGGATAGAAACTTGAGGTGCTATATATACTGTACTGAGGTTTTTATATTGCAGCAGCATAGTGAAGAGTGCAAGTGGGTCTGGTAGGAATGTGCAGGTGAGAGTCCTTCCACAGAAAGGGAAGGGAAAAACTATTACTACCACAACAACTGCCGCCTCCCTTCAGCCACCACAAGACTCCTCCATGAGTGTCGCTGTACCCGACAAGACAATACACAAGTTAGCAGTGTTAGAAACTTTTGACTGTACATGCATTGTGGTTTTGAGTTTCCATTTGGAATGAAGGCCATGTGCTTTGCACATCAGTTTGAATTCCCAAGAGTTGGGTGGAGATTTTTTGATAGTGTGATGATGTATTATCACCAGGGATGTAGGCCAGCCACCAACCAGTAAATTGTATGGACCAGTAGGTTGTATTCTTGTGGGATTAGGAGGTTTCCTGGCACCTCTTCCTTAGCACTTATTGTAATTTCTATGTCTCGCATTAATAAGTCATATATAATTTTGTACATATTGAAATTACCAACTCTGAAAGGTGATATGAATTCACTCATAAAGATAATTACAGTAAAAAAACTACTGGAGGTGGTTATGCCTGTGAGGTGGAGTCAGGATTTCAGAAGCTTGATTAGGAGGTGAGTGAGTGTGTGGCTCATTTCTTTAAACATGCAGGTGATTAATTCTTTCGCTATTAGATAATTATTGTGTTGTTTAGTTTTTGAAGGCTCCAACATGCTTGCATGCATCAGCCTTGGTCATCTAATAATGGCTCTTCATGCTGCTTGATCTCTGGCAGCCTCCCTGTTCAGTCCCTTAACCATGAGGTCACACATAATGACCTTGTCCCAGGCCTTTTTGGGTCTGTTCCTCGCAACCCCATCCCCAATATTAACACTCTTACTTTCTACACCCAATTATCATCCTCCATCCTCTCTACATGCTCAAACCACCTCAGTCTACCTCTCCTCATCAGAACACCAATACACTCCAGTCCCATCCTACCTCTCAACTCTTCCATCGTACACCTAGCCCCTCCAGGCCTTGCACTCAGGGGCGCACTGCACATCCACCTAATCATTGTCATTTTTGTACGTTTGAGCCTGCAAATATCCTCTTCCTTTACTCTCCAGGTCTCGCTGCCATACACCATTACACTCCTAACACATGCTGCATACAAAGGTCTCTTAGCATGGATGGAGAGCCCTCTCAGTGTCAGGAGAGGCAACAGCTCCCTGAACTTCTTCCAACCACTCCTTACCCTTGCCACAGAGGTAGCTCCAGCCCCACCTCCAGCACATAACATGTCTCCGAAATAACAAAACTTCCACACACTCAAGAGACCCACCAACAAGTTTAATCCTTTCATGCCTGACAGTCTCCACGTGCTCTCCCCGACTGTGTGGAGCTACAGAATGTGGTGATATTTTTTGGTCTCTTAGATGGAGCCAGGATTCCATGGGCTTGAATAATGAGTGAATGGAAGCATGGTCTATTGAATTGGGCAAACTCTGGCTGTCTGGATGCTGCAACTACTCACCCCACCCAAGGGTGGGAAACGAGGTCTGGATGATGATGATGATGTTTTCTCTTCTTGCTCTTCTGTTTCTGCCTCATCCCATACTTAGGTGGGGAAAAGAAGTCAGGATGATAGTGATGATGATTATAATGATATGTATGCTGTCTTTGGCCATTTAAAGAATGGATAGAAATAAGATATAAGACAGTGATCTGTAATATTCAAAATATTTTGCTAAGGAAGAGTTGCTAGAAAGCCTCCTAAGCAAACAAGAATATGGGACTATTTCACTGGGTAACTTGTTGATAGTTTTTCTTACACTGTATTTTTATGTATTTGTTTCTAGCCACCTGACCACTTTATTCAGCAATGGAAAGATCTTTATTAGTGAAGCTGTTGATGCAAGCTACATCAAACCTGTCAAGTTAAAAAAGTCTTCCCCAAACTGAGTAGGCATGTTTGAAGTAGTAAGAAGATAATATAGAATACATCATTAGACTTAAGGGATTAATTTCTCGGACCCTGTTGTTTATTCTGTATTAATTCCAATTGACGTGTTTCAGGCAAGAGCTACAAAGTCATATGGATGACATGCAGAATGCCATCGACTCATTACAAGACTTCCTTAGTTCGGGCAACTTTAATGTGGACCCTTCCATGCTTCTCACGGTATGAAGTCAGTCAGTCATAATTCACCTTTATTGTTCAGTTATTTCTCAGGTTCTAGACAGTTGAACAATAGGGATTTGTTTCTCAGTGACCCCCACATTCACTGGATTTCACATTTCACAGCCAACATTCCTAGAATTCTCTCCTATAAACTGTTTGTTGTGAGCATTCGTCAATGACTTCGTAGTTTGTAAGATTGCTCACTTAAGTGTTAACCACTTGGTGAATGTTGTAGCTAGGCCAGTAACAGCACTGAAAGACAGAAGAAAATTTTCCATTTGAATTAATATAATAATTTTTAGGATGCTACATTTCATGAAGTTTCCTTAGGAGAGAAATGCACCATGGGAATTTCTTATTACCAGCCTACCTGATCCTTGGATGGGAAATGAGATATTTTTGATGTTGGTGTTTTCATTGTCACACAGATCTTATATACATTTTTACTACTACAGGCAACAAATTTTGTCCATACTCTGTTATTATACACTGTAACTGTTGTTGAGTGTGTTTTTTAATGCAAAGAAATTTTGAATGTTCCCCTTGACTCATCCATATAGAAAGTAAGCCACATTATTAAAAACAAAATTTTTAGAACGTAGTAAAATTAACAGTAAATTAATTAATCTGTACCACAGGTTTAGTTCATCTGATTTTAGCAGATACAGTGACCCAATTTTTCTAATGTGTATTATTATTGACCATCTGTAGCATATTGCCAGATTTATTTATTTTTATTTTTATTTTATTTTTCTCCTCACCAGGTCTTTGGATCAGATGGCAACTACCTTCCTGAATTGGATTCTGTGGGATCGGTCTCTAGTGGTACGTTTCTACACATTAAACCTTTTACTGTTGCTGTTGAGTGATGCCTTCATGCAGTGGCACTGATATAGCCAAGCAGCTTTGCTGCCTTGTTATAGAAACATCCGTCAACTCCCTCACATAGTAGTGGACTGCAGAAGGATAGCATAAACCTACAGTCCACTGGCTTCATGTCCAGATGACCCTAAACCATAACAGCTGTAACAGCCCTCTTCACTATGCTGACATCTTTAACCCTTTGAGATTCCAATGACGTATTTCGCATTGTTTCAGATCCAGCCTCAGAGATTCCGATGACGCGTTTATGCGTCATTGTAAGGTACTTTCGTAAAATAGTCACCATAAAACGCGTTACGCATCATAACAAATAAACTTGAGCGTGATGTCATGGAAAGGTTGCTCTATGTGTGGTGGGTACTGCACAGCTGGTCTGACTCATGGCTTTGTCTCTTTGTTACTTTATTCTTGGTGAATATTTTTTTACTGCAAGGTATAAAATTATTGGTTTTTGCCTAAGTTCAGGTCATCATTATGACTTTATATTTTCGTTGTTTTCCCTTTGTGAACATACTACGATAAAGTACTACTATTCAGCTTTAAAATTACACCAAGACCAGCATTCTGTCATGGAAACTATATATATTTACACAGATCAATCAAAGAAAAAATTTGCCACGTGAATAAGCGGCCAAGAATCATACAAAATGTGCATATTTTTTCTTTTGCTTTACTGCATAGTAACATGCATAATTTGTCTTAAACTGTATATCATTGTAAAGGTAATTTATTGTAGTTTTGCTTGGTTTAAGCCAGCTTAATAAAATATCTATTAGTTTTTTTTTTTTAATACATTTTTCTACAGCACGGTATAAAATTTTTGGTTCACCTAACTTCAACGTGTCATTTTGACTTTATTTTCTTTGTTTTTATATTTTGAACACACTGCAATAAAGTACAACTATTGAGCTTCAAAAGGACACCACAACCAGCATCCATCCAACCTTCCATCATCTAATCTTACGTTGCCCCAAGAGGAGCGTAGTAGCCCGGGGCTAGGCAGGTTGGTCCTGACATTCAAGATGAGAGTGACCAGCCTTACTCATCCCTGGGTGGCATTACGTGAGCAATAACCCCAACCACCCCGTGAGTATAAACCTGCACAGGCTCAGTCCGATTGGAGTGCCGCAATTACCCACTAAACCACCAGGCGCCATAATTTGGTTATATCGTTACCACCCAGTGTAGTTAATGGTTTCCTCGTGCACAGGAAACCATTCAGCTTGTCACACAGTGTATCCTATCAGTAAAAACTGTATATACACTGACCGATCAAAGAAAAAGATTGTGATGCGAATATGCGGCCAAGAATAATTTTTTAAAATGTGCTTGTTTTTCCTTTTGCAATACTATGCAATAAAGTGCAATAAAAAACATAATCTATATATCATTGTAAAGGTAATTTATTTTAGGTTTGCATGGTTTAAACCAGATTTATATATCTTCATTAGTTTTTTTTTTTCCCCAAATATTTTTCTATGGCAAGGTATAAAATTCTTGGTTTTTGCCTAACTTCAACTTGTCATTTTCACTTTTCATTTTTTTTGTTCCTTTTTTGAACATACTGTGATAAAGTTCGACTATTCAGCTTTAAAATGACACCAAAACCAACATTCTATCTTGAAAAGTGTATTTACACAAAGCGATCAAAGAAAAATATTGCGGCATGAAGATGTGGGTCAGCGTAAGAGTGAGTGACTCTAGCACAGACATAATCTGCCTGGCCCAGAAACCTGATGGGGTTAATTTAGTACGTTCTTACTGCCAGATAATTTACTCCTCTCAGAAGAGTTCACTTAGATTCCCATTTACCCTTACATATGCCTCACTACCATCATGAAAACTCTTGATGGCACCTAGCAGCATAGCATCTACAATGTACATGCACCAAACCTTCCACAATCCTTCTCTATCTACTTTGTCGTATGCTTTTTCCAGATACATGAAAGCCATAAACACTTTACAGTCCTTCTCACAAGCCTTCTCAGCTATCTGTCTTACCGCTAATATTTCATCCATACATCCTTTGCCACTCCTAAAGCCTCCCTGTTCATCGTTCACTAGGACTTCTGATATCTCTCATACTTTCTCTATAATAACTTATCCATATACCTTCCCTACAACTCTCAATAAACTTATGCCACAATAATTCGTGCACTCACTTCGCTCACCTTTATTTTTGTACACGGATACAATCATAGCCTTTTTCCACTCTGCTAACACAGTTACACTCATCCATTCCTTCTGACATATCTCCAGTAAGCACTTCATTCTGCTGTCTCCCTTACAGGTAATCATCTCTGTATACACCTCATCAACCCCAGCAGCTTTCCCCTTTAAGCAGTTTCACAGTGTTTTTCACCTCTGTGAGTGTAACGTTTCCTGGCTCTGCATTCCTTCTCTGCACACCCCCAAAACCAACGATCTTTACAGTTGCTCAGCTCTATCTATTCCCATTCATCAGGCTTTCAAAATATTCTTTCCATCTGGTCCTTACTTCATCCCCATGGGTTAATAATCTACCACCTGCATTCTTCACACTTCCTTTCCATTATCACTTCTACATTTCTGCACCTCTTTCCAGAATAACTTTCTATTTTCAGAATAATTTGGATTCGCGTTTCTTCCTAGATCATCATTCACCTCCTTCTTTTTCCTCTTCAGCAGTCTCGTTATGTGCTTCTTGCTCTGAGTATATTTAGTTCTTATTTCAATTGAACCCCTGGTCTGTAACCACTCTAGCCACTTCTTCCATTTCCTCCATTGCTCTCTTAACCTCTTCAGGGTGAATGTGGCAGTGATTGTAGCATATGCACCATGTGATGACAGGAGTGAGACAGAGAAAAATAGGTTTTGGAATGAGCTGGATGAAGCAGTGAGTGAAATGCCCAGGAGCTATAAAGTGATTGTAATGGGTCATATGAATGGAAGAGTAGGCAATGGTTCTGAGGATGGCATAGTGAGTTTTAATGGAGTACCAGGAGGAAATGATAATGGGAAGATTCCAACATTAAAAAAAAAAAAAAAAAAAAAAAAAAATGACCTGCCTGAATAAAGTATGTAATGCAACAGCACCAGTGACACAGTTGAAAAGATTTCTTAAAGCATTTTCATGCAAAGGGATTTTCCACTGATGAATGATGATTTGTAATAAATTGTTGCCATGATACAAATGGAAGGTATATGCACATAAGTTTAACCCCTTCCATCCTATGACATCTTTTTTCATTTTACTCTTCCCATCCCAGAGTGATTTTCTTGAGCTGTGAGGAGACTTCAGACTGGAGAAGTTAGATGTAGCCTTCGTTAACCCCCTCATTTTTTAATATCTATTCAGGGTTGAATAAATTCATATGGCAGCCACAAAAATTAGATGTAAATTATGTTCTTGGACTGAAGGAGTTAAAACAGTAGATTAGTGCCAGTGACTGAAGTAAAAACCTGTGTGTTTGAAGTTAGTGTACACATTATTCTAGAGGTAACAACGTTGAGTTAATTTGCACATTTTTCCACAGGTAATGAGGTGTCTGTTTACAACCCATGCCTTCTAGACCTTGCTGATGACATAGAAGATGATCCACTCACCTTCCTTAACAGCAGCATAGCCTCAACCTCATCTACACCAACTACCACATTAACCAGTGCTGCATCTACATCGTCATCAACGTTATCAACCTCCTTGAACTCACAAACCACTCCCACCACGTCTGTATCTGGTCCCTCAGCTCCTAAGGTCCTTAAGCTAAGTATAAAAAAGGAAAAGGAGGAGAATAAAGATGCTTCCTTGGAAACACCTATAACCTCACCGGTAACACCACTTTATCGGAGCAAGAGACGTACCAACTAGGGGACTTCTCTTCGGTATTACATGTGCTTGATCAAATTCATGTATTTATGGTCCAGTTCTGTATTTTTAGTCTAACTTAAATATATATTTCTTTTCTCAGGTCCTCTGTAGAAAGGGACCATTCACATCCCTTAAAGTAGAGACTGGGTAGAGGTGAAGCTCTGTATTGAATAATATATACGTCCTCATTATAAGATGCCTTTTTTGACTCTTCTTTGCTAATGGCCACTTGACTCATGTACGTGTTTCTCAGTTTATTTTGCTCCTTTTAGACAAAAATATTCAGCTGAGGAAAAATTTTTTTGACTAAAGGAGTTAGATATAATATTCAGCAACCCCTTTAGTATGAGATATCTTCCTTAAGGTGAATGAAATCGTCTGAAAGTAGCAAAAATAAAGGAAAAAAAGTGCGTTATTGAGTGAAGGGGTGAAATCCAGATACTACCCATTAACCTTCCACCTGTATTGTTGATTTGTTATATCCCCGTAAGTTACGGTACCACTTGTATATAAAAGTTATGACATTATGGAACACAACATTGACTTTTAATGAGGACTGCCTTTATGTCTGAACTTTATTTTTCGTTTCTTGTGGAAGTCCCAGTGTCACTTCATATCAGATGCCATACAAGAATATTCACACATCTCTCAAGGTGTTGCTTCAGGCCTTACCTCAAATTTTCATCACAGTTTTAAGCTATAATAGGTACTTATGAATATGAGCAGTGCATGAAAATTTTGCATCCCGAGTATGAAGGATTAAAATTAGCTGAATAAATACAGTGTAACGTTTCATTGTAGTCCTCTAATGGACTCACACGCTTTTTCAAACAGTGCTGGAGTGCCTTGATGAAGTTTACATATAGGTTTGTTTCTAAAGAATATGAAGAAATGTGAAAACAGTCAGTCTTGATAAAGCTGACATGAAGGCTTAACCTTAAAGAAATATATTACCCCTTTGAAGCACATGGTGACAACTTGAAAACACCTTTTTCACAAACAGCACATCACTTATAAATGTGCTGACTTGTTGATTTGAGATGCCTGTGACACAGGCTCTGTGCTTGAAGGTCAGTCATCTGTCATATAATCATATCATGGAACTTGTTGGTGATGTCAGGAGCTGTGATATTTGAAGGTGTTTCTGAGTGAGGATCAGTTGCAACCTTGTGACCACCTTGCACTTCAGCTGCCTGCTTAGCCACTTCAGTCTGATGATATTTATTTTTTTCTCATTCTACCCTGAGACAGTATTATAGGAGAGTCCTTTTAAGCTGGAGGGATTAGATATAGCCTCATTAATCTCATACAAATTGAGGTCTATATTTACATTAAATTATCTGAAGATAACAAGAATAAAACACAAAAATGGGTCACAGGACTGATGGAGTTCTATCTATCTATCTATCTATTGCCAGACGCCATAATCCCGTATGGGGTGGCCATTTGACTCTGAGTTATTTGTTTTACAGGGAGGGGCACTAACCCTCCACCAACCTACTTGACACGTAGATGGATGCAAATAAAGGATCATTATCTAATGTCATTGCCATGTCCTCCTGGATGGACATTTGGCTTTAGGTGTTTTGACAGGAGACCTTGAATGATGGCACAGACTGCAGTTTTCTCCATCACAGAATTCCACCTCAGTTGTTAATTTTGGGATTTGGAGAAGTAGTACGAGTAGCTGCAGGTGTAGGGTCATTTGAAACATGAGCCTGGTGAGCTGCGGATTTAAATTGCTGAGTCATGATTGTGTAACCAGGTAGTTGAGCTGCTCGATTATGTCAGAGCCACCTCATGAAGGCATCTCTCTCTCCAGCTCCAGGGATTTGGAAAAGATAAACAAACAAAATCAGCCTCAGGCCTATGGAGATTACTGTACTTCATATAATTACTAATAGTATGCAGTGCCAGCATCCACCTCTTTCGTACTAAGGCAGCTGAGTTATGCATCCATTATTGCAAAAATATTGTACAACAGAATCTGGGCTAGTATCAGGTGAGGAGGAGAAAGCCAGGTGTACCATAAGTGTGTTGTTGGTTTCTAACCTTACAGAGGGAGGTCAGGAAATAAAGATCAAGTAACAGAAACATGCAGATCTGTGCCAAGTCATAAATAACAAGTAATTGTTTGCCTTTTTAGTTTATCATGTTGTCATCAGTGTATGTTATGTTGACATTTCTAGCACTGTAATAATTTTAGCAAAGTTCAGTTGCACAAAGACCAGCCTAATATATACATTAAGAAGATATATAGATTATATAATAACTTATTAATTATATTATGAAATAAATTATCGTTTTGGACATGAATATTATTCGTCAAAGCTAAATATCCTGTTACCTTAGTATTCCTTATCTGCATACCTTACCATGCAGTCTATATTTTACTTCATACGTGAATATCTGTAACAGTTTTAATCAGTATATATATAGTCTGTGCTTGAAACACTATAGATATAAGTTATATATAGTAATGATGATTAGAAGCATATAATACATCCACAAAGCTTCAGATGTTTCTTGACCTTTCATCAATTGAGCTTTTTCACGGAAAGAAATTTTTGTAGGGGCCAGCTTGTTGCTTCATGGTATGTGAGGCATATCATTTCATATAATTCTGATATGGGCTGCAAGGTTTGTACAGTTTGTCTGTTTCTGTTTGCATATGTACAATGTTAAGTTTGGTTAAACAATATTATTCAATATTGACATGTTACAAATAACTCACTTTATATGTAGTTAACTCAGTTTATTTACATGGCTCTGTCTTTTGGTTGGCAAGGCAGGGAGATCAGCCAGTGCTTAGATTAAAGTCATTCATTGGTTGTGAATGGTCTTGTCAATTTTTATATATCTTAACCCGTTGATTTGGTGATGTACTCTTTATTTTAGTTGTGTTATGTCAAGATTGTTTTGTTTTTTAGTGGAAGGGGTTAGATACAGCCTTTATTAAGCCATTCACACAGGTTTATTCTTTGTTGAATAACACCATCTGGTGCAGGAATAAAATAAATACCGGTATATCACTGGATTCAAGGGTTTAATTATTTCAAATTCTTATATTTCAGAAACAATGCACATACAAGCTCTATTATTTATGGCATTTTTCATTATCATCATCATCATCATCATCATCATCCGAACCTCCTTTCCTACCCTAGGGCAGGGCGAGGAATAGCAACGTCCCGACAGCCCAAGTTTGCCCAGTTCAGTGTGTCACACTTCCATTCACTCATCATTCAAGCCTCCAGAATCCTTGCTGTCTGATACATCAGAAACTTTCACCACATTCTGTAGCTTCACATAAATGTATCTGATAGTCAGTCCGAACACAGTCACATTAAAAGGGGTGCCAAATCCCTGATCGTTCACTTCTTCGCACAACATTCATCCAGCCAGCTTGATCTCTTGTCAGTCCCCTAGCCTCACCGACTTCCATACCTCTCTTCCTTGTACACTTATCCACCATATCCCTCTACCTTCCCCTTGGCCTACCTCGCCTCCTCCTCCTGTCAGATTCGCTCAGATATACCTTTTTCACCACTCTATTGTTATCCATTCTCTCCACATGACCATACCATCTCAGTACACTCTCTTTGATTCTGGTGTCCACAGACTGCTTCACTCCGCATCTTTCACGAATCACATTATTTCGTATCCTGTCCACTCTCTGTACTCCACATACATTCCTCAGCAGTCCCATCTCCACTGCTCTCAGTCTTGACTTTTCATTATCATGCCTCACCAGTCTCACATCCATATGTTAAATTTGACACTAACACTGCTTCATGTAAGCCTTGTGCAGCCACAACACTCAAGCCCCTGTTTCATATCAAGGCATTCATAGCACCAGCTGCTTTCCTTCCTTGTGTCACTCTACTTTCCACTTGTTTTGCACATTTTCCTCTCTTTTTCTATCACTGTACCCAGGTATTTGAACACTCTTACCAATTCCAGTCTCTCTCCATTCACTGTAACACCACACTAGGAGTCACCTTCTCTCTCAGTTACCATCACTTTACTGTTTATGGCATTTTTACTTTCTAAATATTATTAGATATATTCATTCCACAGTACACTGTTTTTTAACCCTTTGATTCCCGTGATATATATTTTTTTCTTCTCCTTACCACCACCAGACATTTCATTCAGCTTGGGAGAGACTTTTCAGTCTGAAGATGTTAGTTATGGCCTTTGTTTACCCCTTCACTCTAAGAGGTTTCTCCTAAACTGAACATAATTGTCTGAAGGTAGCAAGAATAAGCTAGTAACACGCATCGTGGATTCAATGGGTTAAGAGAAGAAATAAATGCAACAGAAGTAGAACAAATTGGGCCATGTTCTCATGGGCTTAGGAGGTTTTCTATGAGTGATTCATTAGTGTTTTATTTGTATATTACACTTTGCTGTGCTGTTGTGTGTTGTTTGTCTTATTCTGTATCAACATATATTGCATATACTGTATCTACATAGTACAAGTATCTCCAGATGATATTGACATAATAGTTAGATGTTAACTGAAAACTTCCAAGTCAATGAGATCATGACCAAAGCCTTGGCTGAATAGGGCAGTGTGTCAGAACTGTTAGGTAACTGGTTTGTAAATGACTGGAGGTGAGTGACTGGGATATGCAGGGTCCCTTTCTTCTTTATGTACAGGACTGGAGAGTAGATATGTTATATCATTGATTGAAAGCTTATTTAACCATTTCACCTCAGTCATGTTTTTTTTTTTTTTTTTTTTGCTGTTATAATTTTATTCAGGAAAAGGAGAATCATGTTGCATTATAGGGATTAATGTAGACTGTTTCTAACCACACCTATTTGAAAAGTGTATTGTCAGCTAAATAAAAGCATCTGACTGTAACAGGAATAAAATACCGAATACATCATTGGATTGAAGGGGTTAACCCCTAAAGTCTGTTCATCCTCAATCGATGTGTTTTAGACAAGGTACATTCAGTCCAATCCACATCAATTTAGTAGAAGCCACAAAAAACTGGGGAGAGGTTGCCACGCTTCTTTGATGACGGAAATGGAAGATAGCAAATGGGATCAACAGTATCTGGTAGTGTCTGACATGATTTGTCTCCCTAGATGTGGTGGGAGGGGCCCCACCCCCCTTTTGGCCATCTCTCCACAGCTCCTTGCCCCATTGGATCCTCCTCTCACTGTCTCTCCCACCCAGATCTCTCCGTTACCCCCTCTATACCACTGTGTGGGTGTGTTGCAGACATATTCCCTCCCTATTGAGGCTCCCACCCCCTCCACCTCCCAGGGTCCCCTCTCCCCACCCACTCCACCTCCCAGGCCCCTACCCCCCACCCATTCCACCTCCCTTGGCCCCAATGGTTTCTCATCTGACTGTCACCTCCCACCCAAATCAAGCAAGCCAATTATCACACCGTTGCATCATTGACTTAAAAGCTGTTACCCTCAACCTGTTTTATGCAATGGAATGTATATTACATCTGTTATTAGTTATGTATGTAAGGTTATTACCCAAAGAATATTAGTTTCTTTGTATAATTCATCCATTTTCCATAATGTTTGATGGGAAACTTATGTGATTGTCTCAGGAGATGTAAGTAGATTTTTTTTTTTCTTATTTTATATTAGTAATATCATAATGTTTTTTTCTTCATTTATAGATTTCAATATATGTATAAATATTTATCTTATTGAATGATTTAATGGTACGGTGAATCGATATACACCAAGCCCTTGTTTTTCGGCTGACCGTTATTCGACAATTCGTTGTTTCAACATTTATAAATTTCTACCTTTTTCGTTGTTCAACATGGTTATCCCCGCCATTTCGACAATTCAAACTGCACGCCACCAGACAGACTGGCTGAGCTGCCCAATCTCCTGCGCCCTGCTATGCTGATCGGTTGCCTCTTCATCCATGCGCATTTCTATTTGGCCTCGTGGAATACTACAGCACCACCCAAGACCCCTACTATTACCCCTGTCAAGCGCAGTCATGAGCTCACCAACCTGAGTGAGTGTTTCTCCATCGCATGGTCGGGTGATGATTGCGGCAATGATTAACGAATGCTCTTAACGCATGATACTGTATTGGTGCCGGTTTTACATAATGCATATCTTAGTTTGTGCGAGGTTAGTTAGGTTATAATCATTGGGGGTCCTGGAGGAGAAGCCCCCTATTAGGGTTCAGCGCTTCCAGTTAGGCTTCCACTGCTATTTATGGTTTTAATTTGAATACATTTGAGTTAGTTTGGTGTGGTGACATCATGTCCAGTCGGTGAGATCAGCAATAAGCACACTTATCGAAGGCGTTCAGGCGGCTTTTTCTAATATTACTAAGTAGGTATATTTCGTTTGTTTTCCAATATTTTTTTGATACGAAAATCAGATGTCAGTCATCTGAGATGTATGTAGGTCTAAAATAATTTTCCTTGAGAACATAGGTCTATAAGAAAACACCTCAAATACCTGTGTCACTTTCGTTCATATTTACCAGTATTTTTCCATCTTTATTGAATGTTTTTTGAATGATGAAGGTGGTCAGGAACATAACCCCCCTATTTCTTAACAATCTGATGGGGAAAATTGGTTCATTATTCGGCCAGTTTGTTATTCAACCGCTTTTTATGGAATGCATCCCTGTTGAATAGTGGGGAAGAGATGTATTTTTATCTTGCATGTAAAAGTAATTTTTTCCTAATTTTTTGACATACAGCTTTTTTCATGCCTAGGCACATGTTTCATATTATTTGGGTGATTTTTGTAAGGTTATGTAGCAAAAAAAATTGGTATATGCCAAAATTTTCCCATTTTCGTTCAGACGCGAGGAGTAACTATTAAAGTATTTGACAGTCGATTGTGCGGTAACTATTAGGCCTATAGGGCTGTGATTGACATTTTCAGGTGTGTAAATTCAGGCTCTTCAAATTGGTAAGAGAAAATTTTACCTCGGTGAGAGTTGAAACATTTATGCCTTTTTGCGGCTGGGGTGACAGTCGGGCCTGGAGCTTTGCGGACTCTAGGGGAAGAGGTGAATTGTGTGGTACCTCTTAATGTAGTAGAAATAAGAGCAGAAAGGCTGTTCATGATTTTATAAATACAAGCTTTTACAGCTAAGTAGAATTATTTGTCTACACCCTATTTGGTTAATTACCTCCGCCAAGGAGGTTATGTTTTCACTCCTGTCCGTTTGTTTGTTTGTTAGTTGGTTGGTATGTGAGCAAGATTACACAGAAACTATTGGATGGATTTCCACTAAACTTGGTAGAGGGCCTTGGCCCAGAATAGACTGCATATAATTTTGGTGCAGATCCAGGATTTTTTTTCACTTTCTTTAACATTGTGAGATAGGACGTTTTTCGATGTTTTTGTAAATTTTTCAGTGAATATTGCATGGATCTTGAAAAATATCAGGCATATTTAAGATGTTGGTATCTACGAATGTGTACAGTTTGGCACGGATCCATATAAAATTCCAGATCTATTTAATTTAAATATGCTTTTATAGCAGGGGTAGTCTTTTTCCATATTGGATTAGACTTGACTGAATTATAAGGAACTGCATGTTGGGCCTTGGCAGAGGTATGCACTCTACTGAGTGCCATTCTAGTTAGCCATTGCTATGTTTTGCATAAACTTTCTTTGGTCATTGTGAAATATGAAAGGGAAATTGTATGGTAGTGGATGACCATAAAGTAAATACTTTTACTGTATTGTATGTAGTAACCATACTAGGTGAAGGGCTAGTATGTGGCATCAGACAAATGAAAATAGTCATTTGTGCTGTGGACCACTTTACATGAGTTTTTGGGGTGGAGAAGCAGACACTAGAGACTGTTTAACCCTGGAATGCATTTGAGGACATTATTGTGACCCATGCAAACTTTGGCCACTTGGCCCTTGCTTCCTATTTGGCCCAAGTGGGTGGTGTTCTCAGTAGTTTCCTAAAATGATGCGCTATGTCGGGTGAAGGTAGTTGGTGCACGCTCCTAGGCTAGTTTTTTCATATAACACAGGTGTGGGCTATAAAAGTGTCCACGAATGTGTTACAGTACTAGACATTTAATGCATGGACTTTTCTTTTATGTTTTTATGCCAGGAGACTGGGAGTCAGTCAGCTGCCCCCCACACCCCCCTACTGCCCATTGGTCACCAGACGTCAGAATCCATTCATTTTACTCGTGCTTATAGTCTTTTCTTAATTCTTTAAAAATTGTCTTTAGTTACCCCTGGAGGATTACACTATTTTTTTTTTTTTTTTTTTTTTCTGTCAGACCGTAGTGTTAAGAGTACATTTTAAGTCCATACCTTGTAAGTTTAATAAAAACAACTCCAGGTATTTTTTTTTTAATTGGTACACAATAGTAACCACGAATGTGGTAGCGTACAAAAAAAAGTTGAATGCGTTCCAGGGTTAAGGCTTAATTTTGTTGGGTACACTAAAATTAAGCAAGTGGTTTGAGACTGATTTTGATTGTATATTGTGTTGGTAGGTACTTTAGTGATTTAAGACTGAATATAGTTAAACATTGTGTTGATGAGTATAGTAATAGTATAGTATTTTGTTCAGAGGAAGGCTTTGCTACACGAGCCTTCACATCACACAGCCCTCTCAGTCCCATCTCTGACATAAGACAGGCTTTGGGGGATACTGTGGGGTAATTATGATCATTCTCTCTCTCTCTCTCTCTCTCTCTCTCTCTCCCCCCAATTCTGCTATGTTCCAAAAGTGAATGGAAATATGTTTTCTTCAGATGTTTATGCAGTCCAAGCAGAAAATCTTTAGCATATGCTTTTGTAATATGTTTAGCTTATGTTTAATAATGAAGGGGTTAATAAACCCTCTTCACTGCTAAACATCTCCCAGAACTGAGTAAGATTGTCTGTTGATAAGAATAAAATGCATGATGTTAGTTAATGGAGATTATTTCAAGCTCTTCACAGAAAAGAGTCTCTGAAGGTGAATAAAATTGCTGGTACTGTAATGTCAGGAATAAATAAAAAATTCCTGGTGGTCTGTTGGTTAAAATGCTCCAGTTGGAGTAATGGCCTTCCATAGGTTACATTCCCAAGAGGAGACAGACGGCTTTTTGATCATGTAATACCACAAAGGGAGGGAGGTAGGCTGGTCATCTGTGCTAGACTGTGAGAGCATAGCCTAGAGCTCTTACACCTCGGAGGGGTGAAATGGAATTGGCTATGACCAGTACCCTAGCAGTAGTGATGAAGTTACAAAAAAACATAGAAAATATAAAACTTACGGTATTTGTTTCTGCAGTGCGTTTTGGGTCACTTTTACCTGTGAGAGTGGTAATTTCCTCGTAATTAAGATTTACATTTTCAAGAAGACCAAGGGAACTGGGAAGATGCCACACATTCGGTCTTCTGCAAAGAAAATCATAGTTGAGAGGGTGTTGATAGTATGTCTGCTAGGGATGTTTTATAGAAGGCATGCAGAGCACTTTGTATCACACTTTTCTTAGAGATTAATCTGTTTATTGTCTTGTATGTTATTGAGGAAAACTATGACAGAATTATAAAGCAACTTAAGAGAAGATATCAAGGTGTAATATGTATAATAAATTGCTAAGGTGTTACAAAACCTTTAGTGTCAACAATGATACTACCCTGAATTGAGAGTGCTTTTGAAATATGTGTTCATACCATAACTCTTTTGCTTTCTGTCGACTCAGTGTGTTATTTTTACTCAGGCTTCCACAAGATGATGTTTAACTGAGGCAAATTCTTGGAATGAGATGGTTGAAAACTATCTATCTATCTATCTGTATACCTAGGCTGCTTCCCCCAAGGAAAGGGAGGTAGCCGAGACAGGACGACACACTCCCCATTTACTCATCCATTCAAACACATTCATTCGCATCTTAGCCCCAAAGGGGAGAACGGACAGATCCTCACTGCACCACACCGCACAAGGGTCAATTGCGCAATGCAGTCAGTGACATCCGCAGCAGGGCCCAACAGCAGAGCTGGTTTACCCCTGCCACATCATAACAGACTCATCCCCCTACCCGCACCTGACCTGACTGGCTGATCAGACCAATTGCGGGAGAATATCTCCTCAGGGCTGCGTCATCACTTATTCATTCACAATTTCTCTTCATTTATTTCTGCCATGCATAGCCACTCTTCCTTGTTCAACAGACATCTCTCTCGCATCCAGCGCCTTCTTCACACTGTCCATCCATCCTATTCGTGGTCTTCCTCTCAGCCTTACACCTCTCACATCAGATCTAGTTATCTTTTTCACCAATCGCTCATTATCCATTCTTTCCATATGCCCAAACCATCACAGCACCCTCTGCTCAGCTCTACCAGCCATCTCCCGAACAACTCCAGTTCTCCTTCCCACTTCATCATTTCACACTCGATCCATACACGTCACTCCAAACATACTCCTCAGACACCTCATCTCCATTACATTCAAACTTTTCCTCTCTGCTACACCCATATTCCATGTTTCAGCCCCATATAATGCAGTTGGTACCACAACACCCTCATACAGCCTTCTCTTTACATCCATTCTAAGCGAACGACATCTAATCACTTTTTTCATTCCTCCTAGCACCTTTCCTACTTCATTTATTCTAAACCTAACTGCTGCATCTATTCTTCCATCCACAGCAACATTTGACCCTAGATATTTAAAACACTGTACCTCCTCAAGCAACTCACCATTCAAAACTGTATTCATCCCCCTACCATCTACCAACCTCGTACACTTCATCACTTTACTCTTATTCTCATTTACTTTCAATTTCCTTCTTTCACACACCCTTCCAAACTCTTCTACCAACTGTCTCAATCTCTCCTCTGAATCAGCCACCAGTGCAGTATCATCTGCAAACAGCTGCTGCTTCAGATTCCACTCTCCACCATCAACATTCACCAGACTCAGACCTCCACCTAAAACTTGCATTCACCTCCCTTACAACACCATCCATGTAAATATTAAACAACCAAGGCGACATCACACATCCCTGTCGCAGCCCCACTCTCACAGGAAACCAATCACTCACAGCATTTCCCATTCTTACACACGCTCTACTATTTGCATAAAAACTTTTCACCCCTTTTAGTAACCTACCATCAAGTCCATACAATCTTAAAACAGTCCACAAAGCCTCCCTATCAATTCTATCATACGCTTTCTCTAAATCCATAAATGCCCAAAACACATCCCCCATTAACCTCACTGTTGCTAGAAATTCCCTCAGCAATATAATAATGTTCAGTTGAGGTATATTCTAGTAATGAGAAGGATGAAAACACTCCTGATTAACACATGTTACTAGAAATTCTCTCAGCAAGACAATATTGTTCAACAGAGGCAAATTCTAGTAATGAGAGTTGGATACTATTCTGATTAACTTTCATGTTGCTAGAAATTCCCTCATCTGAACACAGTAGTGTGGTTGTAGCTAAAATAAAACAACAAAGTGCATCAGTGGCTGCAACAGGGTTAATTTAGTTAGGACTAATTATAAGTCGGCGTGCGTGCTTGCTGTTAGTGCCACAGTAAATTACAAGACAATGGCCCATTAAAATTCCATTTCTTTCTTTAACCCCTTCAACCTGGTGATGAATTTGTTTAGTTTATTCCTGCTTCCACCAGGTAATATTATACAACTTAGGAAAGATGTCTAGTAATGAAGGGGTTATTCAGTGCCATATCTAACCCCACCAGTGTAAAAAGTCATTTCTGAGCTAAATTAAATAATCTGGTGGTAGGAAAACATAAGACATAGAAATATATCACAGGATGGAAGGCGTTAAAGCTGATTTGCCAGGTATTTTGGAATATAATGAGGTTCGTACTCTTCTCACCTTAACTTGACCTAGGTTTTTGTCCTTTTACAGCTTATTTTGTGTAGCTCAAGGACAGACAGAGGCAATGCTGTGACTCTACATCCTTTCCATAGCTTATCTTTGTGATTATTACTGAATTCTAATATTAATCTGTTCTTACAAGTCATCAGACAAGATGGAGGATAGCAATTTTAGACCAAGTGAAAGTGAAAAGAGTACACTTGTATGTAAATTGTTACAGGACAAGTAAGGTAAGGGTTGAATAACATTGTGCATTAGAATCAAATGTTCTCTTTATATGGCTTTAATTTATTGTGTGACAAGAGGTAGTAGGATACTCTCTTACAGTTATGTGCGTGCATGGAACTCATCCATATTGTACACATACCTTGTGCTGATAGTTCAGGGTTCCAAATAATCAGTGAAGGAAAATGGTTTTTGGCCACTTTTATTAGTTGTTAGTACAGGAAATCCCCATTGCAGTGTAAGTTTCCTATTTTTTTTTATGTTCTTTTTTGCTGTTAAGCTACAGTGAATTAAAAATGTCTCTTAACCCCTTCAGTTCAGTGATGTGTTTTATAGTTTATTCTTGCCATCTAGTGATGATTAAGCTTTGGGGAGATTTCTTGTTATGATGGGGTTAATGAAGTCTATATCAAACCTGTCCAGTTTGAAAAGTCTCTCCAAAGAATAACAGGAGTAATGGATTGCAGAGCATAAACTTCTGTTACTATCTTTAAAGTTGATTTGTCAGTTTCCCTAGTTTGCAGCAACAAATGTGTGAATTATGGTAGTATCCCACAGCATCTTGAGAGATGATGATAGTCTTTTTATATAAGGCAGTGTGTAGGAATATTTCGGTACAAACATTAATGTACAGTTAATGACATAAGTTTGCTTACTGTTCCACTGCATTTGCTTCAAACTTGGGGCATGTTTGCCTTCATCCTCCATGGCATCTCATATCTTAGAGCATCACATGTGGAGAGAGATCATTCCAAGCCTCTCAGCTTAGGAACATTATCCAGTAGCAGATAGCAAGAAGTTGATGAGGTGAAATACAGTGTTAGGCAAACTTATGTCCCAAACTGTACATTAGTGCTTCATTTGATTCAAGGAAATGTTCAGCACAGTTATCTGCAGCATTTGGGGGATCAACATATCTTTGGTCACTTGTATCAACCCATATGAATTCCAGGTTCAGCCTTTTTGAATGTCTGAGAAGCTTCTGGACAGGGTATGATGTTCAGTTAAGTGTTTTCATTTGTATTGAGGCTAGGGAAATACAGTACAGTATAGGGAAGTCACCAAAATCATGACATTTAAGAACCATGTGCCTTTCCTCAGTAGTAAAGGCTGGTTTGCAGTTTTGCACAACAAAACAACTGCATCATCATGGTATCGGTGCTTAGTGATGCTGCGAGTGTCATTGTTTATTGAGAGTGATTCATCTCTTAGTGAGTTTGTCCAGTGATTTTGGCCCATTATTTTAGTAAGTTTGGCTCACCTCTGTGTCTGACTTAAACCTATTGTACTGGGAGTGTAAGTTTTGTGTTCAAGGTGTCATCCCTCCCCTCCCCCCTTCCCGAGTCAGCACTTCTTCACATTAGCAGCAGGAGATTGGTGTATATTTTCTGGAGAAGAACAAATCAGACAGCAAGTTGCACTTAAAAATATTTGGATCCAGGAGTTTGGTCCAGATTATAGTGAGCTGTTTTCGTTGGTCCAAGCTCACAGAGGGACAAAATCACTGGTTACCATACCATCACTACATTTACGTCTGCATTAGACTTCCAACACACGAGTGAAAAATTCCAGCTGTTTGTTACCAAACATGTATGTTGTAATTAGTAACAGTGTTTTGTGGTGTTTAGGGCACTACAAAGGGCATATAAGTGGCCAGGAAGTTAAATTGCAGCTGCACAGTCTTGGAACAGGGGGAAGCAATTATTTGCAAAATTTTAAAATTTGTGGCAAAGTTTTACATATTGCCTACAGATGTTGTGGGCCAACTGTGGACTTACTCCATCAATCCAATAATATATTTTATACTGTATATTGTTATTGATACAGCTAGATTGTTTTCATTTAGAATGATCAAGCCCATTAATGAAGGCTATGTTTAACTCCATCAGTTTAGAAAGTGTCCTCAAAATTATCTAAGGTTCTGTGTAAGTATGAGGTCCTTTACAGGTATGGACCTTTGCCTTGGTAGGAGAGTAACAGCCTGAATTAATTGTTCCATATACTGGCAAAGTGTGAATTGGGAATAGGTGTCTGTTGGAATAGTGATGCATATGAAAACTGAAGTGTTTTAATGGCTGTGATTGTGTGTATTAGAGTCTGTCTACTGTGTGCCATCAGTAATTCCAAAGCACAAACATATTCACATTTATGAAAGGGCATAGTACTGCACCCATTTAAAATGCTCACCACAGCTTGGGTTTGAACCTTGACCCAGCCACACACATCATGAGGTAGTATGCCACTGATAAAGCTGCTGCAGATGTGAAAATGGCAAAAAAGAACATGAAGAGAGCCTACTTATAACGAGGATTTACTCTCCTTTGTCATGTTACTGCCTTATCAGTAACCCTATATTCACAGTGTAGTAGCTGCATACGTTTTGTCACATCATTGTTCTTCCAGTAATAGTAGATGTACACTGCTCTTCATACCTTGCAACATTTGTATAGATATAGAAGATAATAGCTTTGGTAAGATTAAGGTATTTGTGAAGTGCCGAGCATCAACCCCTTCGCCTCTGATGATGTATTTTCTACTGTATTCGTGCTACCTCCCTCCAGATGATTTTGTTAAGCTTTGGAAAGACCATGTGGAGTGACTGGGTCAGAAATGGTCTCCTTTAAGCCCGTGGTAACATGATCTCTCTGTTGAAGCTGAATAAAATAATCTGAAGGTAGTGAGAAGTAAGTAAAGAAATACATCATAGAATTGAAGGGGTGCTTTCATGCATGTAAGTTAAGTGCATATATGTTCATCTTGTCAAGCATTCTTTTTTCTGATGCATTATCATATTGATATTTCAGTACACTTAGTACGTGGTAATCCCAAAAGCATGAAGAGTTCCACTTATAATTTTCAATAACTAAGTGTAAAATTGTTTGAAACTGTAGTTTGGAATTAGGAAATTTTCATTCCTATGCTTACTGCACTGGAGTAGAAGAGGAATTTGAGCATAATGTTGTTGCACAGCACTGAGCTTACTCAGTACTGTAGATGAATTATACCCATAAATTGAGTTTATTTCATTGTGTATGTGTTTGTGTTTTATATATATATATATATATATATATATATATATATATATATATATATATATATATATATATATATATAAATCTTTTTTCCATGTAACCTTCATTCTCTACAGTCAACATCAAGTCATCAGCATACAACATTTCCCATGGGTGTCCATTTCTAAAATCACATGAAAGAGCTTCAACCACCATGACAAACAATAAGGGGCCCAAGACTGATCCCTTATGCTTGCCAACTTTCACGGAAAACTCAGCACTCAAATCTCCTTTCGCTCTCACCTGGAGGTGAGCACCCACCTGCTTAGCCATAACCACCCTAACCAGCCACTCCTTGATCCTCTGCTTTCTCATTGCTCACTTCACTACCTTCTAAGGAACTCTGTCAGAGGCCTCCAAATCAACAAAAACAAAATACAGCTCCCTTTTCTTTCCTCTATACTCTATATGTAGTTGTCAGACTATGAGTATGGCATCAGTGATCCATTTGACTAGTATAAATCTGAACTGTATCTCATCAATACAATATTCACACTTTCCCTAATCATACCTTCTAGGACTCTCAATCATCACTCATCATCCAATCCTACATTGCCCCATGAGGAGTGTAGGAGTCCGGGGCTAGGCAAGTTGGTCCAGGCATTTAAAATGAGAGTGACCAGCCTCACTAATCCCTGAGTGGCGTTACACAAGTAATAAACCCCAACCACTCCTTGGATATAAACCTAAACCGGCTCAATCCGATTGGAGTGCCGTAATTACCCACATAACCACTAGGCGCCAAAATTTTGTTATATTGTTACCACCCAGCATAGTAAATGGCTCCCTGGTGCACAGGAAACCATTTGGCTTGTCACTCCATTACTTTCATTATCTGGTTCAAATGCTGTACTTTCCTCTTTCCAGGCCATCACTCTTCCCCTTGTACACATTTACAGTCGTATTTTTCAGCCAGTCGTCTGGGACAGCACACTCATATATAATCGCATTTATCAAGTCTGTAACTAAACCCATTCCTACATCTCCTCAGGCCTTCAGCATTTCAATAGTCAACCCAGACACATTCTGCTGCCTTCCCCAGCTGCATTCTACCTATTGCCCTGCTCACAGTAGCAGGATCAATCAAAGGCCAAGGCCCAAACATAGGATCCAGTGACTCCACACCTTCCCTGTTCCAGTCAAACTCCTCATTCAGCAACTAGTTATAATGCTCTGTCCAGGCATATTTAATATCCTCGCTGTACACCATTACCTTTCCTTTCTTCAAGCAAAATAAAATATGTGACAAAATATGCACATGTCACTCTGTATTATATGTGGCATTTTGTTGTACTGCACTGATAAAAACAGCAACGGCCGAAGCCAGTCGTATATTACCCATTGTGCGGTGTAGGAGTCTGCGGCAAGGTTAGTGTAGGCTACAGTAATAGGAGTCTAGATAAGAGGGAAAGGAAATATGATAGAGCCATCAACAGCATGCCATGTGAAATGGGCTACTCATTCACTTCCCGTTCAAGCCAACAGAACTCCTGCTGCACTTCACATGCTTAACAATCTGCGTTTGTATTGAATTACTGTAATGTATATTAGTGGTGTGCCCATGTTGCAAGACACGAGTAAACTACTGTTACAGTATGTCTAATTAACATGTTCTTGCATTCAAACAAGTGTAATTTTGAAAATCACTGTGACACCTGAGATATCTTTATGACCAGAGTGTGAGTCATGACCCAGTTTGAGAAATCCTGCTCCAGAACATGGAACAGTAGGCTACTGATGTACAGTATTCCCTTAGTGACATTGTATGATCAACAAATCTACAACCACAAAGCATACTTTCTCCTCTGCTGGCATCTTTCACTAGTAAACCATGAAGTTTTGAAAGTTCATTTAACCCCTTCAGTCCCATAACATATTGTTTATTTAATTCTTGCACTGTAGACAATTTTGTTCACTTTCGAATAAACATTTTGAATTAGGGGGGTAGATATAGCCTTCTGCAACTTCTTTACTGGAGGTTGTTATTGTTGTTGTCCTGGGCTGATCTGAATGGGAACCTTGCAGACTGCAGGCTGAAGTTGCCTTTCTGCAGTCTCCCATCCTCCTTCTGGAGGATAGGGAGGGATATTGGTGCCACTGTATAAGGAGGTTTCTCTGTGGCACTTGCCTGGAGGTTGCAGAAAGTAAGTAAAGAAAAGATAAAAAACTCTTTGGCTGGAAGGGTTAATTAAATTCAGTGATTGAAGGGGTTAATTAATTTCAGTGGTTCATTTATTGTGGGTACATCCGAGTTGGACTGTGTTACTGATTTTTTTCCCAGATAAACATTATACATGTCAGCTGTGCTGTACAACTCATGCTTATTTCATTCATTTCATTATATTGCATTGTTGTAGCCATCCTATTCATCCATGTGATCCATGCCATATAGTTGTTAAAGTAACTAATTTTAGTTCAAAGTGCACTTATAGGGCAGCATTATTAAAACTTGAGTACGCAGAGGTGTAAGCAAGCCTGTAATTTATGGCGATAAATTTTAAGACACCTGTGTGGATAAGAAATGGTTAAACTGCATTCCACTTTACATATTGTACATAACAACAAAGTAGAAAGGTCAATTTATATTTTCACCATGTGTTTCGATATTTGATGTCAGTTATTGGGGGTTTGCCTTCCCCTCTATGACCTCTGTGTTTAGTAATGTGGCCCATAGCATCCTGAGTACTCCTTACCTAGCTGGTGAAGGAACATCTATGTCAAGTAGGTTTACAGCATAGAGTTGTATTTTTGTTGGCCAAGGAGGCTCTCTAGCACCTCTTTCTTATCAGTTTGTTTCAGCTTTTGGCACATTAATCCTGTAGGTCTCATGACATATTTTCAATTTTATTGTTGCTATCTCTAGGTAATATTATTCGTTTTGGGACTGACTTTTTGAGCTGGAGGGGTTAGCTGTAGCCATCATTGATACCTTCAGATCTACTGTTTTTGTTAAGTTAGATAACATTGTTTGGAAGCAGCGAGTGTAAAATATAAGAAGGTGTCACCGTATTCAGGAGGTTAATTCTCAGACTTCTATAACCCAATCAGAGATTAAAATCATCTGGCATTAGCTGGAATAGATTACTGGACTAAATTTATCATGATCTTGTGAGGGTTAATGGTGACAGTCAAGTACAGTAAAATCTCAGTTATCCATCGTCCCAGTATCGGACCCAACTCAATACTGTATCCAGTGTAACTATCTGGGCTCTGTTAAATTAATATCTGGCTAAATTAGGCAACATCTCACGCTGAAATGCGACATAACCGATTTTCCAGTGCAATATCTGACGCTGAGGTGTCTCAACTGACTCATAAGCGGTATGCAACTGGCACCAGGGGAAATCCTGAAACCCGGGAGCCATTGGATATGCTAGGTTACGCACCAGCCAGTCAGAATCCGTGGTGGGTGTAGTTTATCCAGTCCACCAAGGATACCGCTGTGCTCTCATTCTTGCCTGTGGGTGTCGTAGAGTCAGGTCCTCTAACCATGTGGTCACAAAACCCTGCTGCTTTGACCAGCTTTGTGGCATCCAGTGTTCAAGCTGCTGTATTGTATTGTATTGCATAGCTAATGGCCTGTCAGTGCTCTTGTCCTAGTGCTCTGTGTGATTGTTAAACTACCCCTGTGCTGTATTGTGTATTGTACTGTTTACTAATGCAAACCCCCCCAGTGCTGTTTCTCCCGATTGATGCCAACACTTGGTGAGTACATTCAGTAGTACACTATGTACAGTACTGTATTACTGTACTGTATCATTGTTGTATTGTTTTTGTGTGTGTAGGTTTCATTTTTTACTCCTGGTAAAGTTTTTAGGATACAGGGTCAAGACAGATAGAATCACAATATCTTGCTCAAAACCAAATGTTGAGCCAGATGTGCAATATCCAGGATTTCACATCATTCATCATAGGGCTTGGCTGGATTAAACCAGATGATTGAGAGTTACTGTATTAACACTCAAGCTCGTATGGCCCACATAGAATATGATTGGCTGGTATTAGTAGAAATAAAGTACTTTACAAGGGAAAACATGACCATGAGTGAGTTGAAATTCAATTGTATTTTGTCTATGCTTTCACGGTAAATCATAAGAGGCATAAATACTATACAAGATATTATTAGACTATTAGGACCCACCTGAATTAAATCATTTGGTGACAGTCAAAATAAAATACTTAGGAGATATTAATACTCTCAGGCTCCTATAACTCACCATCAGCAGGAAGAAACCCCCTAGTGGTAATCTAAATAAATTACAATACCTTGTAAGAAACTTGATGCAGTCATGGGAGGGTTAAGATGAAATAGGCAGAATAAGTCAATAATGAAGAGGTGCTAGAAAGCCATCCACCCTCATAAGACTATGGCCCATAGTCTCTCAGATCAGAAATCTTCAGATCAGTGTATTGAACAGATTGTAAATATACTGGGTATCATGGGAAAAGCAAATCAAACTGCAAGTGGTGTTCTTGAGCTGATTTTGAGTAATAAAATGCAATACCAACATGAGTGCATTTCTCACCAATTATGGAGCTACAGTTTCTGATTACCTTACTGGCCATTATGGAATTACAGTTACTGATAACCTTATTGGTAAATTTATGAGGGACACTTTTTGCCCATAAAGTCATTATTAGTTGTAGCTTCAGAATGGTTAAGAACTGGACCTAAGTTGATAGTACCTTTTATTACTTAAAATAAACTCAAGAATAACCTCCTGAGGTTTGCCACACTTTCCCTTAGACACTTTCTCTGTGTGCACAGGGGAGCAGCCCATTGTAATTTGGTAATCAAAGTTACAGAGTCTGTGTTGAATATATACCCCATACTTTTATGTAAGATGTATACCGTAAATGATAAATAAAGCATTTGCACAGGATTTATTTGGTGTTCTTGCATTAACAGGCTCTTATGGCTCACTCTCATCTGAAGAATATTATCTGGTTATAGGTGGAATAGAATGCTAGGGTTATCCCAACCATTAGAGGGTCAATTTTACTATTATTAACACTCAGGCTCCAGTGACTCATTCAGCTGAGTAAATGCATATGCCTTTATTTGGAACAGAATACCAGAGTTGTCCTAATTGTCAAAGAGATAAATATGCTCATTCCCTCTTTCAGGAAGTGTATATCAGTCACTCCAGGCTTCTTTAATGCATATTACAGCTTAGTATTCTCTTGGATGCTATATGGGGTGCAGGGTAGCTCAGTGGTAGAGCACTTAACTTGAGACCACGAGGTCGAGAGTTCATGCCCCGCTCGGGTAGCTGCCTTGCTGGGAGGGTTAGCACTCTCCTGTCACCCTAGCAAGGCTATATGATCTATCAGGGCCTAGCTCGGGGGATTATTCCTCTTCCTCCTGGACGCTTTATATATATATATACCATACATTTTTTTTAATATACAGTACTTTGATTGCGGAAATATCATACAGGAATTATTAATGCACTCACTGCAGAAATAAACTGGTAAGGAAGATGTGCTGGGGAACCTTAACAGATGAGAATATGAACCATATACTTTGAGGACTGACTGTACAATGACAATGGCCACTTGACCCCTTGAATGTAGTGACATCTAGTCTACTCTTGCTGCTTCCAGATGATCATAATCATATTAGAAGAGCATCCAATTAATGATAATGAAGCCTATACCTAACCCCTCCAATTCAAAAAATCAGTCCTAAGCTGTATAATATTGTATGTAAATGGCAAAATTAAGGTGGAAGATGTGTCATTGGACTAAAGACGTTACTGTAAGTACTGGAAGTTTGCACCCTACATATTCCATGTATGGATGTAGTGTTCAGCTCACCAGAGAGCATTTTTCATTGTCTAGTTCATAGTGTATCAGGCAAAAAATGAAAATGTATTAGTAAAAAGGGAAATGAATTAATGGGAATTATTTTTATCAGTGCAGTAGAGATCACCTGTCTTACACAATGAGAAGCAAGATTACATGATAAAGGGTATCCCTTCTGAGCTGGACAGGTTGAGGAGCTAGCTCTGTGAATAAACATTGTAGTGTAAGAGGTAAAGGACTGTACAGAGTGTTGTGTGCTGCTTGTACAATATGAAATCACGTGCAGTAATTAATAATGGAGATGGTATATACAGTATTAGTGCTTGAGAGTATATATACACCATAAAGTACCATATATACAAGTCTAATGCAAAGTGTAACATATTACGGTATTTGTATTGTGTTCGTGTGTTCAACATGCTGTACCAATACTGCAAGTGTATTGTGTATGCCATTTCAAATACAGTAGCTACTGTTTGCTATATTGATAGTACTATCAGTACTCTGAGTATGGAGGATTATTCATACTGTACTTATATTACAACAAATATTTGCTTCATTGCTGAAGTAAAATACAGTGCTGTAACTGAAGTGTTTAGTAGTAACCATGTTTTGAATACAGTACTTGCCAGAAATAGTCATTGTCATGAGGTGAACATGCTGTTAAGCCGTATCCTTAATTATGTAAAAATTATTAATACACAACAATAACATTTATCAAATTTATTTACAGAAAGGGAGAGTAGTGACCAACCTCATTGATTGTGACTTTCTATTAATCCCTTCACAGTAAGAGGTCTTTTTTCTCAGTTTCATACAGTAGAATGATGGTGATAGTGTCAAATGCAATGCTCTAATAAAGATGTCATTGTATTGAAGGGTTCAGTGGAGATTATCTCTTGCCCCTTCACTGCTAGAGGTCTTTGGTTAGCTGAGTGAACTCATCTGGCAGTAGGAAGAGATAATTACAAAAGATATCATAGTACTGAAGGGGTTAGAGTTGTAATACAGGTACAGCGTCAATTTTCTGGCACCCTTAGTTTCAGAGCATTGACAGATGAATCATTTTGATGGACTAACTTATGTCACATACAGTAATTGAAGAGGGACCAACAGGTATTGATTGTTAGGAATGGTTAATTATGAGAATTTCATATTCACAGACAAAATACAGTACAGACAATGCTGACCCACAAAGTTTGGAAAAATATGAGAAATGGGTTGCCTGGTTCACAAAAAGAATAGCAGAATATTTGTAAATATTGCTCATCCAATCCCTCCAGTCTTTTCAGTGGTTATTGTTTGGACATTAGGCAAAAAAGTGTGTGTAAACTTGTGGGCCCTGAACCAATTAACATTTATTCCCATTTATTGCTTTATTTGGTTATTGAAGGTTTTCGTCATTGCGGTAGTTTGGTGAACCAATTAATCGTGAGGTTGGGCTGTTGGAATAGACTGGTGTTTATGCTTGACATTACCACTGGTTCCCCCTGGGGAAGGGGGGAAAGAATGCTTCCCCAGTATCCCTGCTTGTCGTAAGAGGCGACTAAAAGGGGCCTCTTTGTCTCCAGTCTCTCTCCCCTTACTGTCCCCTTCTTCTCTTCTCTTCTGCCTCTCTTCTTGATATTTTTGTGTTTCTTCTCGCTTTTATTTCCCACTGCCCCTATCAGGTAGACATTTGGTTTCATGGCATGATTAGGTTAAGGACCTCCCATTGGCATCCACCTCTCAACTCCTCCTGGGTCAAGTCATTCTCCACATATCCAAACCACCTCGGTGTGTTTCTCCTAACGTTTCCTATCACATCCACACCACAACGCTCCTTCACTTCCTCATTTGTCAGTCTGTCTCTCCATGTGACTCCACATGATCCTCTCAGATAACTCATTTCCACTGCTCTCACTCTTGACTCCTGTCCCTCCAGCAAGGTCCAAGCTTCACTTCCATACGTTAGAGTTGGTATCACAGTACTATCATGTAGTAGCTTTTTCACTTCCATCCTCACTTCCCTGTTTCTTATCACTGTCTTCAAGGAACCAGCAACCTTTTTTCCCCTGTTGCACCCTTTCAAGCACTTCACCCTCTAAACTTCCATCCTTACTCATCACACTACCCAAGTACTTAAACACACCCACATTTTCCATTTCCTCCTCATCCAACCACACTGTCCATTCACTGACTTCATTTCTCTCGAAGACCATAACTTTATTCTTCCCTACATTCACCTTTAGATTCTGTTTCATACACACTCTCCCAGAATTATTCACCAAGCCTTGCAGCTCCCCTTCATCTTCACTTAACAACATAGTATCATCTGCAAACAACAGTACAGGTAGTTTCCAAACACTGCCCTCTCTCACTAGGGTCGCTCCATCATCCACTGCCCTACCTTGTATCACTTTTATAACCCCATCCATATTCAGATTGAACAACCATGGAGACATGACACATCCTTGTTTCAATCCAACCTTCAAATAGAAAAATTCACGCAGTTCACTATCCACACACACTGCAGCCTTAGCACCCTCATACATACTCTTCATGGCCTTCAACAACTCATCTGCTCCA
The DNA here is from genome assembly GCF_032717465.1 of Coenobita brevimanus. Taxonomy (NCBI): domain Eukaryota; kingdom Metazoa; phylum Arthropoda; class Malacostraca; order Decapoda; family Coenobitidae; genus Coenobita; species Coenobita brevimanus. Next base: position 36,322,545 of record NC_137039.1, read on the forward strand.
TATATTCGTAATACATTCCACAATCCTTGTCTATCCACCCTGTCATATGCTTTCTCTAAATCCATGAAGGCTGCATACAACTTCTTTCCCTTCTCTAGAAACTTTTCCACTAAAGATCTAAGAATGAATATCACATATATATAGATAGATAGATAGATAGACTGCTCAGGTTTCTATTTGTTTATAGTGTTGAACATAGTGCAATTGTAAGTCAGTACAGTGAGTTTATATATGATTTTTTTTTTTTTTTTTTTTTTTTTTCCTCCTAAAGGTTATGATACAAACTGACAACAAAATTTTGCTGCAGTATTGGTGTATATGTGTATGCTGCTTCTTCACAACTTCATTTTGTAAGCTACAGCAGATATCTCAGCAAGGCAGGTATGGAGGCTGTTAGTTCTATTACATAGCATAGATTGGATGTACAGTAGTAGTGATTTTGTTTACTATTCTTTATTGTTGTGTACATAGTATTAATAAATAGTACAGTTACATTAAGTATACCAGTACAGTACCAGTATTGTATTGAGCTATATATTGAAAAGTGCTGAATTCACCATAAGTACTGTAGTTCTGTAGTTGCATTGCAAGAAAGCAGTAAAATATACCCTATCATATAACTACAACGCTTCTCTCAGTGATAGATTACCAGCCTATCAGAGCACAGTACAGATCATTTATGCTGCCTTGAAAGACAAAATGAAGTAGCTTGTACCAAAATCTCCTTTACAGTGATGGTGTATTGGGTATAATGAGTCAACTGTTGATGCAAAAATATTATCCTATGTTTCAAATTACTGTCTGTGATGACCGCAGGAGGCTGAAGATCCTGAAATGTTTAGATGGATTACGTATATACCCCTACAAAAATACTAAACAGTAAAACAGATAACAGATCATTATTCACCCCCTTTTTAGCCTGTACAGTAAGTTGATTGAACCAGCTCAGACATGATAGTGAGATGGTTGCTGATTTTGGATTTTATTTTGTATCAGATTATTTCCTTTGATCATTGTGTAAAGACCCTGTTGCTCTAGAATATGTACTTTTGACCTTTATAAGATAGTTCTCTGAATTATGAAGGGAGATTATGGGTGGGCCTTTGTGCTGGGGGCTGAAGTAGTGCATTAGCCCGGTTGCTGTTATACAGTTTTTAGTTAGCACTCTGGGTGGGTGGGGTTCATTACCCAGGTAATGCCACTAAGGGGCAAGCAACTATTTACTTTCACCTCTTATGTCATGACTGAGTAGCATAGCCTTGGGCCACTACACTCCTGATGGGGCAGTACTGGACTGAATTTTGGATAGTTGGATCATTGTGTAAAGTGCAGTGGTTTGTGTTTACTGTTAAGGAACCACTGTACAGTAGTGTTAGTCACTGTTTCGCCAGTAATCAACCATTATTATTCATGTTTTATGAGTGTGTTTTTCCCATGGGAATGAAGAAAATTGCTGAGCAGAAAGACCCCCTACCCATGTACTGTGTGCATGTTAGAAAAGGTACCAAAAAGAGAAAGGATTCGTGCTCCTCCGTGCATTGGCAGCGGCACGTAGCACCCTTTCTGCTGATCACTTGTATCAGGAGGCGTGGCTGGGTAGTCACAGTACACAAGTGTGTCTTTATTCATCTTTGGAAGGTACTGGGATGTACAGTAGCTTGTTATTGGCTTCAGTTCTTTTCTACAGTCACATCAGGATGTCATAAAGATACCTTTGCTGTTGCCATAATACAATACATTGTGAGACTACAGTCTTTAGAAATGCAGAATGAAGGCAATGCCCAAGTGGTGGTATGCATTAATTTCAACTGCTCGGCCTTAGGGAATGTTCTAAATAGTCTATGCTCAGAGGAAAAAAAAAAAAAAAAAAACATGCTGTGAGCCGTTGGTTGTCGTGCATTTGGTTATAGTGGTTTTTATTTTCACTGTCAGATGAAGATCTGCAATCCTGCTGTTATTGCACATTTTTTGGCTAAACAACATTGATATTGTGCACCTGAGGTGGTTTCTGCCAACAGTGATGGTGCAAAATCTGTGTTTTCTGGTGGCTTATAGAGATTCAAAGATGAGGCCCAACTCGAGGAGTTAATTCCAGGTGGTGGAGACCACTAACTCTACCCTCCAGGCTTAGAACCCCTTACCTCAAGCCATCTCAGGTCTCTGTATGGTACGTGTTTCTTCTTTATTGTGCCCTTTTCATCATTTTCTATTAACCTAACCATGCTTATGTGTATTTCTGATACGTATAACAGTACGTACTGTATGTATTTAGAGGGAGTCCAAATTATTCCAAAAGGAAAAATTAGGGTTTTCGAGTGGGGTGACCAGTACCTGCTAGGATAAATCCCATAGATTCTGTGCTTTAGGTTGGTACCAGTTATGCATAATAACCAAGGGATCACCATACTGTACTTCCAACCTATGACATGAAAGGCGGGGACAACTACCTAGCACACCCTTTCCCAAAGTCTTGTCCCTAGCAAGATCAAAGAGCTTTGCTCTAGATATCCATATCCAGGGCCCAAGAGAATGAAGGATGTAGGACTGCTTGAGACTAAATTAATGTACTTGATCATTTAAATAGGAAGAGACCTCCCTTCAGCTTTGCTGCACTTACATTTTGGAAAAGCTTCTGACTATCTCCTAGATTTGACCATAGTGTGTTAAAGAAAAATTTTACCTGAGACTTCAGCATCTTGAGTTGTCCCAGCAAGAGAAAGTTAATAGTGGTTGTTGTTGATCACCTCCAGTCTGACCAAGCAGACCAATCAACCTCAGACAAGCAACCATCCCTGTGGAGTTGTTCCGTGCATTGAACCAATGTTCCCTTTCGGCTGACAGCACCTCACCACAATGAGGTGCAAGGAATAGTGTGGAGGTTTGGTCCTCGGATGGATGCTACATTTTTTTATCACAGGCATCATAGCAAGCACTACTTCACCCTGTAATTTGGTTACAGGGTTACCACCATGCAAAGTAAATGGTTTCCTGGCTTACAGAAAAGCATTAGGCTTCTCATGCAGTGTAGAGCCACCTGAAGTGGAAAGAGTTTTAAAAAAAGTGACAGGATGGAGAGGGAGAAGTAGGAAGACAGGAGGGCAGGCAGAGATAGAATGAGAAAGGGGAAAAAATAGGCAGCACAATATCAGTTAAGTGAATGATGGTTGCCATCACCATGTCATTAAGAACACTCAGGCTCCCATATCTCACTTTTAGCTAAATATAAATATCCTGTACAGTATCTCACCATAATTTGAATAAAATCATCTGGTGTTAGTTCACATAAAATACTAAGACTTGCTTTGACCATGAGTATTGATGATGACACAGTATTAACTTTCAGGCTCCTGTTACTTTCATTCTGCTGAATAAAATCATCTGATGTTAGCCAGCCCAGAATATCGAGTTGAGTTGTTTCGACCATGAGAGTAGTAATGGTGACAGTACAGTATTAACGCTCAAGCTCCATAACTTTCTTTCAACTAAATAAAATCATTCGGCATTAGCTGGAATAGAACACTCACGTATGCTCAGTCATGAGAATGTTAAAGTTCTAAGTGTCCTCCTATGGATGAGAATGGTGACCAAAGAAAGAATCACGTTCTTTTGTACTCTTTTATTTACATTTGCTACAATTACAGTAACAAACACCTGCACTAAGCATTACTGGTCACCATACTACTGCAATCAATACTGGTGGCTCACAGTATTAAACACTACAATGCACATAAATAAGCTAAAGCATCAATGTTAATCCTTTAGTTCTTTCACAATTAAAATTCCCTACCTGGCAAAAGGTTAACTTTAAACACTGTCAATAGCTATTAATCCTGGAAATTCTACTAAATATACACAGCTTTAAAAATATGTCCATTAAAGCATACTGTTAACAAAGAAAATGTGAAATGTAACAATCAAATGGCTACACATTCTGAATGATGTGGCTTACTTTATACAATAATGTTAAACCTCCTATATAAAATTACATTATATCTAGTTTTGAAAGCTGCATTCATCATCTGGCAAAGTTTGCTGTATATAACAAAAACAGTCGATCCCATACAAATCCCTTTAACATGCAGGGACCTGAGGAGAAACTGGGTTGTAATAATTTAAAATATTCAAACAAATTTCAGGCAGATACATTTGAGCCACAAGCTATCACTTAACAATACAGGCCGTCACTGTTCACTATTATTGCTACGATATGACTAAAATATCAATTTATACAGTAGTACAAATAGGTCACTGGTCTTAGCACCACAAAAATTTTAATGTAGTCTAGACTATTTTCTTTATCATACAATACAGCTACAAACTTTGAGCATGTTAGTTTTAATACAGTGTTGTGAATATGACACTGTCTTAAGCAACAAAATACAGTATGTTACATATTTTTCTGTGTTCACTGATTTTTTGCCCACCTGAAAGACAACTAAATGCTGAAAAGAGGTTAATCTGTCTAAACCTTGATGGTCTGATGCAGGACCAGGTATCTAATTTGGGTTTTATGCAGGTTATCACATTAAAAATTAATTACAGTGCTGCCATGGTGACAGTTTCACATGCGTCAATAAGTGGACAAAGTATCTTTTTGGTGACAGTTTAACTAGTGTCACTGTGTGGACAAAATTATCTATTTTTTCGACTGTGATGGTGATGATGATGTGTAAATGTCACTACTGAATAACTGGAGATCAGGGCCATCAATATTCCCACATTGCAGCAAAAGAAAGCAATACCTTCAAGCCATATGGGTACAAAGGCATTGATGGCATGAAACTCAAGCAAATATGCTGGCAAGAGCCAGGATGCTTGTGCTCCCACCCAACACAATGTCAGGATGATTGCCTTCTGCCAAGACACAGCCAACCTGGGAACAATTAGGGGAAGTAAAAGAAGATACCAAAGAAAATACTGAGATGTCACTACTTTATTAAAGGTGACAAATACGACTGTCTGAGTGAAGAGACCAAAGTGTACATCAATGCGATGGCTAAACTTGCATCCTAAAGCAACCACCAGCACCAGCTGAGGCCCAAAGGTTGCAACATTAAGCCCTGGTATGTTAAAATCTGCTCCAATATACAGGAGGTAAAAATAGACTGAAAAATTGTGTCGTGTATCAGTTCGTGAGAAATGGTAAAGGAAGGCTTCTTCAAGATACTGTTCACCATACATGGCAAGTCCCACTCCAGTCAGACCAAAGAATGATATCACTGTACCAAAACATAACCTCATCTTTGAATAGTTGGGTAGGAAACACCTCCAAAAATAATCATGAGGAGGATTATTTGAAAGAGATAGGTACAATGGCAGACAGTATATGACTGGGTATAATTTAAAGTGAATTGCTGCTCCTAGGAAGAACCCAGCAAGAATATTAAGTCTAAGTTTCATCATATAGAGGGTGAGGAGGATCAGAACAGCCATGACAGCCTCAGCACTACCTCTGGTTGATACACCCATCACTAGTGGGTTGTACAGCCACATAAAACAACACTTCAGGGCCATTACTTTGTTTTGACCCTCTAGAAGCAATATCTCATAAATCAATCGAGAAACAAGACAGTCAAGAATGGAGAATATGAGCTTGCCAAACACAAAATGGATGTAAACATTAGGGAGCATCATCCAAGCTAGAAATGGTGTGTATCGATATGTGTGCCTGAGGAAAGGTGGGTTTCCAGCTGCCACATGCCTTGCTGCATCAGTAAACACATGATAATCAATATCCGTGTACTTAAGGCTCGTGGTGCGGTCATGGTGTTCTCCATACATAACTAAAGCCACACGCACTACAAAACCTAGCACCATGTGTACCTGGATCAGCTCAGTGGCTCCAGCTCGGGATCCTCGACTGCCTAACCCCATGATGGTAATTCTTGTACAGAGCAGCAGTGAAACAAAAGGTTCGCAATATCAGAAGTACTGCAGAGTAATTATTATATTAGGATCTGGCAAGAGTAACAGCTATATTTGCCTATCTCTAATAAGAGGTAGCATTCTTCATCTTTTCTGTAACCTGTGTGCTATGTAAATCTTTAATTTCAGTTACTGGAACAACGTTACCTGCAAGGTAGATCCCAGATTATACAGTACTGTGCTTCAAACTCTCATCTTTGTCTTCTTAGCCACTTCACTGATGCACTTCTTAAAAGATTCAAACTCTGCAGTACAATCTCCTTTCAAGATATTCTCCCGAAGTGCAACACAGCGAGCATATTCAGCAGCGGAAGGTCCACATTTGGCAAGCAATTTGGGGTACAGTTGGAGACGTCCTCGTGCTTTCCTCACAGACTCCATAATGGTACTGCCAGTATTGTTAATCCTTTGATTCTGCTATCTTTCTTACAACTGACTGATGAACATATGAATCCACTTTTAAGTCTGATTCTGCTGCTTTCCTTTGTAGAGTACCAGGGGCTACTGAATCTTCTGTCACATCTAATGCTGCTGCCTTCTTTTTTACAAGGGAGTACTGATTATAAGAATCTTCTGGGAAGTCTAATTCTGCTGTATTTTTTTTTTCTTCCAACAGAGTAAAGAACATAGGAACCTTTTGTTAACTCAGTGCTTTAGTTTCAACTGTTTAGGTTTAAGTAATTAATACAGTATTAGTTCCCTACAATGGCCTCTACATAAATCTTTCTTTAGACTTTCATGCCTCAGTCTCCTTCAGGGCACGGCTCTGTTTGTATTTGTCAACTTTATCTCGTAAAAATAAATCATAAATTGGTCGACTAAAGAAAATTGAGAGGCCAACAGTAATACCAATAATCTGGAACTTGATCGGATTGCGGTGGATCCACAGTCGTCCACGTCCAATTTTCTTTAGCTTCCTGGCCTGAAATAAATAAAACTCTGTTACAATTTACCATAATAGCTTTGCACTATTTATATAAATTTTTTCAAATATTGTAAATGTAATGACTGTGAACATAATGACTGTAAACGTATTGAAAACTTTATGATATCTATTCCCCCACAGATAATAAACTGCTTTCGTTTTGTTTAGTTTAAAAAAGGTTCCAAAAATGCTTGTATGCGTTGGCCTCGGTCACCTAATGGTGGGTGTCCATGCTGCTTGACCTCTGCCAGCCTCCCTATTCAGCCACTCATCCCTGAGGTCATACTCTATGACCTCATCCCAGGTCTTTTTCGGTCTGCCTCTTGCAACCCTACCCTCTACGTTCACACTTCTCACTTTCTGCACCCAATTGTCATCCTCAATCCTCTCCATACACCCAAACCATCTCAATCTACCCATCCTCATCACAACACCAATACACTCCAGTCCCATCCTACCTCTCAACTCTTCCATTGTAAACCTAGCCCCTCCAGGCCTCACATTCAGGGACATACAACACATCAACCACATCAATGTCATTTCTATACATTTGAGCTTATGAATTTTCATTGGTTCAAGTGTAGAAAGGAGAATGATCAGATAAACATTTAGTGCATCCCTGACTGAAAGGTTTGGGGGAATTACACTTGTGAAAGATGAGAGTTCAAAGGAAGGATGGGACTTGAATATATTAGTGTTGTGATGAGAAAGGGTGGACTAAGATGATTTGGGCATGTGGAAAGGATGGAAGATGACAACTTGGTATGCAGGGCGAGAGGTGTGGACGCTGAGGGTAGAGTTACAAAAAGCAGATCAAAAAAGACTTCAGTCAGAGTCATGAAGTCTGACTTCAGGGATGTGGGACTAGCTAAGTGGAGAGGCTGCTAGAGACTGAGCGGCATGGAGAGCCGCCATTAGGTGACCAAGACTGATGTACGTATGCATGTTGGAACACCTATAAAAAAGGTAAAGTGAACAATGACAAGCCTACAACCAGCCTCAGCATTCCCAGGGTTGAAGTGACATGAAACTATTCATACTACTGTAGACAAGATACCATTTGGTATTTAAAAGTGTTGAGTTCATGTGCTAAAACAGATAATACTTCTGAAGCTTACATCTTCGTTATCATTGTACTGTATTCATCTTTTTCCACATTTATGGTCAGAAGGTGGGACCTGGTATCACCTCAGGGAGGTAGGTGGTCTTGCTGTGCACAAAATCAGTCTCCCTTTGGCAAGCAGTAGTACACATCTGTACCCCTAACAGTTAAGGTTATGACTGTATCAGGTGGCAGAACCCTGTAAGGGTTGGCAGCAACCCTTCAAGGGTAAGGATAACTGAGTACTAACCTGGGTAGGAGGAACTTGTAGCGTTGGAAGGCAGCTCCCTTGGGAAGCCCCCAAAACAAACCATGGTAATGAGTAGGGACTGCTACTGTAACTGGCTATAAAATAGACTAATTTAAGCCGTTGGCCAGTGGAAGGAAGTACTGTATAGGAATACAGTATTGTATTCCTATAAGGAGAAAAAAGAACCAAAGAACCAAGGGTGGAGGAATAATCAGGTAAAAGTGACCACCACAATGAGAAGCAAAAAGTAGGAAGACAGAAGTGATTAAATATAACAGAGGGGAGATTTATGTACTGCTTCCTATTCAAAATGTCCCTCCTAAGCTCAATAAAACTACCCGAGATAGCAAGACTGAAAATAAAATGACAAGGTACTGTACTGAAGAGGCTACATGAAACCCACCGTCAACCCATCCTTAGGTAGGGAAAAAGAGGTATGATGATGATGGTGATACCAAACACAATGAAAAGCTAAATATCATGTTGCTGTTGCTGTGGCCTTGGGTTCATCTGAAGTGAAGCCAGTGGACTACAGACTGATGTTGCCCTTCTCCTCCAGTCAACCAACTTCCTTTGGGGGAACTGGGAGGGAGGTGAGTGATGTTTGCAAAACTGCTGCCCAATTATATTGGTAAGGCCTCATGAATCTGACCCTCTCCAGCACCAAGCTAAACATAATATCAAACAATGTGCTTATAGTTATTACCTGATGTGTCCCTGGAGACTGGCCTGGTTCCTTGGGATAAAGCCTGGGGGGATTCAGATGATGGTGTGGGAAGTTAACTGAAGCATGGCCAGATGGTCCAGCACGATAGGAGCCAGGCACCTGAGTTTGGCTGGCTCGTATTTCAGGCTTCTGAGCACCAGACATCACTTCAGCTGCACCGTGAAGGAAAGATACCACTTCACATACACAGTCAAGGAGAAATGGAGAAACTGAAGTTGTAGAGTTTGAGCTAATGATGCAGAAATTTAGCCCACTTTAGTTTAGCTCCTTCAATTCAAGCAATCTTTCCTCAGTTGAATAAAACTGTTTGGTGGGAGCCTAAATACAACAGAACTCGTCTTACAGAGAACAAGTTTGTGGCAGTCAAAAGTAAATAAGAGAAATCATCATACTGATTGGATTAACAGAGACTGCTTTCAACTCCTTCACTATGAAACATTAACCTGATTGAACTGTTTCATAGCAAAAAAGAAAAAAAAGGAAAAGTTTCATACTGAGAGTACATAATAGTTCCCTTTCATCCAACCATTATCCTATCCTACATTGCCCCATGAAGAGCATAGCAGCCCGGGGCTCGGCAAGCTGGTTCTGACATTTAAGATGAGAGTGAATAGTTCCTCTTAATCTGAATAAAACTATAGTAACTAGAACAAAGCTGTCTGGATGCATTCATTCATTCAAAATCCAATCCTACTTTGCCCCATGAGAAGTGCAGAAGCCTGGGGCTAGGCAAGTTGGTCCTGATATTTAACCCCTCCGGTACGCAATTCTCCAGCCTCGGCTACCCCCCAGGACGCAAACACAGGCCTATTTTTCAACTTTCCCAAAGGTTAAAAGTTTTATGCCCGATTTATAGAGCTTGAATTTATTCACCTGAAAACGCAAACCCCCCCCTCCTAGACACAATAGTTACCGACCTATGGCCCATCAAATTTTATAATAGCTACCCGTTGTGGCCCCTGTGAGAAAGAAAATACGCTGCTCACATCCGTTTTCTTCCCAAAAATACGTACAAAAATCACCAAAATCAATATTTTTTGGTGTGTATAGATGTCATAAACCACTGTAAAGTGCTTAGAAAAAAATTGAATGGTCACAAATGAAGTACAGGTAATGATTCAAAACACATGCCATAAAGCGTAAACATTATGCAAAATATATGAGGCTGGGAGGGGGGGGAGATACTCTGTGCTAGGGGTGGGGGTCGGGGTGGGGGGTGGTAAGTCCAGGAGGGGGTGTACGGGGATGGAGAGATGGAAGACCACCTCCCAGACACAAAGGAAGGGCCTCAGCGGAGTACAGTACTGTACAGGGACGTGGAGGAAGGGTAGGGGAGAAATGCCCTCCCTCCAGATGACTGGGAGGGAGGAACATGGGAGGGATCCACATCGGACGGGTGGAGGTTGCATAAGGAGGGTGCGGGAGGGGTGGTGGTGGTGGTGGTAAGAACGGAGGAAGGTACAGTAGTAACAATGTAGTGGGGTAGAGGGACGTGGCGAGAGGGAGGTGGGGGGTACATCCCCCACAGCCTGGGTATGGGCCTGGATCCTCCCTCCCATGTGTCCAACACTTAGTTCTGATTGGTCACAAGCCATTACGTCACAGCCGGGGTGGAGCAAGCTGCTGCCAGTTTTTTGTAGAAGTTGCACAATCGACGTTCCTCATCCATTTAAAAAACTGTGAAAAAAACGTCGATCGTAGTACTTTAGGGGTTAAGATGAGAGTGACCAGCCTCACTCATCCCTGAGTGGCATTATGTGTGCAACAAACCCCAACCACCCCTTGGATATAAACCTTCACCGGCTCAATCCGATTGGAGCGTTGTAATTACCCACTAAACCACGAGGTGCCAAAATTTGGTTATATGGTTACCATCCAGCATAGTGCAACCAGAATATATTTTGCAGTAGCTAGAAAAAAAATAACATTAATGGAGAGTATTTTTAATTCCTTCAAAATATGAAAACCCTTCTAAGATGAATAAGGGTAGCAGCCATAATTAAAAACAATGGTCATCAAATGATTAGGATTATTGCTGAATACCTCCACAGGCAAACAATAATACAAGAGAAGAAACACTACTGTGGTAGGTGGGGGCGCTCTCACTCGATAAAGAGCTGCCCTCGGGTGACTGCCTTTTCCTCTCTTCTTTCCTTCCTTCCTCTTCTGTCTTTACTTCCTTCATTCTTTCCTCTTCCTTCTGCCTATGGCTGCCTTTACACTCTCCCTTCTTTCTTTTCTTCATTCTTTCCTCTTCTTCTACCTATAGGTGACTCTTCACTGAATGACAAGTCAAATGGTTTCCTGTACATCAGGAAACCATTTACTAGGCTGGGTGGTAACCATATAATCAAATTATGGTGCCTGGTGGTTTAGTGGGCAATTAAGGCACTCCAATCAGATTGGGCCTGTGCAGGTTTCTATTCAAAGGGTGGTTGGGGTTTATTGCTCACAAAATGCTACCCACGGATGAGTGAAGCTAGTCACTCTCATCTTTAATGTCAGGACCAACCTGCCTAGCCCCAGGCTCCTACACTCCTCATGGGGCAATGCAGGATTAGATGATGATGATGAGAAACAGTCTAAAAATAACACCTATTTATCCATAGGGTTAATACAGGATCAGATATCTGTAGTAACTGCGAAGTACTGGTATTATTAAGTGGGGCTAAATGACAAACAATAAGAAACATTTACTTATGTTACAATGTATGAACAATCATTTGGTGTAGGCTATTCTGCAGCCACTCCATTTACTTTATCTTACCCAGTCATCTGTCATGTAATATTTCACTCCTTCTTTGTAGCTGATGTTGGGTTTTCCTTTTGGCTAGGACTGGTGCTGTTGGTTGAAGTGGAATCAACCTTGACACCAGCACAGCACCCTGATTCTTTGGACCACTTCTTGCAACACTCTTGCAAGGCTGCTATCTCAGCCTGGCAAGATGTCTCCTTGTAGTTATTCCCTGAGAATGATTGGAGATACTTTAAAGAGGATTATTAACCAAACATGAAAGCAGAGTTGGACATGCAGGTATGGGTACTAAAAACTACTATAGCCTAATAAACCAGTCTGAGAAGGGGACAAGCATTTTTTAAAATAAGTCTGATGGAAGAACAGAAAAGATTGATATACTTTGTACAAATGATTGAGTTTTTAAACAGATGGATGGAGGTTAACTGGATATATGAACATGTCTGGGACAGAAATACAATACATGCAAAGGTATTAATCCTCCCATCATCCTCCCATCCCCGTGGACAAAATCACGAGACAGTGATCATCTCACTTGCATTCTCACTTTTCTTGGGTATTTATTTTCCCTTAACATGAATGGGCCATTCACTGTTTCTGAAACAATTATACACAATGTACTGCTACAGGCAACACCATGAAGGAAGAGAGATAATGGGTATGAGAGGGAAACACTGTCCTGGCAATGCTTGAATGCTTGGGAAGGCACTGACCAACCCTTTGAAGTGGGAAAGCTTTGCATGTGTCAGATATCAGTTGTCACAGCAAATCTGTTAGGTTCTGCTATAACATTGTCACTGCTAATGTTTTGTGGTTTGAAATTTGAAACTAACTCTAAGTCTGAGCAGGCTGCCTGTTTCATCACTATATATAAACAAACGATAACAAGCCACAGATCATACAGCTTCGGTATTATATTTGGTTTATATCCATCTATCTATAGTCAGATGCCATATCCCGTAAAGGGTGGCCTTTGTCTTTGAGTTAGTGGTTTTATGGGGAGGGGTACTAACTGTCTGCCAACCCACTTGCTGACATGTAGGGAACTTCTGTGGGTTCGTTATATGGTTACCACACAGTGTTGTAAATGGCTTCCTGGCTTAGCCTACAGGAAACCATTAAGCTTCTATGATACCAAAAATAAGCCTTCCAAAGGTGAATTATAGGCCAAACAATACCCGAGTTAGGACCAAACGATGCTGAGGTGATGGTTAAAGGATATGATACCAGGGTTAAGATTTGATTTTCAAATAAGTTCAAAGTTAGGATAAGGACTGTCACTTTCAGGTTAAGTTAAATAGTTTCCCACTGGGTTTGTGTAATCGTTTTCGTTTTGAAGGCTCCAACATGCTTGCATGTGTTGGCCTCAGTCACCTAATGACAACTCTCCATGCTGCTCAATCTCTGTCACTTTCTCTGTTTTGTCCCTTAACCCTGAGGTCACACGCAATGACCTTGTCCCAGGTCTTTTCTGTCTACCTCTCACTATCCAACCCCCAACATCAACATTCCTCACTTTCTGCCCCCAATTACCATTCCCCATCCTCTCAACATACCTAAACCATCTCAATCTACCTCTCCTCATCACAACACCAATACACTCCAGCCCTATCCTCCCTCTCAACTCTTCCATTGTAAACCTAGGCCCCTAGGTCTTGCACTCAAGGATGCACGGCACATCCACCTAATTACTGCCATTTCTGTACATCTGAGCCTGTGAATATCCTCTTCCTTTACTGCCTAGGTCTCCCTACCTTAGAGCATTACACTCCTAACACATGCCACATACAAAGATCCCTTAGCCCAAAGGGAGAGCCCTCTCAATGTCAGAAGAGGCAACAGCTCCCTGAACTTCCTCCAACCACTCCTCACTCTAGCTACAGAGCTAGCTCCTGCCCCACCTCCAGCACATAACATGTTTCCCACTTAACAAAACTCTTCCACACACTCAAGAGACTCACCAGCAAGTTCAATCCTTTCAAGCCTGGCAATATCCACGTTCTCCCCGACACACCGCACACATGAAATCAGGATTATCTCGCAGTCTACCTCTAATACCACTGCATCTCTTATGCACCCACTTATCACAAACACAGCACAGGATGTAATTACTTCCTATGCCCCTGTGACAAATTGCACATGGCCACTCTCCCTCTCCACTGACAGTACTGCCCCCAGCCCTAGATACCATCACTTTTGTTCCATCTGAATTTACTCTAAAGCCCTTGTGCCTCATACCATTTCTCCACTCACTAAATCTTTCCTCTGCCTCCCTTTCATTCTCTGCAACCAACACCAAATCATCAGCATACAACATCTCTCACAGAGTCCATTTCTGAAGTCTTGTGACAGGGCTTCAAGTACCATGCTAAACAACTGTGCAAGACTGACCCCTGATGCACACCAACATTCACGGAAAACTCATCACTCGAATCTCCATTCACCCTTACCTGGGTGTGAGCACCAACATACATGGCCATAACAACCCTAACCAGCCACTTACTCCAGAAGGTTAAGTAAACTGGAGGTACACTTCCAGGCCAGTTATATGGTAAGACTTCTCTATCATACACAAAATGAATCGGGAAAATAAAAATAACTGGACTTAATTTTGCTATATTAACGTGCCTAGTCACAACTTGCGCCTGTAAACTGTATAAAGAAATAAGCAAATCACTTGAACTCAGCTGAAAAGCTTTTGTAATACTTTTTCTTTTATATCTATTACCTATATGCCAACATTAATCGCTAAAATCAACCGATACGATTCTGAATGAGCTTCCCAATGCAAAACTTCAGCTGGTAGACCGGCATCAAACCGTACCTTTCCAAATCAACTGATATAAGACAACTGCACTCTCAGTTAATAATACGTACTCTGCAGGCAATACTGGATGTCACAGGCTCGCCTTTGGCACGGATCCTTCTTCATGGATGCACAAAAATATGAATTTGGTAAGATAACTTTTCGTCTGCTGAGGCCCAGAGTTCCCACACTAACATCCGCTTAAGAACACCTCGGCATAATGCATTGTGTCATCTCTAGTGCTCATCTTCCCCAAATTCATATTTTTTAAAATGTAAAACATGATGGTACTTATCATTAATAAAGAAAAAAACTGGCCATTGTTGATAAAGAATTTGCTTTGCAATATATGGAAGTAGTGCAGGCTTTTTACTTTATCAACATGATACATGAGGTTATCTTTACATATATATATATATATATATATATATATATATATATATATATATATATATATAAAGGTTACCTTGTGTCGAGTGGTGTTCAATATCTTAACACACTTCAATGTAAAATTGTAATCCCGCACAGAATTTGACGCTCCTACAACTGACGTGTAAATGTTTACTTTGACCAGCTGATCTACTGTACAGACTGTTTTGCTAACTTCGCGTATGTCACCGTGATTTATAGTTGTGTTAGTTATTTTTAGGTAACTGTTTTGAATTTATGCGTTGTTATTAGCATTAATTTAGTGTTTTCTGCTTTTAATATGAAATAGGGCATGAGTGGTGTTAACAGTTGAGGCACACGCCATGGATTGCCATAGGATTGCGACAGTAAGTGGACAACACTTACTTTAACCTGAAGAGGTAGGAGTAAAAATAGTGTGAATACCCTAGAAGTCAGCCAGTTTTATTTTACAAGTACACAATATGAAACACAGTTAAGGGTCATAGACAGGTAGGCCATCTAAAAAGATAACTTTTGCTTTACGTACGATACCATTCGCAAATGCATAATAACGGATATATTAATACCTAAAAACTACCAATATTTCATGGGTAGATGTGTGGCTGATACCATTTCCAAGACAATGACGTACGTTTGAAGTCATGTGGCAGTGGTCATTAAATTACCGGTAAGCATATTGCTGCACCACATAGCCCACTTTTCAGCCTCCCTGCCTCACTCAATGAGTTAGGTGTCATTATGCCGTAATAATAAACAATACATGTACCGTAGTTAGATTACAAACCTGTATGCAGTAAAGTATAGTACATTGTGCCTCTGTCAAAATCTGTACAGTAGAATTTTCGGTATTATTTTACAAGTTGCCAATATGCGGTTCAGGGATATTACCACCATAAACACATTGTATGAGACCTAACTCTAAGATAAGCATTTCGCTGCAGCAGGTTAGGTTAGTTTAGGTTAGGTCCAGAAAAATATACTGCACAACCTGGGGTGCGTATTGGCAGCTTGTAAAAATTTACCGAATTTTCATATGCTGTGTGTTGCAGTAGCTATAATTATTACCTTTTTTTTTTTTTTTTTTTTTCTCAGAATTTCAGTAATATCAATAATATAAAACACCATACTTGTTTCATGTGCAGAACAATGTCATCTGAGAGTGAAGATGAATTCCAGTCAGCTGATGAGGGCTCAGATGATGACACCACACAGCCTGTTATCAGTACTGCCAAACCAACACCACAGCAGCAGCCCTTGGTCACTGCTAATGGGGTAAAAGCACCAACTGCTTCACATACTAATGGTATTGTTGGTAACTCGGGTATAGCATCAAACAGCCAGCCAGAGAGCAGACCGCAGGAAGGCAGTTCCAGTGATATGCATCATGCTGTAGCAGACAGTGAAAAGCATGTAGTTTCAAAGCCTTATAACAATGATTCACATGAAGAAAGGGAGACTTCATCTGCAAAGGATGAGGTAGAACATGTTGTAGAAGATCAAAATACCACAGAAAATGAAAATGATAGGGTAAGACAAAGTAAGGCAGACACAAAAAAGTATGATAGAGAAGCAGGTGATGATGGTAAGACTAAGGTTATTGACACAGAATCGGAAATTTGTAGTACCAGTACTACTTTGCAAGATCTAAAAATAAGTGATGAGATGAAGCATCATGAGGATAGTGCACCTGTTACTTTAGCTGAAGAAGAGGAGATGACTGTAATGAAAATCCAAGAAGAAACTAAGAGAGAGCAGAAGTTTACAGAGAACTGTGACACAGAATCGAGAAAGAAAAGTGAAGTAGTAAGTGAACCAGCACAACTAGAAGGTATTGCAGACAGTAGCTCACTAGATACTGCAAAAAAGGACTTGAACAGTGATATAAGGTCAAAACAACCACGGGAATCAAGAATTGGCATGAAAAAACCCCGAGAGAAGCTTGGTGAGCGACTTGGTGCAAAAAAGTTGGGATCAAGAGTGGATAAAAAATCACTAGAGGGACTGAGCTCTGATGATATGGCATCTAGACCCAGAGAGAGTGGTGACAGTAAAAAGAACCACACAAACAGCCAGGGGAGAGATGGTGCCAATCAGGAGAGGAAATGGGAGACTGAGAGGAAAAAAGAGAGGCAGCTTGAGGAGGAGCGGTGGCATCAGATACAGCATCAACAGGAGGTAAGAAAAGATTATCATCATCACCCATTCACCCATCATCCTGATCTTTTTCCAACCTAAAGATGAGATGAGACTACAAAAATAAAAAATGCCAAATACTGGTATTGGTACGGTACATTCTTTGTAGGACCTGCATATTATGTGTTTGATATCATTGTTAACATCTTAGCCTGTGTGACTTTAATGTACCCGTTTGTCTCATATCTGTCTATCTATCTATCTATCTATTTATGTATCTATGTCTCTATCTACCTATCTGTCTATCTGTCTCTATCTATCTATTTATCTATCTGTTTACAGTATATATATATATATATGTATATATATATATATATATATATATATATACACTGTACTGTACAAGAATTGAGAGTAAGCACTACAGTATTTATTGCCAGTTTGTCTTATGAAGATCATCAAAATAGCCTTTACAGTACATTGTGTTTAAAGTTTATCTGAGATAACTCTTATTAGTACTGTAACCCAGATTTATCAATAATCAATTCTTGTCCATGATAGATTTTTGTAGCCAATGCAGTACTACCTGTATTCATAATCATCGTAGCACAGATTTCCACATACAGACCAAGCATACTATACATGGAATTTGGACTAGGATGACCTAGTGTTATACAGTAGGAATGTACAGTATTTATGTCAGGAAAAAGAAAGCACCACATAGAGAATTTCTTCATCTTTCCTTTTGCAGTACAAGGTATGAGGTCACAGTTGATCCCTCTCTTGATTAGGACTACTCTTGTATTTTGTTCCAGGTAGCACTCGGTTATTTTTTTCAATTGAAACTGAGTCACAGGTGTCTGAGAGTTAATCTTATCGCCATGAATCGTTTCATGATAGACAGCTCTCACATTGTATTCCAGCTGATGTCAGACTCCTTTTTTTTCAGCTAAAAGTGAGTCATAGGAGCCTGAGAGAGTTTATATACCTGTAGAGGATAATGGCTAGTTGCATTAAATTTCACACTGAATGTCTCATCATTCTGATGGTTGGCATACATCAGGGTTTTCATTGGCTGCCATGCAGGTTCTGTTGGTTAAATTACAGCTCATATGAATACTTTGTCCATGTACCAAGTATATTTTGTTCTGCATACTTAGGTTGCTTCACTGATCCAAGGGATTGTCCTTCCTGCCTCATAGCTAAGGCTTTGAATCTCTTGCAGTCATGACTTGTATTAATATTCAAGCTGTTCCATCAGGTGAACAGAGAATAAAAAATAACTACAGTATAGCCTGTCCAACCTAGACCTGTTCTGATAGTTATTACAATTGACTCATTCCTTCAGACCACACAACTGTCTGATGATGGTGGCAGTAGCAGTGGTTGGGGTGGCAGTTGGGGAGGATGGGGCAGCTCTCTGCTCTCAGCAGCCTCCACCTTTACCAGGGAGGTGGGGCGAGGGGTCGGCACAGTAATGGAGACAGTGGAGAGTGGTCTGGGGGTTCCTGATGCTGAGACAATGGCCAGAGAGATAGTAGAACAAAAGAAGATGGAAGAAAAAGAAGAGCACACAGCAGATGCCCCCAGCACTACCACTGGTGGTAGGTGCTATACCGGTACTCTCTACAATCCTCACACACTACCCTTTTGGGTACTGTTTGTGATTAAATTGCTCTCTGGAACTTGTAACTTTCAGTAAATCAACCTCTAAATCCGATAGTTATCTATACAGTAGTTGTATACTTTTTTTTTTT
Organism: Coenobita brevimanus; assembly: GCF_032717465.1. NCBI lineage: Eukaryota > Metazoa > Arthropoda > Malacostraca > Decapoda > Coenobitidae > Coenobita > Coenobita brevimanus. The sequence continues at coordinate 36,341,336 of NC_137039.1, forward strand.
TCTGCACAGACATTGCAAATTTGAATTGATATATTCAGGGTGACATCACACTACAAGTATGGAATGACTTGTCATAAAGAACACTGTGTTTGACTAAGAAGCTTAACTGATACCGTTGGAACAACTTGATACACCAATATGACATTTTATTGGGTGAATGCCAATGATTTTTTTTTATATATTTGAATAAAATCTCAAAGATCTGGTTGTTACCTTTAATTTGTCATGAGCTGTACTCTTTACTGCTTGGTTTTATTTCATTATTATTATGAGTTTACGTTCTCCGGTTGTGACAGTCTGGTACTTTTGTATCATATCTTATTATTTATTAAGGGTCTAACATGATTGCATGCATCAGTCTTGGTCACTTAATGGTGGCTTTCCACTCTCCTCAATCTCTGGCAGCCTCCCAGTTCTGTCCCTTATCCTTGAGGTCACACTTTGTGACCTCGTCCCAGGGTTTTTTTTTGGTCTGCCTCTCGCAACCCTACCCCTGACATTCATGCTTCTCACCTTCTGCACTTAGTTGTCATCTTCCATCCTCTCAACCTGACCAAACCATTTCAGTCTACCGCTGCTCATCACAACACCAATTCATTCGAGTCCTATCCTTCCTCTCAGCTCTTCAATCACAATTCTAGAACCCCCCAAGGCCTTACATTCAAGAACACATTACACATCCATCTGGTCATTGTCATTTCTGTATGTTTAAGCTTTCAAATATCCTCTTCCATTACCTCCCAGATCTCTTTGCCATACAGCATTACACTGCTAAGACATGCTGCAAAGAAAGATCTTTTAGCAAAGAGGGAGAGCCCTCTCAATGTTAGGAGAGGCATTAGCTACCAGAACTTCCTCCAGCCACTCCTTACCCTAGCCACAGAGCTGGCTCCAGCCTGGGTGCATGCACCCACATACATAGCCATAAGCACTCTAACCAGCCAATCCTCAATTCCATGCTTTCTCATTGCCCCTTTCACCACCTCCCTAGGGACTGTGTCAAAGGGACAGCTCCGTTATTCTATTCCAGGTAATACTAGAATATTTTATTCACCTGGAAATGAATCCTAGGAGCCTGAGAGGGCAAATGCTGTTATATTAAACCTGCTTATGGTTGGGATAACTCTAGTATTTTGTGCCAGCTAATCCCAGAGAATTTTATCCAACTAAGAGTAAGTCCTAAGAGCCTGAGAATATTAATGAAATGTTAAAGCTAGGAGCACTTCAGAATACCTAAAATAATGTTTTATTGTATTGTTGCCATTTATTGAAAGCAGAGTGTGGTGAGTCACATGATTATAGTTAGAGGAAACAAGAGTACAATGAATCATAGAATTATACAGTACAGTACTGTATTGTAGTACTAGATGATAGAATGACCTCTTCTTGCAGAGAATCCTGCCAGCAGTGAGGGTGAGGAGAGCAGCAAAGTAAAGGAGGCAGGGCAAGGGGGACTGGGTGGGATGTGGCTGGGCTCCTGGGTGTCTGGTGTGTCAGGGGCACTGGAGACTGCTGGCAACAAGGTACCTCACTTTTCACTAGTTCATTTTATTTTCTTCCACTTAATTTTGAAAGCCTATGTACACATGACATTGCCACCCCAAGAAGCGCCAACCACCAGTGATCGAGAGTGGAGATTTGCTGATGATGGAGCTCAGCTGGGTGCTGTGTGCCGTGTGCCGGAGATAAATGCAAGGAAGAATTCAAGAACATTGAACACTGTCAGTTGCAAGTGGAGGAAGTGATGACTTCACTTTGAAGGGTTTATGAACGAAATGAGTTCATTAGCTAGTGAAAGCTTCAAAAGTGCTTGTGACGAAAGTGATGTGGCGGGTGGTGCAGGTGCATGCTAGGGTTCCGAAAAATTTTGCCATTAAGTCAGTTCGCCGTCAGAATATAATTACCGTAACTTGTTTCTTCCTCGCTGTAGTTGCTTTTTGTCTTGTTATTGTTGTGATGGCAAATTAACTTGACAGCAAATTCTCCTGAAACCCACACTAGGTGCCTCACCCTGCCTCAGATCCCCTTCTTACCTCCATTAAGCCTGTTGTCCTCTTGGGTGAAGGTGAGCAGCCATATTCTTGTTCGTTTAGTTAAGCCATATCCTTGTTGATTTAGTAAAGCCATAATCTTGTTGGTTTACTTTATCTTAGGTAATATGTCTTAGATAGTTTCCCTGTACAGTACAATACTTAGGTCTGAAAGGTGTCTCAAGGGTTGCCCATGAAGGAGGGTGCTGCCCATGTGTAAATTTTCCTATAAGTTTATGTATTCAGAGTACGTGAATTGCTAGTAAGTGACATCCTTTGCCGCCCATATACTCGTGTGCTGTGGGTACCTACTGTAGCTCATAGTCTCCCGTGAATGTTCAGTTTCATCGTCTGAATGTGCATATACTGTAATAATAGCACTGACTAGGACTTGTTACAAGCAGGTAATATATGGTATCTCCATGAAAGCAGATATACTAGCATGGTTTAAAATCATCAAGCATTATTTGTTAATTGTCATCCATAGTGTCATAGTGTTTCAGGCAAAGTGTTTTTGTTCGTTCACTTTTGAAGGTTCCAATATGCTTGCATGCGTCAGCCTTGGTCAGCTAATGGCGGCTTTCCATTCTGCATGATCTCTGGTAACTTCCCTATCAGTCCCTTACCCTGAGGTCACACACAGTGACCTCATCCCAGGTCTTTGTCAGACTTCCTCTGGCAACCCTACCCCTAACATTAACGCTTCTCACTTTCTGCACCCAGTTATCATCCCCAATCCTCTCCACATGCCCAAACCATCTCAATCTACCTCTCCTCATCACAACAATAATACGCTCGATTCCCATCCTACCCCTCAACTCTTCCATCATAAACTTGGCCACCCCCTGACCTCACACTCAGGGATGCACTGCACATCCACCTAATCATTGCCATTTCTGTATTTTTGAGCCTGTAAATATCCTCTTCCTTTACTGGCCAAGCCTCACTACCATACAACATTACACTTCTAACACATGCCACATACAAAGATCCCTTAGCACGAAGGGAGATCCCTCTCAATGTCAGGAGAGACAACAGCTCCCTGTACCTCTGCCAACCACTCCTCACTTTAGTCACAGAGCTTGCTCCAGCCCCACCTCCAGCACATAACATGTCTCCCAACTAACAAAGCTCTTCCACACACTCAAGAAACTCACCAGCAAGTTCAGTCCTTTCACGCCTGACAATCTCCACCTGCTCTTCCCGACACACTGCACACATGAAATCAGCATTATCTCACAGTCTATCTCTTATGCACCGACTTATCACAGACACTGCACAAGATGGAATTACTTCCCATGCCCTTGTGGCAAATCACACATGGCCTCTTTCCCTCATCTTTGACAGTACCATCACCAGCCCTAGATACCATCACTTTTGTTTTAACTCCATTTATTCTGAAGTCTTTGTGATGCATTCCATCTCTCCACTTCCTAAATCTTTCTTTCTGTGCAATCAACACCAAATCATCAGCATACAACATCTCCCACAGGAGTCCATTTCTGAAGTCACATAAGAGGGCTTCAGGTACCATTCTAAACAACAAGGAGCTCAAGACTGGCCCCTGGTGCACACCAACATTCACAGAAAACTCATCACTGAAATCTCCATTCACCCTTAACTGCGTACAAGCACCCACATACATGGCCATAACCATCTTAACCAGCCACTCCTCAATCCCAAGCTTTCTCATTGCCCACTTCACCACCTCTCAAGGGACTGTCATAGGCTTTCTCCAAATCAACAAAAACAAAGTACAGTTCCCTTTTCTTTCCTATATATTTTTCAAGAAGCTATCAAACAATGAATATGGCATCAGTGGTCCTTTTGCCTGGCATAAACCCAAACGCATCTCATCAGTATTCACTCTCTCTTTAATCATACCTTCTAGAACCCTCTCCATTACCTTCTTTATCTGGTCTAAAAGCATTATGCCTCTATAATTTCCTCTTTCTGGGGCATCACCCTGCCCTTGGTACACATTTACAATTACACTCTTCAGCCAGTCATCTGGGACAACACACTCATATATAATTGTACTTATCAGGTCAGTGACTAACCTCTGTCCTATATCTCCTGAGGCTTTCAACATTTCAGTATGCAGCCCAGATACACCCACTGTCCTCCACACTGGCATCCTGCCTATTGCCCTGCTCACAGTAGCAGTGTCAATCAAAGGCCAAGGGCCAAACACAGATCTGGTGGGCCCAGACCTTCTCTGTCCCAGTCAAACTCCTCATTCAGCAACTGGCAGTAATGCTTTCTCCATGCAACTTTAATATCTCCACTGTTTACCACAACCTTTCCTTCATCATTCTTCACATACTGCTCGTGTATGATATTCCCAGTCTCCCCTTTCATCTGATTTGCCACGTTAAATATCATATTCTTCCTTTCCACACAATTTAGGTTATCAAGTAAGAGTTTCCGTGACTTGGACTTCACCCTGTAAACCTCATTTCTATCTCTGTGCTTGGCAACCAAGTATACCTCTTTGTTACCACCCTTTTTTCATTCCCAGAAAACCCTTCTTTTCTCCTTAACTTCAGCTTCTACACCCTCATCCCACCACCAGGTTAGTTTATGTCTTGGTGGGCCTCTTGTCCATCCACATACTGAATCAGTAACTCTCAAGAGGTTGGTCTTGAGGGTTCTGTACTGTTCATTAGCACCTCTGACAATGTCTCCCTGTATATATGAGGTCACTCTAGAAAGAAGCCAAATTTTTAAAATAGCCAGCATAGTATGATCGCAACGGTAGCACTGTGTAGTAACGACTTAGAGCTGTAGTTAAACACTAGCTGCATCACGACGTGTCTCTTAGTCATCGAGGTCCATGCACTTGAGTAAACGTATGTGAGGAGGCATATTATACTTCTTACTCATTTTGTTGGTGCAGGTGTTGCTGGGGGGCCTGGATACGTTAGAGGTCATTGGACGCAAGGCCATGGATGCCATACAGGAGGGAGACCCAGGCCTCAGGAAGAAACGAGCCTTCCTTACCAACAATAAGCCAAATTTATCACAGGTATGTTTATTAAGCCATCTGTCAGTAGGTAAATAGATGTTTACTGTTTTTAGACATTAATGCTGAAGGCATACTTTTTTTTTTTTTTTTTTTTTTTTTAAATAGATTACTTTGCCATTAATTGAAGGTTCTACTATGGCTGTGTATGGAGAAACACATGACAAGGGCTTGGCTCTGTCTGACAGGGGACTTGAACTAAAGTCTAGGATGTCCCTTGGCAAAATTCTTGTGTAAGTGAAATACCTTTAAGTGAAGCTCATTAGGTTAGTGATGGGGAGTTTAAAAATGACAGCACATATTTCTGGCTTCAAACAACTTCATCTCAAATTACTTTAAGTGATGAAAAGGCATTAATTCATCAGCCACTTAATAATGGTACAACTTTACTTGAAACCCCTTTAAACAACCAGTAACTGTATGTACTTGATTAAACTCAGGTGTTGCAAGATGCACGCATGAGAGCAGTTGAGGAGGAGAAAATCAGGAGTGTGTGTGACGACACAGGAGCCAGAGGTGTAACCCTGGTGGCAGCTTGGGATGGGACAGAAGGTGGAGTGCATCTGGAAGCTCTTTCCCTTGTGGCCCGTCAGTGTGAAGCCAAAAATGCATCCATGATGGCCACACTCCCACATTTCCTCCGTAACTCACTCTCGGCGTCTAATTCAGAGATTAAGGTTAGTGAATATTTAACATTATTATTTAATGTTGGTAAGGGCTCATATTCCTCTGTTCATATTATTTTTTTCTCATAATTGACTTTACTATCAAAGCAATTACAGTAAAATTCCTTCGGTCCGACTACCAGTAATCCGAATATCCCAGTACTCTGAATGTTACGAGGCAGCACCGAAATTCCGCTGGTGACGGGGAGTGGCAGCAAACAGGGAGGACTGTCATTTTCGTTTTATACCTGTGCCCAGTCTGATTCTCTTCCAATAATTCCACTCGATTTTTGGACTAATAAGTGACTACAACAAAGTAGCAGTGGCTCCTAAATCTACTTGTCGTAGTGGAAAGAAAACTGATAAATGAAAGCATGTGATACAATAACTGGTAAACTCAAGGTCTGACCCCCCTCCAGCCAGCAGAATCCTCCCACTTTCCACCCCTCCCTTCTCTCCCTCCCTTCTACCCTGCTGCATGTTCATAATTTTTTCACCCCGAAATATTTGGATTACCAGATTTGATTTTATACCATTAGAAAGCTGGGGCTTTGTAGAATGAAATGAAAGAAAAACAAAAGTGATATTGCACAAAGTAAAATAGTTGTGACAAATGTAAGTTGAAAGCGTGTAAAAATTTTTATCCCATTTTTTTCTAAGCGTTTGTTTTTTTTAAATTTTCCCATGGATGAAAATAGTATCACCGAACTGGAAAGTGTTAATGATCATGTACATATTTCTAATGTTTTCAGAGGTCCCTCCCAATAGTCCAAAAAAACACTAGTTAGAAATACCCTTCAGTCCCCTGCCATTTGGATTACAGGACTTTTACTGTATCAGGGGTAATAGTTCGGTTTGTATGGCTTTCTTCATTTGTTGTCAGGGAAGGTATGATGAGTTAAGTTGGCCACTAAACGAGATAGGATTTAGTATCGTATTCATAATAAGAAAAGTTTTAGTAATCCCTTGCATTGCAGAAAAGAGCCATTGTTTGAAACTCTTGAAACTTTTTTTTTTCTGTAAAAGTACATATTACAGTTCAGTGCAAAATGAGTACAGGTACAGTATTAGTAGTTTTTCAGAATTTTGATGCTCTGAAGTTAGAATGACTGGTAAAAATGCCATTTCATTGTTGCATGTATGTAAATCGTTATGTGCTATACAGTGATCCCGTGGTTATTGTGCACATGGTTATAGAAGTTTTCATTATCACTGCAAGATGAAAAAATGCACTCCTGCTGTTGTCATGCATTTTTCAGCAAAAAATTGTCTGTATCACACTCCTAAGCTGGTTTCTGATGATAATGATGGTGCAGTGTCTTTGATTCCTGATGGCTTTGAGGGACTCAAAGATGAGGTCCTACTGGAGGAGTTAATCCCACATGGTAGAGATGACATACTCTCCACCCCCAAGCCTCAGAACCTCGTACCTCAAGCCCTTCTCAGGTCTCTGTATGGTAGCCTATATGTTTCTTCTTTATTGTGCCCTTCTCATCACTTTCAGTTAACCTAACCATACTTATGTGTATTTCTGATACTTACCATAACGGTATGTACAGTATGTATTTAGTTGGTCTGAATTGTCATAAAAGGGACAGTTTGGGTTTACAAGTGGGGTGTCCAGCATCAATTAGGATAAATCCCACAGGTTTTGTGGTTTCACTATCACGCAATATCGTTATCACACACTAGTCGCAGTACCAGTTATGCGTGATAATCAAGGGATCACTGTACTTTGTCTGCTTTGCTGTGGTGAAATTGACTATGCTCATTTTTTTTTACTAAGGCGAAGATGCACTTGACAGGTTGGTGATGATTGGCTGACTGCAACATGTCTGAATGACATCGTTGTCTATCTGTCTATAGCCCGATGCCCTAATCCTGCAAAGGGTGGCCGCAGACAAAACACCTCGAAGTCGCTCACCATTTGACTACCGTTCCCCCAACTCACCCCCCTATCCCTCATATACTTCTCAACTCCATCCCTCCACCTCATCCTCGGTCTACCCCTCCCTCTCCCTCCCTCCACCTCACCTACATACACCCTCTTAGTCAGTCTTTCATTCTCCATTCTCTTCACATGTCCAAACCACCTCAGTGTATTTCTCCTAATCTTCTCAACCACATCCACATCCACCCCACAATGTTCCTTCACTTCTTCATTCGTCAACCTGTCCCTCCACGTCACTCCACATGCTCCTCTCAAGTAACTCATTTCCACTGCTCTCACTCTTGACTTGTTCCCTTCTTGCAAGGTCCACGCCTTGCTTCCATACGTCAGGGTAGGGATCACAGTACTATCATGCAGTGACTCCTTAACTTCCATATGCACCTCCCTATTTCTCATCACTGCTTTCAGTGTACCAACAACCTTCCTTCCCTCCTGTACCCTTTCACGCACTTCATCCCCCAAAGTTCCATCGTTGTATTTAAAATAAAATAACAAGTAATGTGAATTGAAACTTATTTACTAACTCAAATTTCTCCCCTCTCATATATGTTGCATTCAGCCAGTCATCACCAACCTGTCAAGTGCATTTTTGGCTCGATAAAAAACTGAGTATAGGTTGTGTAAATGAGAGGGGGAGCTTGAATAAGGAGAGACACAGTTGTAATTGCTGAGAAACTAATAACTGTAATGTAGCAAGAAGAGTAGATGAGGGAGGAAAGATAATGAGTGTGTGAATGATTGGAAGATGATTGAAGTGAGATTATTGGAGAATGACCAGTTGAAGAGAGCAAGAGTTGAAAGTAAGTGTAGAGATGTATTTGGAGTGAAATCATATAAAGGGAGTGAAGGGGAAATTTTCGAGACACTAAACGAAGAGAATGAGGAAAGGAGATGATTGAGGATTATGTGTAGAGAGACCAAATGAGGAATATAAGGAATGAATGTGAGTGAAAATGAATGTTTTGATATTACTGAGTGAGGGAAATTAGGGGGGAGTGGGCAGGGAGGGCAGTGAAGGGCAATATAATGAGAGGGACTGGCATTGTTTTTTTTAACCTGGTGAAACCGAGCTACCCCCACAACTTGAGTGCTAGCTAGTGGTTTCATGATATTCAGTGAGCTTTCATTATGAAGTAGAAAGTAATCTCTTTGTCCTTGCAAAACTGACCCTCCAGTTTGATTACATTTGGCTATCAGTTGAACCAAAGTGTTAAGGAACTTTTAATAAATATGGTATTGACAGAGTGCATGTGAAGTGGGTGAAGAGGGTGACATGGAGGGCAGTCTGGAGGGGGACCTAAACCAGCACATAGCAGCCATCATTACCCACACTACCCTTCCCCTCAACATCAGCCGCATATCTCAGGTTAGTACTGTATCTTGTGTGATTTACTCTATTTGTAGCTTGTTTAAATCTGTGTATATACCATATTGTATTGTATTTACCTAGTACATGCATGCATGTGTGTGTGTATGTATGTGTATGTGTGTGTGTGTGCATGTGCATGCATGCATGTCCACATGTGCGTGTGTGCGTGTAAGAGAATATTATTTTTCTCCTAAGCTATTTATCAGTACAGTTGGAGGTATGATAGAGCATGGCTAGAACTGTTTTGAGATTAACCCCATCAAGTAGATGACTAATTTTTAAATTTTGTTATGGAAGATGGAAAGGGGTGCAAGGAACAGCATGGTGGAGTGAAGAGGTGAGACAGGCTGTGGCACAAAAGAAGAAAGCATACAATGAATGGATGAGAAATAGGGGCATGGAAGAAGTTGAGAGGCGGAAGAGAGAGTTATATGTAGAAAGGAAGAGAAAGGTGAAAAGATTAGTAAGATAGATTAAGAAGAGAGTGGATGAGGAATTTGGAAGGAATTTGAGTGTAAAGTGGAGGGACTGTAAGAAAATGTTCTGGAAAGGGGTGAAGAGAGTAAGACAGGGTGGCAGTGAAGCTAGTAGGGGAGTGAAAGGTTAAATGGTAGATTACTAGTGGAGAAGGGAGAAAAAGTGAGCAGATGGAGAGAACACTTTAAGGAACTGTTGAACATAGAGAATGGAAGTAATGCGAGTATAAGTGGCTGGGGAATGGCTGGGAGAAGGAGGGAGGTGAGAAGACAGGAAGAAATCAGTAGGATAGAAGTTGTGGAAGCAATGAAGAAAGTCAAATTGGGGAAAGCCCCAAGAATTGATGGAGTGTGTGGTGAAATGCTGAAGCATGGGGGAGAGATAGTAGTAGAATGGATGTGCAAGATGTGCAGATTGGCCTGGGAGGAAGGTAGAGTCCCGGAGGATTGGAAGTCAGGTATAATTATTCCCTTGTACAAAGGAAAAGGGGAAAAAGAAGTGTGTGGTAATCATAGGAGCATTTGTCTTCTTAGTGTAATAGGAAAAGTGTATGATAGGATACTTATTGACAGAGTTAGGGAAATAACAGAGGAATTAGTTGGAGAAGAACAGGGTGGCTTTAGGAAGGGAAGAGGTTGTGTAGATCAGATATTCATTCTTAGATCTGTAGTGGAAAAGTTTCTAGAGAAGGGAAAGAACTTGTATGCAGCCTTCATGGATTTGGAGGAAGCATATGACAAGGTGGATAGACAAGGATTGTGGAAAGTATTAAGAATATATGGAGTAGATGGGAAGTTGTTGAATGCTGTGAAGAGTATGTATGATGGTGCTAAGGCTGCAGTGCATGTGGATGGTGAACTGAGTGAATTTTTCTCTTTGATGGTTGGGTTGAAACAGGGATGTGTCATGTCTCCATGGTTGTTCAATCTGTACGTGAATGGGGTAATAAAAGAGGTACAAGGTAGGGCAGTGGATGTTGGAGTGGCACTAGTGAGGGAGGGTAGTGTTTGGAAACTCCCTGTACTGTTGTTTGCAGATGACACTGTGTTGTTAAGTGAAGACGAAGGGGAGCTGCAACGCTTGGTGGATGAGTTTGGGAGAGTGTGTAAGAAATGGAATCTAAAGGTGAATGTAGGGAAGAGTAAAGTGATGGTCTTTGAGAGAGGTGAAGTCAGTGAATGTACAGTGAGGTTGGATGGTGAGGAAATGGAAAATATGAGTGTGTTTAAGTTCTTGGGGAGTGTGATGAGTAAGGATGGAAGTTTGGAGGGTGAAGTGCTTGATTGGGTGCAACAAGTAAGAAAGGTTGCTGGTTCCTTGAAAGCAGTGATAAGAAACAGGGAAGTGAGCATGGAAGTGAAAAAGTTACTACATGACAGTATTGTGATACTGACTTTAATGTATGGAAGTGAAGCTTGGACGTTGTTGGAAGGACGGAAGTCAAGAGTGAGAGCAGTGGAAATGAGTTATTTAAGAGGAGACTGTGGAGTCACATGGAGAGACAGGCTGACAAATGAGGATATAAAGGAGCATTGTGGTGTGGATGTGGATGTGGATGTGATGGGAAGCATTAGGAGGAACACACTGAGGTGGTTTGGCCATGTGGAGAGGATGGAGGGTGAGAGACTGCCGAGGAGAGTGTATGTGAGTGAGTTGGAGGGGGATAGAGGGAGGGGGAGGCCGAGGATGAGATGGAGGGATGGAGTGGAGAAGTATATGAGAGAGGGGGGTGAGAGTTGGGAACAGGGCAGTGAAATGGCAGGGGACAGGGCGATGTGGAGGCGGTTTGTTTGTGACCACTCCATATGAGATTAAGGCGTCTGGCAGTAGATAGATAGATAGATTATGGTTGTGGAGAGGTTGCACTAAAACAACTAGACAAAATTCAGAACAAAGCTCTTAGAATTATTAAAAACCCTGCTGTTACAAATAAACTACCTTCTCTACAGATAAGATGGAATGTTCCCTCCCATGTAGTATTTTACAGATACTTTTATGGCAAATGCTCTGACAATGTTGCATCCATTGTGCCACCTCTCCATGCCTTCCTCTGTGCTACACGGGCATCTGGTAATGCTCATTACTGGAATGTCACACACTGCCCTATTGCAGAACTTACGCTTTACAGAAATATTTTATTCCCCGAACTGCATCTCTTTGGAACTCGCTTCCTCAGAGTTGTTTCCCCCCAAACTTCAACTTACAGCTTTTCAAGTCCAACGGTTACAGATTTTTTACGGATGAAAGACACCACTAATCTGGTGTATAGAGTATTTTTTTATTCGTTTTTCCTTCCTCTGTTCTGTTAATCATTAAAAAAAAAAAAAAAAGTATACTGGTTACTTTATTCATCTTAGGAGAACCCTAGTAATGAAGGCTGTATCTAATCCCCCCTCCCCACAGTTTGAAAGTCTCCTCTAAACCGAGTGAAGTTGCCTGGAGGTAGCAAGATTAAAATAGTAAAAAGATGCCATGGGCATCTGCCCTTTCCTCTCCTCCATCCTTCTTTCTTTCTATCCTCTCCTGTCTTTCTTTCCTTCATTCTTTCCTCATCCTTCTGCTTACAGGTGACTTTACACTTCTTCTCTTCTGTCTTTCTTTCTGTCATTCTTTCCTCTTCCTTCTGCCTGTGGGTGCCTCTACACTGAATGACAAGCCAAATGGTTTCCTGCACACCAGGAAACCATTTACTACACTGGGTGGTAACCATGTAACCACATATTGGTGCCTGGTGGTTTATGGTTAATTATGGCGCTCCAGTCAGATAGAGCCAGTGAAGGTTTATATCTAAGGGGTGGTTGGGGTTTATTGCTCACGAAATGCCACTCAGATGCGTGAGGCTGGTCACTCTCTTCTTAAATGTCAGAGCCAACTTGCCTAGCCCCGGGCTCTTACGCTCCTCTTGGGGCAGTGTAGGATTGATTGATAATGATGATGATGAAAAGATGCCATCAGATTGTTGGGATTAAAAGCTTTAAAGTTGTTGGTCATGAATGAATAATGCTGATGTGACAGAGTTTAGAAGATTCACCGGATTGTTAAACCCCTACCTCCCCCCACTCTCCCCCCCCCCCAAAAAAAAAGAGACTGTGGGCAAAGACATGATAGTCTAATCCCTGAGGCCTAGCATTTCCCCTGTATGCCACAAACTTTCACATGTAACTACTTCAGTGCTAATAATTATCATTAGTACCATATTGAATACATGCTAGAGCTTTCTTATTCAGATGGGTGTGGTGGTATAAGTGGAGGTGTTTTTACAGTGCATTATTGAATCTTGCTGAAGGCCAATAAAGTCTGTTTTAATGACATTTAGAATATCATACTATTCCTTGCCCTGGCCTGGGATCAAAATCACATTCCTTCAAACAGCAGATAATTTCTTTAACCACTCACCTACCACCTCCTTGTGCCCCTGACAGACGTGGTCAAGGATGCAGGAGCTTGAGGGTAAGGGTTGTGCAGTGGAGGATGGGGTTGATGAGGGTGAGTTATACAGGGGTGTTGCAGAGGTGGTGGCACAGGTGGTGGCTCTGACACACAAAGCTGCAGAGATGGCCCTCATCACACCACAGGTGGACCCTCTTAAACTTGCAACAAACTTTAGACAGTAAGTATCTTGTGCTTAACCATATTCATCAGATGACATATTCATTTTACTTATGCTCTAACCAGGTCATTACATTTTGTTTCATCTATATAGGCTCCAACACGCTTGCATGTGTCGACCTTGGTCATTCAATGGCGGCTGTCCATGCTGCTTAATCTCTGTTGGCCTCCATATTCAGTCCCTTATCTCTGAGGCCACGCTCTATGACCTCATCCCAGGTCTGTTTCGGTCTGCCTCTTGGAGCCCCACCCCTATTGTTGACACTTCTCTCATTCTACATTCAGTTGTCATCCCCTATCCTCTCCACATGCCCAAACCATCTCAGTCTACCCCTCCTCATCACAACACCAATACACTCCAGTCCCATCCTTCCTCTCAACTTCCATTGTAATCCTAGCCCCCCCAAGCCCTGCAATCAAGGACGCACTACACATCCTCTAATCATTGTCATTTCTGTACATTTGAGCCTCTGAATATCCTCTTTCCTTACTGCCCAGGTCTCACTACCATACAGCTTTACACTTCTAGCACATAGAGCATACAAAGATCCCTTAGCACAGAGGGAGAGGCCTCTCATTGTTACGAGAGGCAGCAGCTTCCTGAACTTACTCCACCCACTCCTTACCTTCACCACAGAGCTAGGTCCAGCCCCACCTCCAGCACATAACATGTCCCACAAATAACAAAATTCCTCAACACACTCAAGAGACACTTCAGCAAGATCAGTCCTTTCATGCCTGACAGTCTCAACATGCTCTCTCTCACCTCCAGCACATAACATGTCCCCCAAATAACAAAACTCCACACACTCTGCGAGACTCTCCAACAAGATCAATCCTTTCACTCCTGACAGCCTCTACATGCTCTCTCCGACACATAGCACACACAAAATCAGCATTACTGGTATTTGCCAGTCTGCCTCTAATACCACTACATCACTTGTGCACTCGCTTATCACAATCATTACTCAAGATGGAGCTAAATCCCACACCCATGTAGCATATTATGTATCATACCAAGGGCATTCTGTACCTATCATTTGTATTTTTAGACTGAGTTGCAGGGTGTGGGGTAATAATGTGATGATGACAGTGAATTTGATAATAATAAAGATGACCCTCTACTTATGTCCTTTACCAAGGATTTACTGTACTGTACTGTATAGACTTTTTTTTTTCTCTCTAGCTCCCTTGAGATTTACGGTACTTTACTGTATACCCATATTTTGTGCCTTCAGATTGAGCTGCAGTGTGTGGGGCAGTGTGGAGGGTCTGACTGACAGAATATGTGGGAGCATCACCTCAAGTGCCTCGACACCTGATGCGCAGGTTAACGACACTATCACTAACATCTACTTGCAGGTAAGGTTATGGTGGCACAGTTATTTATTTAACATTTTCAGTGTCGTGACATATATATTTCAGTCATTCATTTTTTGGACAGTTTTGTTTGACTCAGAAGTGACAGTTGGGCTCAGAAGAGGGTTAGATAGCCTGTTGTAGTATTGTGTGTGTGTGTGTGTGTGTGTGTGTGTGTGTGTGTGTGTGTGTGTGCATGCATCCATGCATGTGTGCAAGTTTTTAAAATTTATAGCATTCTGGGTCATTACAGGTATCACACGGAAGCAGGTACATTCAGCAGAGCATGGGGTACTTATCACCAGTACTGCAGTATGTAAACACCAAGAGAGCTGCAGCAAACCTCTAGTGAAGAAGCAGTGTGGTAGAACCTCTTTAATATGGCATGATTGGGCTTTGCAGTCAAAATAAAGGTAATTTTTCATTTTATGTGAGGGATGTCTTCTAAAATGTCACAACTCTTTCCATGCAGTTGGTACTATAACTTGGGGAAAGTGACAGATCAGCTTTGTAGAGAGCAATGGAACTTTTTTTATGCAAGTTTTTTGTTCTTTGCTTTAGACTTTCTAACAGAAAATAATATAAAAAGGGAGAACATATACCAAAAACTTAATGCAACAGATTTACCAATAGCATGCACAATCCCCCGCCAGCTAATCTGCATCATTACCAAATTTGCTGGATATGTCAAAATTATTGACATATTGTGGTAGGTGGGGACGCTCACCATCCACTCACTCGATGTAGCGCTGCTCTAAGGTGTTTGCCCTTCCCTCTCCTCCATCTTTTTTTCTATCTATCCTCGTCTGTCTTTCTTTCCTTCATTCTTTCCTCTTCCTTCTGCCTGTGAGCTACTCTACAGTGAGTGACAAGCCAAATGGTTTCCTGTACACCAGGAAATCATTCACTACGCTGGGTGGTAACCATATAACCAGAGGCGTACCTGAGAGGGGGCAGGGGGCTGTTTGAAACTGCCCCCCCCAGGTCCCCAATATAGGGGGGCCCAAAAAAGCCTTAAAAATTTATAACCTTGTTATTAATATTTAAAAATATATATATTTATTATCCCGACAATCCCAGCTGAGATATTACATAAGTTTTGAGAATGAGAGGGCTAGGTGAGGGGTTGCCCTGCAAAGAACCTAGCCCCCCGGGCCCCAAAATCTCTAGGTACGCCCCTGCATATAACCAAATATTGGTGCCTGGTGGTTTAGTGGTTAATTACGGAGCTCCAGTCGGATTGAGCCAGTGAAGGTTTATATCCAAGGGGTGGTTGGGGTTTATTGCTCACGTAATGCCACTCAGGGATGAGTGAGGCTGGTCACTGTCACCTTAAATGTCAGCACCAACTTGCTTAGCCCCAAGCTCCTACGCTCCTCATGGGGCAACGTAGGATTGGATGATCAATGAATGAATGAGTGTATATTTCTCAGCAGTTTTGTATAGGTGGTTTTACTATTATTTCAAAAGCAAAATATGATGATTTTAATGGAAGGTAAGCTCAGTATAAGTACATACAGTGTACTGTTCTCTTGTATTTTATTTCATTATCTTTGTATCAGCACTTTTATCAGTTTTGTTATGTCTTAAGTCAGCCATGTGTCATGTGTTTGCCTGGAACATGCAACACTGTTTTCTTTTCTTACTGGTTAGTTCAGTATAATATATCATAATTAAACTCTTCTGCAAAGTTTTGTTTTTCCTGAAGAACATTCAGCACAGCATTTTTGTTTTTCCACAAGAACATTTAACAGTGCATTTTTTTTTTTTCCAGCAAATGGTTTCCTGTACACCAGGAAACCATTTTCTGTGCTGGGTGGTAACCATATAATCTGATTATGATGCATGGTGGTTTAGTGGGTAATTAAGGCGCTGCAACCAGATTGAGCCCTTGTAGGTTTATGTCCAAGGGATGGTTGGAGTTTATTGCTCATGTAATGCCACTCTGGGATGAGTGAGGCTGGTCATTCTCATCTTAAATGTCAGGACCAACTTGCGTAGCCCCGGGCTCCTACGCTCCTCATGGGACAACACAGGATTAGATGATGATGGTGATGATGAAAAAGTTCACCTACAGTCCCCTGCCAGAATTATGTTTATCAACATTCAAGTTCCAACTCAAACATCTAAGAGTATCCTTTCTGAAACTCTGCTATTGTATACTGCATATTGTTATCTGTCCCATACACTAATTTTTCACATAACACCTTACATTGCCATTGGTGGCAGGGAAGTGTCAGCAAACTTTTGATCGTGACAGTACCTGTTGGAGGAAGGTTTAGAGTGGTCAGGGGGAATGGTGACAGAGATGCATGGGAGCGCATCATATATATGTTGCAGATAGCAAGTAGCAAGGATAACCTTGAGGCTTAGACATATAGTACCAGTAATAGCACTTGACATTCCTATCACGCAATGGCAGTTCTCCATCTGTTGGGAGCCTGGAATATTTCCCTGCTCAGTTTCTTAGCCTGGAGGTCTCCACGCAGAACTTCACTCCATATCTTCCATGGTTTCCTTAGGAGCACTGTTTCTTCTACATTCACACTTCTGACCCTCAACCAGTCATGCTTCTGCCACCTCATACCATTTCCAAACCATCTCATCATTTCTTTTGATATTTTTAGTGCCAGATTTCTCACAGTACACAATTTTCAGTTCCGTCATATTGTGAGACCCTACTCATCCATCTCGCCACTCTCATATCTGTGTATTTTCACATCTGTCTGCATGTACCCTCATCTCTTACAAGCCAAGTCTCATTGTAATACTGGGTAGCATAACACTGCACATGTTTTGTGGAGAATACTTTTGACAAAAAAAAATGGGTTGCTCCTCATGTTCAGGAGAGGCAACAGTTTCTTAAATATCTTTTATCCATATAATTCAGGAAATGACTGATTTATGCCCATTGTGACAGTTAAAGTCAAACCCCTGCACATAAGGTACTGCATACTGTAGTACAGTGCTCTTCTGTGGGATACCAGCACTTCACAGTGCTTTTTAAACCATGATGAAATATTGTGCATTGCTGAAGAAACAGCATTTGGTTCACACAGTTTTGATGATCCAGTGTTCTTAGGTGTTGTCATTTGTATGTGCAGTACAGTCATTTGTATGTTCAGTGCACTTGTACACTGATGACGTTACCCTTCACCTTTCCATTCGGTTCCCGCAACGTCCATCTCAGCAGTTACTTCAGCAAACAAGGGATGAGGCTATGGCACACCTAATATCTGACTTGGCTTGTATCTCTGACTGGGGTAAAAATAATCTTGTTGTTTTTAATGCATCAAAGACCCAGTTCTTACACCTATCAAACCGACAAAATCTTCCACAGGAGTACCCAGTAATGTTTCATAATATCCAGCTCAGTCTTTCATCATCCTTGGACATGCTTGGGGTTTCATTCACTCTGACTTCTCTTGGAAAGATCATATTACATCTCTTGTAAACTCTGCTTCCAAGATTATAGGTGTGCTAAGCCGACTCCGTTCCCTATTTATCCCTGCACAGTTGTTGACTTAATACACGAGCTTTATCCGCCCCTGTATAAAGTACAACTTTCATGTGTGAGGAGGCTCCCCACATACAGTTCTTCTCAATATGGTGGAGTCAAAGGCTTTTCGTCTCATTAACTCTCCTCCTCTTACTGGCCTCCTTCAACCTCTGTCTCTTCGTCAAACTGTTGCATCTTTATCTCTTTTCTCTCGCTACTTCAATGGTCACTGCTCCTCTGAACTGTCTGCTTGCATCCCTTCACCTCTACGACGGGCACATAGCACCCTTCTAGCAGCAAACTCTCATCCCAGCTCTCTAATGCAAGAGTTAACCGTTACTCCCAGTCCTTCATTTATGCAGCAGGTCAGCTCTGGAACTGTCTCCCTCTGTTTGTATTTCCTGCTAGCTATGATCTCCAGTCTTTCAATCGCAGTGTGTCCAGGCATCTCGAAATGATTGGATCTTGAATTTGGCTCTCTCCTGTACTTTGTTTTTCTCTTGGAAGGAACAATAATTGCGGGCTCACGGGCCTTTGGTTCCTTCTTCTTTGCATAAAAAAAAAAGGTCAGACAGCCCACAGACCAGTTTACGCCCCTCTGCACAGTGACGTCACGTGTACCACATGCCCGCTTCCCTCTCTCTCTCTCTCTCTCTCTCTCTTAAATAATTTGTCTTAGATTGACTGGCAGTATATTTGGCACGTTTTTAGTGTGTTTTTTCAGAAAGAAGAATCAATATGTAATACTTTACTACGAGATTTATTTACACAAGCAGTTTACATATATGATATACGAAGGTTAACATAGGCAAGTTTGTTCTGCATACTGTCACGTTATCGACTTAATAAATTTTCTATTTTCACTCCTGCAGGTCTTGCCATTTTTCATATTAATTCTAATAACACTATAAACTTCCTAATTCTAAAGAACACAGATATTTTGGCAAAGAATGCTATGACATCCTTCGATAAATCGACTCCTACACTGTGGATTTCAGACAATACGCTTGAAGCATTCTTTCCCCTTCCTCAGACCGTCTCCATGTAAAAGCTGAGATACTTCCCTCATTGTGGATAACTGAGAATACAATAACTCTGAAGGAACATACAGTCCACCTCTGTTTGTCAGTCTAAGTTCTTTTGTTCTGGGAAAGAGGAAATACTGTAAATTTGATCCTGCTGTATTTCTTCTTGTATTATAGCACCCCTATACTGAACAATTGCTTGGCATATCTGCAACGTTGAAGAGAGTTTAGTGGAAATATGTCACAGTAAACAGAGGGTGTACACACAAAGACGACCTGGGTCAGACTGGAGTGAAGGACACTTAGGACAGGGCCGGATTTACCAGTAGGCCAAGTAGGTCATTGGCCTAAGGCCCACCGATATCTGGGGGCCCACTGATAATAATTAGTTGCGCAGTGTGCCAGTGTTTAAACTTGTTTCAGGTGTTCATCGAGTATTTCATTATATAATATATTTAAAACCATAAGGGCCTCTGTGCAATAAGTATAGGGCCCGGCGTATGGGGACCCTGTACAGTAAGTACAAGTAATTACAGTAAGTACAAAATATAGTAATAGAGAGAGAGAGAGAGAGAGAGAGAGAGAGAGAGAAACATGCAAACATTTCTGTAAATCTGGGGGCCCACTGATGAGTTTGGCCTGGGGCCCACAAGTCGGTAAATCCAGCCCTGGTCAAGGACAGGGAGAAGCTGGCAGTTTGGTATAGTACAGCTGACGTCGTCACTCGCTCTACCTGCGCGCTGTCTGACCTTGTCTGTATGGGCCATGGCTGCACGTATTTTCTCCTGCTCCCCTTTTAGCCGGAACTGCGGTAGATCCTTCGACCTGTTGTGTTGGGGCCCCGGGTATTTTAGTAAGATTTGTGGACAGACTAAAGCAGCTGAAAATAAGACAGCGTCTAGTTTGGAATCTAAGGTATGTTCGTGACCTCAGGCAGTTGGAGTTTGTGCAGAGAAGATGGACTAGGGAAATACGTGGGTTGGAGAACATGGATTACTTCCGGCGGTTGAAAACTCTCAATTTGTACACAGTCAGAGGGAGATTATTTAGGCAAGCTATTATGCATGATAGTCTTCTATCTCGGGATGAGTTATATCCTCGTCCTGGGTTGAGTACCACGAGGGGCCATGACTACAAAGTTGCTTATACTCAATCGTAGCGTGAAGTCCGATGGAGATTGTGTAGTAAGTGTAAATTTGTGGAATTCTTTGCCTGTTGAAGTTGTTTCTTGTAATAATATTGTTGCATTTAAGCGTGCCCTAGAAATTCATCTTGGCTATACAAATTCAAAATTGCCGCTTATGATGCACTATCCAGCCATTTCTGTTCAATTATTTTTTTTTTTAATGTATATTTGTTTATTGGGGCTGGCTTATCAGCAGAGTGTGGCTTCCCGCGACGCTTTGCTGAGTCTGCTTGTCTGTGTGTGGGAGTGGGAATTAAGCCTACCAGCATACGGTAAGAAGACTGTCAGGTGCTGAGTAGGGGCGGGGTGTGGGGTGTGCTCTGGAGGGACTTAAGCAATTTGTGGGGTAACTCCCCCATGCCCCCCTCCCCGGCAGCTACTCTACTGTGCTGTACCGAAACGTTTTAGTAGGATATGGACACCACGAGCTAATCACAAAAAAAAAAAAAAAAAAAAAAAAAAAAAAAAAATGCACCACGTGTGACGTCATCTAACTTTTCCCCTTCTCCGGCAGCTACTCTACTGTGCTGTACCGAATCGTTTCAGTAGGATATGGACACCACGAGCTAATTATACGACAAAAAACCCTACATTGCACCACGTGTGTAAATAGTATTAATCTACTGTTACAGCTCAGCATTCTAGATGGAGAGATGGCAGTTTTAGGTCAGGTTGGAGTAAAATGGGTTTATTAGACCAAGATTACATCATAGAACTTTAACATCCTCCTTGTGATGGGTTCTTGTGACAGGAGAGCAGTTGATTTACCCACCAACTCGGGGCAAGACTGTGGCACTGGCCTGAGTCTTAAATGTCATCTTTAATGGCCAGAAAAGTATATATGGGATCATGTTACACAGTTGGGCAATATAAGATTTTGACCAAGCCATGACTTTGAGGGATGTGTGGTAAGTTGAATAAAATTGGCGCAGCAACAACAATATTAGACGATTATCTGATGAAGGAATTTAAATGTCATATTTAATGGCCAGAAAAGTACTTAGTGAGATCATGTTACTAAGTTAGGGAGTTTAAGATTTTGACAAAACCTACACTTGCATCGGATTTTGGTAAGCTGAATAAAAGCGTTTGATGTTAACAAGAACATAATAAGACCTGTTAGTGAAGGGCTTGAAAGTTATAATGGACGGAAAAGTAAATTGGGTGATCATGGTACACAACTGGAGTCACTGCATGATAGTATTGTGATCCCTACCCTGACGTATGGAAGCGAGACATGGACCTTGCAAGAGGGGAACAAGTCAAGAGTGAGAGCAGTGGAAATGAGTTACTTGAGAGGAGCATGTGGAGTGACGTGGAGGGACAGGTTGACGAATGAAGAAGTGAAGGAACGCTGTGGGGTGGATGTGGATGTGGTTGAGAAGATTAAGAGAAATACACTGAGGTGGTTTGGACATGTGAAGAGAATGGAGAATGAAAGATTGACTAAGAGGGTGTATGTAGGTGAGGTGGAGGGAGGGAGAGGGAGAGGTAGACCGAGGATGAGGTGGAGGGATGGAGGCGTTTTGTCTGCGGCCACCCTTTGCGGGATTAGGGCGTCGGGCTATATATAGATAGATAGATTCGATACCATATAATGAGAGTCATTATTTTCATATCTGCATAGAACTGGCTGACGTTTATTAAAGTTATTTCGAAACCAAATTCAAGTTGCTTGTGAGAAAGTCTAGGCAGAAAATGAACTAAAAAGCTGGGCAGTGCAAGGATGAGCCTGACCTTGGTGATCGTACCAAGGCAGTGGGGAAGGGTCTCCGACGATGCCAGTTCAACTTTGCAATAGGTGGAGAATCATTTAACGCAAAGTTTTGATGTCCTCTAATATGAATAAAACGATATTCCAAAATTCTGTCAGTATTATACCAGCGTTTTGAAGGTTTAATCATTTTGTGGATGATTCCTGGAGTCATGCAGAAAGACATTCTAGCATCTTCAGGTTTTACGTAGCCTCTCCCCGGGCTTGGCAGGCACGTTCACACCCAGCCGTATCCACTTGCACACATACGAGATGTACATGGAAGTTCTTTCGTTTTTAGGGCCTGCCATACATGTTTGCAGAGACAGTATATCATGATGCGTTACGACAGACACAGAACGTTCCTTGGGCATCAGTTCAGTCACTTAAATATCGAAGTCTGGATGTGAATGTTGACGTCATGGGTCTTCATCCTCCAAGCCTGTGACCGATACGTTTATGTCGGTGGATATTTAAGCGCATGGATTCAGGATTTCAGGTGGAGAGGGACTGTGTTGTAGCAGCGTGTAGACGATCAAGCATCCCGATCGTAAAAGACGTGAGTATTTAGTATTAAGTATTTTGTAATGAGACTCGTAAGTTTTATGTTCGCATTTCTAAACGCTGCACTCGATGACAATTTTTAGTTTATTTCTGCCATCTCCAAAATAGTTTGTAATGAGTGTTCAGTGTTCTTAACCGTTGCAGGCTGGGGACATCTTTTTAATTCCATTCTTACTGCTCCCACATTATTTTATTCAACTTAAGAGGAGTCCCTCGTGGTGAGTTTTAACAAGTGTATGTCTAACCTCTTGTTCAAAAAGTCTCTTCTGACAATAAAATCGTCTAGAAATACATACAGTAGAATAAGTTCATAGAAAGTCATGTATTGCTAACTGCTTGGTACTCTCCTTCAGTATACTGACGTTTTATAATCTAGTCTTCCCTTTACTGAATGATTTCACATGTCGTCGCAAACTTTAGAAATGGTTAGGTTACCAGTTGATAGAGCCTTCGTTAACCACTTCACGACATGTGAAGAGAACTGTCCTGTTCAACACACACACACACACACAAGGCGCCGTAGAGTATACTTACATTCTTAAGGCTCCATATTTACACAGCTGTCTTGAACTTCAGCCGTGCATAATAATCGGCTTCTTTTAATCACGTTTTCATTCACACTGTCGCCAAGTACTTAGCAATAACTGGAATGAAAATTAACGTGAAAAATGCCACCAAAGAGGGACGTTTGAGGGACGTTTGTAGCCTATAACCAGGCAGTTAAACTACTCAGTTTTCACCTGACAAAGATCCCTAACCCTTTCAGCTGAGTTGATGGCCAAGTGTGGTCAGATTTGACTATCATAGTAAGCAAGGAGCCTCATTCCTACCATGTAAGTAAGGCTGAGCGAATGTCACCCAGCCACGACTTAAGTATTTTCGTCATGAGAGTGGCTTAGTTCCCTCAAATGAAAACAAACCAGCTATGGTTAATATGAACGTGAGTGCTTTTGTGCTTCTTGCCTACTGTACAAAGAAACAACTATCATCCCAGTTCCGTCTGAAGAAAATTTACAACTGGCGAAATGCAATGAAAACTTGATCTTTACTAATACGTGTTTCAAATGGTTACGATTTTTCCGCTGTGTGTTCGTCAAACATCCGGGTTTGGGTATGACATCATTTCCCAATCTACGAACAGTCCGAGAGGGTAGATTTTTTTTGGATCGTATTCTAATTGGCTTTTGAGATTATTTAGCACCTCATCCTTACCGATTTATTCTGCTCACTGCGCCTCAATATCTTCTGTGTTACTGATGAAAACATTTTTTTTTTTTTTAATTTATCAATATGATGTAAATAGCATACAAAAGAATGACAAGGGGTTATACTGCAGAATTAATCGCTAAGGTGATACCACAATCCACTCAGGTGAGTGGATTGTGGGGGCTACGAAGCCTTACTCTGTGGGACGATAGCATCTCCGTGTTATTTCCGCAGCCGTCAGACAATTAACCCCGTCACTATTGCGATGTAATTTATATGCTTAGTTGTAGTAGTAGTAGTAGTAGTAGTAGCAGCAGCAGTAGTAGTAGTAGTAGTAGTTGTTGTTGTTGCTGTCATTTAGCCTCAGGTTCGTCTGAAACGTGAACCTGGCTGGCTGCAGGCTGAAGCTGCTCGACTTCTCCACCAGTTCATTTTGGGGGATAACGAGGGAGATATGGAACGTTTGTAAAACTAGGCAGAGGAGCCTCTCAGTCATATCGGTGCCACCACGTGAAGGCATCGCTCTCCAGCACCATACTATATTCTTGCTAACTTCACACTTGCATGATTACTCAGCTTTCGGTAGACTTTTCGAACTTGAGAGATATAGCCTTTATTAACCTGTACTCTGATCACTTTTTTGTGACCGTACTACTTCCAGAGAAATATATTGAGGTGGTTTGTCCATGTAGAAAGGATGGGGAGCGAGAGACTAACGAGGAGATTATGTGAGTGAGATGGAGGGGGGGAGAGGGAGAGGGAGACCGAGGATGAGGTGGAGGGATGGAGTGGAGAGGTATATGTGAAAGGGTGGTGTGAGCTCGGAGAGCAGCGAAATGGCAGGGGACAGGGCGACATGGAGGCGATTTGTTTGTGGTTACCCCTTAAAGTACGGTCACACCGAACGCGACGTGCGGAGAGGGGTGAGGTGACACGATAAAACACAAAATCCTATGTGGGTGGCCATACTGAATGAGCGGGGAGGTTTGTCTCCCCGCTCACCCTCCACGCTCGTCGCTACGCGATGCAGCATGTTCCAAAATGCCGCGCACCGCCTAGCAACATCCCCACTCCCCAGGCATTTGCATCATCGTCCGTCGTGCTGGTACTGCATGTTGGGGAGGTTAGGTTTGGTAATTATGTCTACTGAACACTTATTGGAGCCGTGTACCACAGGAGAGCTGTGTGGGATCCAAATGATCCATTCCACAAAAATATTGGAGTGTTGAAGAAACACTGGGAAGATATCTGTGAATAACTGTATACAAATGGTAAATTATTATCGAGCATTATCTTTTCATACGAATGCTTAAGTAAAGTTTGTTCCACCGTTGTTATAAAACCTGTAAAAGACCATTAATGTTAGTGCTCAATACCCTTTGTTACACCATAGGCTTAAAACCAATAAACAGATAAGTGTATACATTGTATGTATATGTGCAGTATATGTATATATGTAATGAACATCGACAATCTTATTATTTATCAGTACATAAATCTATGAAGTATAATTTAGTATATAGTGAACTGTCCAGCATATATTCCACTATAGTCACGCTTCTAACTACCTGTCGCCCGCGAGGTTGCCGCTCCGTATTTGGACACGCATCACGTTGACGTAGTAGTTGTTCCCTAGGCATCTGGCCGAACAGCCCCGTCGCGTTGACGTTTACCTCGCCGCTCATCGCTCGACGCCACCTCCACGCTTGTCGCGTTCGGTATGTATTAAGACGTCTGGCCATAGATAGATTGATAGACTGCCTCCAGACACTTTTTATTCATTTATTTATCAGCTTAGCGGAGACTTTTCAGACAGTAATTTGATCACTTTTTTATTACCTTACTACCTCAGACATTACTTATTTATTTATTAGCTGTGGAGAACTTTTCAAACTAGACGGGTCAGATATAGCCTTCATTAACGTTTATATCTGATCACTTTTTTCTATCATCGTATCCCCAAGCATTATTTAATTATTGATTTTTTCACGTATTCATCATCATCATCATCATCATCTTATTCTTCGTCGTCGTCTTCCTTTTTTCTTCATAGTCTTCTTTGTTTTTTTTGTTTTCATTGTTTTTCCGATATTTTTCTTATTTTTTTATTCTTGTCTTCTTTTGCTTCTTATCTTTTTCTTTCGTCTTTCCTTTTCTCATCTTTATCTTCTTTTTTTCTTCTCTTTTGCTTCTTTTTCTTTTGTTTCTTTTTTCTTCTCTTTTTTTCTATTTCAATTTTTTATTCACTTTCTTTTTCTTTTTTTTATTTTATTTTTCGTGTTTTTTTTCTTTTCATCTTTCATCTTTATCGGTACCTTTCATCTTTTCCTAAGCTCCTCGCCCTTTTTCAGGAGCATATTCCACTACAAGATGGCCAAACCTCAGTATGAACTTGTGAAAAACACTGGTTCTGCACCTGAAGGAGCCGTTCAGCTGGGCTTGCAGAAAGATGCCTCCGGGAATGAGTGGACGGCGGTGGCGCATACCCAGTGGGGAGACATACCAGGCAAAGCCACCGGGGGCACGTGCTGGTACCCCTATGGCGGATTGGAACATAAAACACAGGACTTCTCTTGGCTGGTCTCTCCAAAATCTGAGCTGGTTCTTATGATGAACGATGGCTCAGGACCGCCCCCAACGGCTTTCAAAATTGGTCACCAGAATGATGGAGAGGAGAATCTTTATGCTGCCATTGCAGTGTCAGATTCCTGGGGTTCCATCCCTGGGAAGGCAAAGGATAACACCTGCTGGTTTCCTTATGATGGAAAGGAACATCGTACTGATCTCTTCTATTGGGTTGGTACCAGGTTCAAACTCGAGAAGAGTTCAGATGTTCCTGTTAATGCAGTTCAGCTGGGTAAGCAGAAGAACTATGACCGTAATTACTACTCTGTGGTTGCTCACACACAGTGGGGTGACATCCCAGGCAAGTCGAAAGAAGGCAACTGCTGGTTCCCCCACGGTGGGAAGGAACACACCACAGACTCCTTTTCCTATGTGATCACTCCTCGCGCTGGAGCATTTTTGACACGAAACTCAAACACAGGGCCTCCAGCCACGGCTCTAAGAGTTGGCCATCAGACTGACGGTGCAGGGGATTTGTACGCTGCCGTGGCCATCACTGAGGAATGGGGAACAATACCAGGCAAGTCCAAGGACAACACGTGCTGGTATTCGTATGGCAGCAAGGAATACACAACATCGGACTTCTATTGGGTCACCAGTGTTAATACTCCTACAAGGTAATTATTTAAGATGACCATACACATTTTATCAAGGCTGTGTTATTTAAACTGATCATACACATTTTATCATGGCTATAATTGTATTTTTTTAAACTGACCGTAAACATTTTATCAAGGCTATAATTATGTTATTTCAACTGATCATACACATTATATAAAGGCAATAAGTACTTTATTTTAACGGATCGTATACATTTTATTAAGGCTGTATGTTATTTAAACTTACCATAGGCCTACACATTTTATCAAGGTTAATATTATTTAAACTGGTATAATTCAAGGATGTGTGGAAGCATCTCCCAAATAAACACAAGAAAATTACCTCTCTCTCTCTCTCTCTCTCTCTCATACACACACACACACACACACACACACACACTTTTGTATCACCTAACGCCAGACGATTTTATGCAGCTGAGAGTGAGTCAAAGGATCCGAAGTGTTTTTGCTGGTACCAAGACTCTCTAATGGTCGGTACAACTCATGTGTTCTTCCGGCTACCGCCATACGATTTCATTCAGCAAATAGTGGGTTAGAGGAGCTAAGAGCGTTATCATCAAAAGAGGATTATTTACTATACTGTGTATACTTTAACTCGACCTAAAACTGCCGTCTGTTCATGTTGAGTGCTGGTCTATAACAAGAGATCATCACTGAGTCGAGGTGCTAGTCACGAGGAAGTGTTGTGGAAACTGTGCAGAACCGCGGTGTTCTTATTCTGTCACTGAGTTGCAACAAGAGGTTAACTCTAGAATATGGTGTCACAAGGAAGTGCTATGGAAAGGACGTAGAGCCTTATTCTGGCATTAGGCATTAGGCTGCGAGAAAGAAGCTGCAGAGTTACAAAAATATACACCAGGTTAGGTGAACGAACTACAGCACAGTTTTATTAATCTCTCTCCCTCTCACACCAGGCCTCCTCGTCCAATAGAGGAGATTTTGAAACTGGTGAAGGAGTCGCTGTTGGAGTGGCGAAACACCAGAGGGCAGACTGTCAAGGGGATCAGGGCCCTGGCAAAAAGTGTGCAGGAGCACTTCGAGCAATTCAAGGTGTATGACACTGTGGGACTGAGCACCTCCATCACTGCAGGGGCCCTGGGTGTGGGTGCTCTCGTCACTCTGCCATTCCCTATCTTGTCTCTGTGTTTCGCTCTGCCTTCTGTCTTCATCGGGGCTGCTGGTGGAGCCACGACTGCTGTGGGAACGATATACAACAACGCTGCGCAGAAGAAGGCTAAGGAGGATGCTGAGAAATTGGTGACTGCAGACTCGGCCTGTCTGGAGAAAGTGTTTGCGTTGCTGCAAGAGCTGCATGATAAGCTGAAGCAACTCATTCCCCCTTCGCTACGGGACGACGAAACGTTTTGGAAAAAATTCTGGACTAAGGTCGTCACAGCTCTTCCCATCGCTGGGCTAACATGGGCCGGTGCAAAGCCAAACGTGCACGCAGCCAGTTTGATAATCAGTAGTTTGGGCAGTAACGCTGCACTGGTGCAAGAGTTTGGAAGTGTACCGTGGTCTGCATTATCCACCACTGGCCGCGTCATCTCTGGGGCAGGTCACGCCATCGGTATAGCAATGCTGGTGTACAACATCTATGAGCTGCAGGCGATTCTGAAAACAGATTCCCCGGAGCTGGTGAAGCAACTTGAGAACCTGGCCGACGAGTTGGAAAAGAACTGTCTGTCTGAGAGAGATATTGACAAGGTGATCAATGACTTGGGTGAGGCGGCCAAGGCATAAAGAACGAGGGATATGGGGCCCATCGCAAGACTAAACCTTTGAATCGGGTGGCGTCTGGCCTAGCCTTGGTGGCAGATTTCCCATCTATATACCATTTTTGCAATATACAGTATGTTAAGTTTGGTTTTCCCGGGATGATCACCCTTCCTTTTATTTTTATTTATTTTTTTACTTTGACCAGTTTTAACCTATCCAAACCTAAGTTAAACTAACAAATTAACCCAAACAACTAACTGACTAAACTAATATGGTACTAACAATACAAACTTACCAAGCTGATAGCAACAAAACAAACTTAATCTAACCTAGAGTTTCCTCGATTTTAAAAAGAAGTGCAAAAATTGTATACAGAATGAAAGTCAACGCCCCGGTCCACGTTTCTGATGGACAGTTAAGTATGGGGTAATAATTTTCCATAGGTGGAATACAGAGATTTTCGAATGCCGGAATGTATGAGTAAACAGATGCGTTGCCCATTTTAGTCACGCTGATAGCTCTCTCCATTTATCATACTGATGTTTCCCACTCCTGTCAGGATCCCTAGCTTCATTAGTGGGAAAGAGGGTTAGAATGATGCTTATATAACCCTTGTGTAGTTGATAGACTTTAAGTCCTCTCATTGTTTCTGGACCCATCCCACTATACCGTAAGTACCGTATTAGTGGGAAACAGGGTCGAGGTGATGATGCTAATGAATTTATCACCCGGGAACCGTCAGTTTACTGGGTCCGTATTTGTCAAGGATCTTTACCAGTTTTCAGGATAAAGAAGTCTCCATGCCTGTGTATTATTTATTTTTCTGTTAATATTTACTCTAATTGTGAGGTAAAGAGTAGGTATAGGAGTGAAGACAAAAGAATAAATAAGCAATTTTACACATCGCTTAAGCTTAAAATAAAACAGAAGTTGTTGATATTGTCCCAGATCTTGCATGGGTTTGTTTTCAGACTGAATAAATTAGTGTTGCTAGCACATTAATTTCTTCACATCATATACCTTACATACTGCATTTTGACGAGTTCAAAGCAGTCATGTGCGATATAAAATTCACTTCTTTAATAGATAAATAAACTGATTCTGTATGAGCTGAACAAGTTGTGTTTGTGAATATCTGTATTTCCTACTCAGGGTTTTGCTGGTAGTTGGTGTCGACCATCATCCACTTGATGTGGTGCTGCCTATATCTTCCTTAGGTGACTTTGTTCTGAGTGACAAGCCTAATGGTTTCCTGCAACCGAGGAAACCATTTACAACGCTGGGCGGTAACCATATAGCCAAGTTCGGGATGATGTGAAACCCACTATGGAAAAAGTGTGGTGTGGTGGGTGTGGCGTGCGTGGTGTGGTTTGGTGTGGTGTTGCATAGATGAACAGGGAACCTCTCTCTCTCTCTCTCTCTCTCTCTCTCTCTCTCTCTCTCTCTCTCTCTCTCTCTCTCACTGTGTGTGTGTGTGTGTTTTATGTGTGTGCTTTATGTGTGTGTGTGTGTGTGTGTGATTTGTGAGTGTGTGTGTGTGTGATTTGTGAGCGTGTGTGTGTGATTTGTGAGCGTGTGTGTGTGTGTGTGTGTGTGTGTTTTGTGAGCGTGTGTGTGTGTGTGTGTGTGTGTGTGTGTGTTTTATGAGTAAGCAAATGTACGTCTGTGTTTGTGTTTCTTAATATGCGTATGTGCGACTACATAACACTGACGATGACTCTCTCCCCGACGAAGGCGAAGAAGGCGATGCACAACCCCACCAACAGGAGATAAAAGGCCGTCTGTAAGTGGTGCATCCCGAGCACCTCACCGCTCCTCCTTACTTTTTCCTGCCGACAAAGGAAGACTACTTTTATCTCATTTATCCCATCTTCTCATCTAGTCTCGTCTCCTCTCTCTCTCTCTCTCTCTCTCTCTCTCTCTCTCTCTCTCTCTCTCTCTCTCTCTCTCTCTCTCTCTCTTAAACTCGCCGATGCCGTCTGCTGCTCACCCTCCCCTGGCTTGAAAACATCCTGCCTACTACGAAATCCCTTATCTTTTTCGTCTCTCTCTCTCTCTCTCTCTCTCTCTCTCTCTCTCTCTCTCTCTCTCTCTCTCTCTCTCTCTCTCTCTCTCTCTCTTAAACTCGCCGATGCCCTCTGCTGCTCACCCTCCCCTGGCTTGAAAACATCCTGCCTACTACGAAATCCCTTATCTTTTTCCTCTCTCTCTCTCTCTCTCTCTCTCTCTCTCACCGATGCCGATTGCTCCTCACCCTCCCACCCTTCTTCTTCCTTCCTCCTCCTGCTCTCGGCCAGTGAGGCTCTAAAGAGTTCATCCAGCCAGAAGTCTATGAGTCCGGCTTCAGTCAGAGTTCCTATAACCCAGTCTAAGGGCTTCAGGAACGGGGCGTTCTTCCTGGGGAGCAAAAAGACAGATCTGATTGATTGAATGATTGATGGATTGATTCAGTGAGTGATAAAGAGACATGTAGCAAGACAGATAAATAAATAGATAGATAGAATGATAGATATACAGACATATATAAATATAAGGGAGATAAACAGACACAGACTAACAGGTAGATGCAACTCGGTCTGTGTTTGTCCATTTCCATTTTATTCATTTCGCCCCGTGACAGACACAGACAATGCTACGGCTTCACAACCATTCCAAAGCACGTCTTTGTGACTAGCACCATATGTTTGTACTCATCTTCAGTTACATTTCAACATATATCATGGAGATATGGAAATTTTGGGCGATGTTAGAGCTGTTGTTTTTGCTTAATCCTGGTGTAGACCCGTTGACCACAGGTAAGCAAATGTTTCTGGGAGGTCATCTTACAGGAATAATGGAGTACCGTACATACGTCGTGTAGGACTCCGGCGCTCTCTTGTGGGAGACCAACTCACTAGGGTCGGACCAGTGTCCTTCAAGGGGCAAGGTGCACGAAATATCAGGAGGTTTAGCTCACGAGTGGACGCCTAAGCTGCACGGCGCCACCACGTGCAAGTTCGTAGTCATCGCTAAGTTAGAATAAAAACAAGACAGAAGGGATAATAACTTCATGAACGTTAGGGAATCCCTGGCAGCTGATAAGGAGGGTATGTATGACTCGGAGCGTTTTCTTGTTATGACCCACGTAAGATATTAAAGTGGGAAAACTAGTCCTTTCACAACACCCCATCCGCTCTGTCTAAGGATAGGTATCTATTCTGTTCTCGGCGCAAAACTGGCTTTTGTCTATCTTGAATGCCGACCTGTAACAAGAGATTGGCAGCAGAATATGATGCTAGTCTCGAAGAATTTCCATGGAACGGCTGCTGAACCATAATATTGTTTTATTCTGCCACTGAGCTACCGGCCAATCGATTATGGCACTAATCATGAGAAAAAAAAGTGTCGAGGAAAAGACGTGGAGCCGCAGCATTATCTTATTTTGACACTGAGCCACGGGATATATGCTCCAAAAAGGACGAAAATCTCCGCCAAGTTATTGACTGAACTGTAGGAGCGCTGATGTGGTTTATTCTAATTTCTCGCTACCATGAGACGATTTAATTACCCTGGATGATGAAACCAGGCTCAGTAGATGCTTAAGGAGAATACAGTTCATTCATTTTAACCGGGCGGAGATTTTTGTCCTTTTGCGGCTATTTCCCGCAGCTCAATGGCAGAAAATACTGTGCCGCGGCTAGACAACCTATCCATAGCACCCCTTCGTGACTAGCATCGGCTGCATCTAGTCTGGGCGCAAAATCCAATTTGCTGCTGTTTAATTTGGACGCCAGTATACCATTTCATTTGGGCGCCAACATATCGTCACTAACCAAACCTAACCTAAACTACTCTAACTTAACCTAACTTAAGCTAAACTAAATTATCTAACCTAACTTAACCTAGCCTAACCTAAATTTACCTATTCTAACCTAACCGAACCTAACCTAACCTATCCTATCCTATCCTATCCTAACCTAACCTAATCTAATCTAAATTAAATTAGGTTAGATTGGTTTAGGTTAGGTTTGGTATGTAACGATATGTTTGCGCCCAAATGAAATAGTATACTGGCGTCAAAATGAAATAGCAGGAAACTGGATTTTGCGCTCAAATGAAATGCATTAATCTCTGGTACAGTTCAGCATTCAAGATGGAGGGACGGTCATTTTACACCTAGTCAATGTGAACAGAATGTAGGATCGTCGATGTATTCTCTTGTCATAACCTACGTAACAAAATAGTGATAACTAAGTCCATTTAGTGTTGTTCTTGCCACCACCAGGCGACTGAATTAGCCTTTTGCTAGTTTGGGGCTACAAAGAAGTTGAAAATATGGACATTGACAATTTTCGTAGTATTGACACAAATCCCGTTTGAAATAGAAAAATATCGTGTTAAAATCTCATTGACAATACCGAGTACTGGCTGAACAACCTTATGTTTCCGTTTTGCCATAAAGAAGGAAAGTGCGACATCGAAAGCCGCCCATCTTTTCACAGTATTTGAGAAATTGCTTGCTACTTTCCTTATTTACAGCAAATGGTTGCATACCGTTGCTCAGCAAGTACTCAGTATTATGTCAAAACTATTTTCACATGATATTTTTCAGCTCTTAATGTGATTGATGCTAATAGTACAGAAATTATCAATGTCGATGTTTTCAACTCGTAACCCAAAACTTGCAAATGGCTAATTCAACTAAAGTGATAAAATCATATGCCCTCACCTAATTCCCCATCCACTCTGCCCAAGTATCAGTTCCTGGGTGCCGATGTGGAGGCGAGTGGAGCCCTGGGTGTCGGTGTAGTGGACTGAAATCACCGTCTGGATGTAGTATTTCCAAGTAAAGAAAGCATGCGAACCCGATAACACCTTGGCTAGCTGCTCCTTCCGTGGCGTTACCTGTCAGTTGTATTATTAGTATCATCATCATCATCGTCATCGTCGTCATCATCATCTTAGTATTATCATCAGTATATCCCGTGGCCATTTATTAGTCATGTCCACAGGCTCACATTCAGGATTATCGGGTCATTACGCCATTTCCTTTTCATTCC
Organism: Coenobita brevimanus; assembly: GCF_032717465.1. Taxonomy (NCBI): domain Eukaryota; kingdom Metazoa; phylum Arthropoda; class Malacostraca; order Decapoda; family Coenobitidae; genus Coenobita; species Coenobita brevimanus. Next base: position 36,375,057 of record NC_137039.1, read on the forward strand.
CTTTGCCACAACCTCAACAGAGCAAGACAGTAGTCTGAGCATCGATCTTCCAACTATACTCTTTTTACTCTCACTTGACCTAGATTTTCGTCCTTTTGCAACTTACTTCACATAGTTCTGTGGCTGAAAGTGACAGTGCAGCCACTCTTCATACTGTCCATAACAGTTTGTGACTAGCATCATAATTTAGTGCCTATCAATTTACACAAGTCATCAAGATTGAGATATGGGATTTTTAGGCCGTTAGAGTAAAAGGAGTATAACAATTAGACATACTGTGGACTGGACTATACCGATCACCAAAAGATATTATGTTCCGTATTACCGTATTTGAAGGCATTTTTTTTTTTTCCTTCTGGATGTTTACAAGCATTTCCCATAAGTATTCAGTTGTCAAGTACACTGTATCACAAGCGATGTTTACAGTGCATAACGAGAGAGAGAGAGAGAGAGAGAGAGAGAGAGAGAGAGAGAGAGAACAGCAAATATCAGCCACACACCGGTTTCCTTGCACCCACCTCCATGGCGTCAAACATTTGCTTCACCTCCGAGTTTATGTTATACTTGAACCAGTCCCAGCCCACCCCGTAGCCGCCCTCCAGTCCCCACGTCGCCCCAGTCACCGCCCGTACCTCCTCCAAGGTGTTGAGGGGCGCAGGGGTGAGGGGGACGGTGAGGTGAGAGATGAGGGAACTGCGATACATGGCCACCATCAGCACGCAGAACATCCACCACCACACTGACACCACCTGTAATTGACCGTGCAACATCATTATGGGAAAACTGATTATTTGCAACACTGTTCTGACACGATCTGCAATCAACCAAGCAACATCATTATTGGGAACTTTATTTTTTGTAGCACCACGTAGAACAACAACCACCTGTAACTGAGCGTGCAACATGATCAATTATAACCCATCGACATCCTGACACGACTTGCAGTTGACCTTACAATTTGATCATTTCCTCCCTCTAACTATCGGCCAGTTGCAACTCAAGGTGCAAAAAGATCATTTCCAAGCCTCTAACTATCGTCAGTTTGCTCTAACATCTTCTATCATGTATTTATTTGTTCCTCCTACCACTAATCCGGTTTATTTCACCTCCCCTCCTACCTCCCTTCTCAGTATTTTGACTCAAATATATTTTCCTAATGAAAACCATTCCTACGGTCCTAAACGCATCCTTATTTACACACATACATCCGTACATACATACATATTTGAATAATACATATGAATGCAATACATACGCACATTCACGCATGCATAGATAGTTACATAACTAGACTGACAGATAGAGAGATACATACATACATACATACATACTTGAATAATACACATACACAGTACATACATGCCTACATGTGTAGATAGATAGATAGAGAGACAGATAGATAGACAAGCAGATAGATAGTTAGAAAAATATATACACTGTAGACTGATAGATAAATAGAAGGACATATACATACATACATTCACACATACCTTAGCCGGTGTATGTGCTGGGCATGGGGTGGGCGGGTCCTGAAGAACCATAGCCCAGGCCGACAGTAATGTCTTAAGAAAACCCTTTTTACGCCCACCCTCCCCGCCCACCCCCGCCCACAGCCTCTCCACCGCCCACATCGCCACACCCGCAGCTGTTGTCCCTACCACCACCGCCGCCCACACCCCACCTGCCACGTGTGGGCGGAGGGAGAGGGTTAAGCCACTAGGATTGGTAGGTTAGTGTATGGTATTATTTCTGTTTCCTTATTTTATAGTGTAATAATAGTAGCGATGGTGGTGGTGATCGTAGTAATAGTAGTGGTGGCAGTATTAGTATTGGCATTAGTACTGGTATTAGCATTAGTGTTAGTAGTGGTGGTTGTGGTAGTAGTAGTAGTAGTCGTAGTCGTAGTAGTAGTAGTAGCAGCAGCAGCAGCAGCAGCAGCAGTAGTAGTAGTAGTAGTAGTGGTGATGGTAAGGACAATGTGCGTGTGTGTGTGTGTGTGTGTGTGTGTGTGTGTGTGTGTGTGTGTGTGTGTGTGTGTGTGTGCGTGTGTGTGTGTGTAATCAGATTCCCACTAACCAGAGAAAGGTCGAACTAAGGCAAGATGCTGCGGAAGGGGACCAGGGCGACGAGTGACCAAGACGAAGGGCTCAAAGATGTAGGGTCGAGTGAAATCGATGACCATTTTCCTGTGAGCGGACCAGAAGAGTCTCAGCGACATGTCCGCCTCTCCACGTCGCAGTTCGCCCACCATGCCGTTCCATCGCCTTCCCACACGTGTCCCCCACTTCCCATCGAGTGGACCACGGACCTTGTACCTGCAGACATTGCCAGTTCATTTGGGTTTTCGTGTTGTTAGAACCCTGAGCATACTGTGGTCGCTCTCCCTGCATCCCATTAACTTGCCCTTCTTCTTTATGTTATTTATATCTACCTCTCACACCAGCCCGTCCATAAACAGACTGAACAGCCATGGAGACATTTCACATGCCTGAGACAACCCCATCTTTACTGCAAACCATTCACCTTCTTCCCTTCCCACCTTCGCACATGCCTTATACCTTTAGTAAAACATCTTGCCTGCACTTAAATCTTTCCTCCTGCCCCATGCATTTGTAACGCGCACTACGAAGCCTCTCTCTCTCTCTCTCTCTCTCTCTCTCTCTCTCTCTCTCTCTCTCTCTCTCTCTCATCTGCGTCATATGCCTTCTCCAGGTTCATAGAAGCTACGAACTGTAAATGGGGTATGCGGCCGGGGCATGTATTCGGCTCAAGTAAGATGGGAGCCCCTGCCTTGCATAGTCCCGAGTCACCCTTGGGCAAGGTGTAGTGCTCATTAGCCCACCAAAAAAAGTAGTAGGTGGGTGGTTATCATCGTCCGGGGAGGTACTACTAAAGGAGTCACGCGGAGACAAGGCCCGGTAGCTGGCCATGCACAAGACTTCCTGGCGAGGAACTCGACCACATTAACCACGTAGTCAAAGTCCGGGCTAAGACTATTACTCATACATTATCTGTTATACACGGCCCATCTTCCTCTATGTTCCCTGCACCTCGCCATGTGGAAGGACCCTGTTCCGACCCTGGCAAGGCGCCTTCTGCTACAGGAAGGCGGCTGTCTGGGAGTGCTTGTGTGAGGCCAGCCAGTGTGCTTTTGCGAACACTAAAATAGTGTTATCTTCCAGGAAAGATGTAACCATTCATTTCCTACCTCTGTAACCAATAATAATAATAATAATAGTAGTGGTAGTAGTAGTGGTAGTAGTAGTGGTAGTAGTAGTAGTAGTAGTAATAATAATAATAATAATAATAATAGTAGTAGTAGTAGTAGTAGTAGTAGTAATAATAATAATAATAATAATAATAACAATAATAATAATAATAACAATAATAATAATAATAATAAATTAAAAAGTCCGCAGAAGCAAGCAGTCACGCACGTGAAGTTGAGTCGAGTAGCAGCCGTGTTCAGGATACGGAAGTCCAGTGAGTCGCAGGGCGTGAGGAAAGTGGAATGACTCTCCTGGCTCTGAGGTGGGAGAGGTGAACGCTTCTCAAAACACACGTACGGGTACAGCTCCTTGGCAACAACACGCAGCTCATGTCCGCTCAAGCTCTTCATCTCTAGCAAAGCCGACAAATCAAAAGACGCTACAGTGTTGACAGGTATGTACATTCGGGAACAAAGTAAAGTGGACATTTAAGTGAAAAATACATGAGTTTTGTGTACGCGATTGTTTATATTTCTGGTCACTGATGAAACTACCAAATAGTTTACAAACAAGATAAACATTATCTAAAAAAAGGGGAAAGAAAAATAGTATAATTTCTGACAAGAGTCAATCGCTAAAGAAAAGACCTCATTGTTGTAAAAATGGATGAGGATACTTTTTGAATTCTCTTACTCCCCCAAACGGCTAATTAAGATATTAATAATGATGGTGATGATGACAGCGACGACGACGATGATGATGATGATGATGATGTTAATAAAACTGAAGATGGTGATGAGGATATGCGACGAAGACGATCACGATGATGATGATGGTGGTGGTGGTGATGACAAAGACGAAGGCAATAAGTAATAAGAAGACAGTTATAAATACGACTACCGGGTAAGTAATTTATGCATATGATAACGAGAAACGGATTCTGACCTGCAAAAAATGGGATATGCTGAGTGATGCCGTAGGTTGGGTGAAATCCACCCTTCAACACCACTCCAGCCCCTCCAGCTAGGCAGTATTGGCACCTCCCGTAGATGCTTATCTTGAGGCACCCCTCTTTCACACAGGCACCCTCTGGAGAGAGAGAAAGAGAGAGAGAGAGAGAATGTTGATTGATTGATTGAATATTATTGTTGTAAAGGTGTACAGAGTACTTATACAACAAAAGAAGGTGAGGGAAAGTTAGTGTATATGCGTTTGGGTGAGAAGTTGCTTGTGTGTGTGTGTGTGTGGTGTGTGTGTGTGTGTGTGTGTGTGTGTGTGTGTGTGTGTGTGTGTGTGTGTGTGTGTGTTACCAGTGCTGTAGTGTGGATGTGGGTGGAGGTACAGGGCGTGTGGTGAATCTCTGAGCTGTGGGCGTAGTAGGGCGGCTTCTGGGTCCCCTCCCGCTTGTTCCTCTCCGCCCACTACCACCACCCTTGTCTCTGGCACCAGCGTCAACACCTCCAACACACTGGTGGTAAAAAGTCAATTCCGTAACACCTCCTTACCGATTTATTCAGCACCACACCTCAGTATCTTCGTGCATGTTATTCGGTAAAGAAGACGAAGAAACAAAGAAAGAGGAAGGAGGACGAGGAGGAGGATACGGAAAAGGAGCAGAATACGGAAGAGGAGGATACGGAAGAGGAGGAAGAAGAGGAAGAGGAGAACGAGGAAGAGAAGGAGGAGAAAAGATGAATGAAGAAAAGATGAATGAATGGATGGTTGGGAGGGTGTGTGGATAGATGCATGGATTGATGGTTGGATGGATGGGTGGGTGGGTGGGTGGGTGAGTGGATGGTTGGATGAAAAGAAAGGTTATTTGATGGATGGATGACTTGATGGTAGATTAACAGATGGATAACAAGCAGAACATCTGATTGATGACTGCCTGGATGATGGATGAGTGAATGAATGAATGAATGAATGAATAAATGAATGAAAGATTAACTGTGCTCCAGTTCTTCAATGTTCAGTTTTTTTGAAAATCCAAGCTGTGCTTTTGTTCAGTACTAAAAAAAAAAAAACGACTTACCTATATAAATCAGTAGCGTTCAAGATCCGTCTGATCTCAGTATCCGACGCTGTAGAGTTATAAATGGACTGCACGGGGGTGTAAATGCGAGTGATATTTGCTTGACTGTGGAAAGTTGTCATTGTAGTGGAAGCACCGGGTATTGTAGAATTGTGGAAAGTTGTGGAAGTGGAGGCACTGGTAGGTGTGGATGTAAAGGCAGCAGGTCTTGCAGAATTGTGGAAAGCTGTGGAAACGGAGGCATGGAGGAGGATGAGGGCCTGGCAGGGGAGGGTAGTTGGTGGAGTGGCAATATTAAGAGGTGACAGAAGGGTCTCATCAATAGTCGCCATGGCCACTCCCAGTCCTGCGTCCCACATAGGCCTGTATACACCACAAGAAGACACGATACTTCTTATTAGAATCATATTCCGCCCAGGGACCTATTTATTAGATTATTTCCGCTTATGAGAGCCTTCTCAGACAGCAGAGGTTATATTACAGTTTTCATTAACACCTTCATTATCATTTTTTTTTCTCTAAATTAAATAATATCATCGGACGTTGGCAAGAATGAATTAGAAGATATGTTACCCTGATTCAAAGGGCAAAGAGCCAGATATGACTGATATTTTAGTATATGTTGTATTTAGTACATTTTGCATAGTGGACTCTTATCCGTAATGCGATATTTGGGGAGCATTATCCCCCCCCCTCCCAGTGAATCTTAAGGGTGTCAGCCTCCCTACCCAAAATAATAACGATTAGAAGTAATGGAAAGTGAGCACATGGATTTCAACGAAATCGCCATACATATCGCAGGATTACGTTTCTAGGATTTCTCTGAATGCACAGAGAGAAACTGTGCATCTGCTTCATTATTATACTGTATATTATTTGTAGGATACACAGAAATCAAAGGTTCGTCAAACACTATACAGCAATATGATGATATTTAGCTTTTACTCATGCCGTTTCTTGATATTTTTATTAAGTTTAAGAGAGACTTAGAAATGATAATGTTAGATAGTGCCTTCGTTAACCTCTTCACTACGAATCATTTCTCCAGCACTGACTTAAACTGTCTAGCAATAGTAAGAGCATAATTTAGAAGATGACATCAAGTTTAGGAGGTTAAAACGAAATGAACACAGTATTGTAACTGTGCAAGAGACAACAGGAACAAATCCACATGGTCCCTGACCGTGGGTGCTTGCTCGTTGCATAGCACACGGTATTTTACATTTACACCACCATACATCTCCATAGCACCTACAGAGGCACCACAACAGCTACAGAAACACACCACCAACACCACAGCACCGGCAGCAGCACCATAACAAGAAATACGTAACATCACCAACACCACAGCACCGACAGCAGGATCATGACAACAGCAGAAACACACAACACCACCAACTTCACAGCACTGACAGCAGCATTATGACAACAACAAAAATACACACAACAGACCCAGCACTACAGCACATACTTGAGTATGTTTGCAAGAGTGGTGCTTTGAGGAGTTGCAGTGAACAGCATTAGATGACAGCCTGTCAGGTGTTGTGTTGCCACAGCTCCAACAGCATCAGCTAACACCACCTCCTGTCCCCCTAAGCCCACTCGGAAAGCTGGAAATCCTGTTGGAGGGGCGGCCCGGACCTGTACCGCCACAAACACTACTGCCCTGGAAAAAAATATATATAGGCCTCGTCAGCGCACTGACTGAGACGAGTTCTTTCAGATGTCCATAGTTTTCTTGCAGCTGGCCTGAATGTAATATTGCAATTTGTCAATAGCAGATACTACTACTACTACTGCTACTACTACTTCCGTCACTCTACTTATTACCGTTGTTTTACTCAGTGCCACTTACATAACAGTTTTTATGGGGTTCGGTGAATGTAGAGCCAACATGGCAAAGTTGTCTAGCCTCACACACCCTTCTACAGCCTGGCGTTATCTCACTGGAAGACTCTTATTTATAGGCTACCCAATTTCCCCGCTAAAATCAGTTCGCCACAAACTTGTACGGGACTTGAGAGGGTGATTATACTTGCCTGCCTGATATTATTATTATTGTTTTTATTATTATTATTATTATTATTATTATTATTATTATCATTATTATTATTATTACTATTATTATTATTATGATATGAAGTATTATAACAAAGTCATTACTACGGCCCCAGTCGTGCTTTATCATCCTCACGCAGGCGACGAAAAAGTTTGACCTTAAATCCTAAATGTCATCCGAAGACGATGCTCAAGTTCAGGTAATCTTCGCGGGCAAGTAAAAAAAGTAGTCCTAATTTTAATATAAATTGTGTGATTATGTCAAATGAAGAAATAATCAGACAGAATAAAGAGAGGATGCCAGATGGTATAATTTTTGACAACTCGCTTTATACCGTTGTGCAATATTCAGCCTGTCTGTGTGTGTATCTGTCTGTCTGTGTATTCTGACTTAACTCCTCCTAGGCTGTTTGATGGATCTGAATGAAACTTCACAGGAAAGTTCGTCTGGTTACTCCGAAGGTTTTCCACTATATACAATTTTCCAAACATTTTTAGGGGGTCAGCTCTCTCACTAAATTAAAAATTTTCAGAAATAGTGACATGAGGGCAGATATGGCTTTGATATCATAGTATATTATGTTGTACAATGAACTTTCATCCGTGATGAGATATTTAGGAAGAGTGGTCCCCCATTGGTTCTTGAGGGTCAGTCCTCCTTCCCAAAATGAGAAAAAGATCAGAAACAGGGGAAGGTGAGCTCATGGATTTCACCGAAACTTCTCATGTCATTTCGTCTGGTTCCTTGATAATGTCTCCAGTTATACAAAAGTTTCCACCATTATTTTTAGGGTGGTCAGTCCCCCTCCAAAACTTATATAGGATACAAAGTAGGGGCAGGAGGGCAGATATTGCTTTGCTATCTTACTACATGTTGTAGAATGGACTCCCATCCCCTAACTACTGCTACTGATGAAACAACTACTGCTGCTGTTGTTGCTACATACTAATACTACCACAACGACTACTATGTGTATCCTGGGATATCATCCCTTCACATGTGGCACTATTGCGATCATGTGGCCTTTGCACTGAGATACTAGCTTCTTGTATGAAGATGTAGTTATTTTGTGTTTCAGATCCGCATACATATCGCAGGATTGGGTCAGTGTGTGTGTGTGTGTGTGTGTGTGTGTGTTCTTACCTAATTGTTCTTACCTAATTGTATCTTTACAGGAATGAGTCAAGCTCGTATTGTCCCGTGTCTTAAACCATATTTATCGTACATATCCTTAAATTTGTGAATTGTTTTGGCACACACTATTTCATTCGGTAGTGCATTCCATTGATCAATTGCTCTGTTTGGGAAACTGAATTTCCTTACGTCTTTATCACTTCTCTTCTTATGCAGTTTTTTGCAGTGTCCTCTTGCTGATGCTTCTCCATATGTTATCATTTATGTCTATTTTCTCCTTTCCTGATATGCACTTATATAGCATTATCATGTCACCTCTTTTCCTTCTCTCCTGTAGTGTTGGTAGATTCAGTTTATTTAGTCTTTCTTCGTAGCTTAGGTCCCTTAAGCTTGGTATCCATCTTGTAGCAGCCCTTTGAACTTTTTCAATCTTGTCTATATACTTTTTGAGATGAGGACTCCAGACTATTGATGCATATTCCAGGGTTGGTCTAATGAATGATGTTATTATCCTTCTTAGCATGTCTTCATTTATGTATGTGAATGCTATTCTCATATTTGCAAGCAGTGTATACATGTTCCGTACCTTCTCGCTGATGTGGTCAGCCGGAGATAGTCTGTTATTGATAATCACACCTAGGTCTTTCTCTCTTTCTGATGTGTATAGGGTTTTATTTCCTAACTTATAATCCCAATCAGGTCTTTTTCCACTTTTACCAAACTTGATTACATGACACTTGTCCACATTGAATTCCATTTGCCATGTACTACTCCATTCATGAAGTTTATTTAATTCTTCTTGTAGCTCCCTACAAGAGTCTGTGCTAGTAATTCTCCTTTGTATTTTTGCATCATCTGCAAACATATTCAGATAGCTGTCATTTCCAGTGTTACTGTTTATATCATTTATGTACACTAGAAACATGATTGGTGCCAGCACCGAACCCTGTGTGTGTGTGTGTGTGTGTGTGTGTGTGTGTGTGTGTGTGTGTTCTTACCTAATTGTTCTTACCTAATTGTATCTTTACAGGAATGAGTCAAGCTCGTACTGTCCCGTGTCTTAAACCATATTTATCGTACATATCCTTAAATTTGTGAATTGTTTTGGCACACACTATTTCATTCGGTAGTGCATTCCATTAATCAATTGCTCTGTTTGGGAAACTGAATTTCCTTACGTCTTTATCACGTCTCTTCTTATGCAGTTTTTTGCAGTGTCCTCTTGCTGATGCTTCTCCATATGTTATCATTTATGTCTATTTTCTCCTTTCCCGAGATGCACTTATATAGCATTATCATGTCACCTCTTTTCCTTCTCTCCTGTAGTGTTGGAAGATTCAGTTTATTTAGTCTTTCTTCGTAGCTTAGGTCCCTTAAGCTTGGTATCCATCTTGTAGCGGCCCTTTGAACTTTTTCAATCTTGTCTATATACTTTTTGAGATGAGGACTCCAGACTACTGATGCATATTCCAGGGTTGGTCTAATGAATGATGTTATTAGCCTTCTTAGCATGTCTTCATTTATGTATGTGAATGCTATTCTCATATTTGCAAGCAGTGTATACATGTTCCGTACCTTCTCGCTGATGTGGTCAGCCGGAGATAGTCTGTTATTGATAATCACACCTAGGTCTTTCTCTCTTTCTGATGTGTATAGGGTTTTATTTCCTAACTTATAATCCCAATCAGGTCTTTTTCCACTTTTACCAAACTTGATTACATGACACTTGTCCACATTGAATTCCATTTGCCATGTACTACTCCATTCATGAAGTTTATTTAATTCTTCTTGTAGCTCCCTACAAGAGTCTGTGCTAGTAATTTTCCTTTGTATTTTTGCATCATCTGCAAACATATTCAGATAGCTCTCATTTCCAGTGTTACTGTTTATATCATTTATGTACACTAAAAACATGATTGGTGCCAGCACCGAACCCTGTGGTACTCCACTAGTCACTTCTTTCCATGATGAGTAGTTTCCTCTTAGTACTGTCCTCATTTCTCTTTTTATGAGAAAGTCTTGCATCCAACAAAACAGTTTGCCTCGAATTCCTCCTTGATGGTACAGTTTCCATAAAAGTCTTTGGTGTGGTACTGTGTCGAAAGCTTTCTTGAAATCTAAATAGATACTGTCCACCCATCCCTCCCTTTCCTGTATTGTGTTTGTTACTCTGTCATAGTAGCCTAACCGCATCTAACCCTACTTAATCCTACCCAGTCTCACTTAACCATACCATATCCGACCTAACCCAACCCAGTCAAGCCTAAAATGACCTAATCCAACCGAACTTATCCCAGCCTAACCCAACCAAATAAAACCCAACCCAAAAACCTATCAAAACCGACGTATTCTAAAGCAATCTAACCTAATCCGTCTATATCTAGTCGAACTGAACCCAACCCAACCAAAAATTACCTAATCAGACCAAACCCTGCCCAAAGTGACCTAACCTAACTTTCGATCGCCATAAATTCGCTTAAGAAATTTTGCTGCCTGAAAGTCTACGGATGTCACATTCCAAGTTTCGCCTGTTCTGTGTACACGTATACCTTTGTGTGTGTGTGTGTGTGTGTGTGTGTGTGTGTGTGTGTGTGTGTGTGTGTGTGTGTGTGTGTGTGCCTGCTTCAACTCTTCCTAAGCTAATTCATGGATTTGAATGATACTTCCCAGGTGAGTTCGTCTGGTTATTTAAAGGTCTTCCACTATATACAGTGTTCCAGCCCTGATTTTTTAAGGGGTCAGCCCCCTCACCAAATTAAAATTACCATAAATAGTGAAAGGAGAGCATAGATGGCTTTGATATCTTAGTACATGCTCTACAACCGACAAAAAAGTATCGTTACTTCTTCCTACGCCCCATTTTAAAACGCTAGACAAAGTGATTGATGTTGGTCCGAGAGCCTCGTTCACAGTTGATACACCTGTTTTACATTATCAGTAGCAGCAGCTGGGGACGGGAGTGGGGGTAGGCAAAGGCTGACCCATGTAAGGTATATTAGGAGAGAGAGAGAGAGAGAGAGAGAGAGAGAGAGAGAGAGAGAGAGAGTTCAGTTATGGCTTTTGATTGATCTAATCATGCGAGTTATAAATACTGAAGGTTCCATTTTGAGTGGCTACATGTTTTATTTTTCTCTTTCTTTCTTTCTTTTTTTTTAATCCCCATTATAAAAGCCTTCACCTTATTGACGTCTCTTTACATTTTATTCTTGCTCTCTTCAGACTACTTTATTCACCTTAGGATGGCCTATTCGAACTGGACGGATTAGATGTATTTATTACCCTCACATCACTACTACACTTTAAAATGACCTAAATATCCATCGCCCTATCTTGAATGCTGAGATGCAGTAAGAGATTAATGCTTAAATATGGTGTTAGTCACAGTGTGCTGTGAAATGCATGCAGGGTCGTAGTATTGTCTTATTCTGACGCTGATCTACTGGATATATGCTGCAAAAGGACGGAAATCTCCGGTAAGTGAAAATAACCAAGCTAGTCGTCTAGTTTTTTTTATTATATTCTTGTAGCCATCAGACGATTTTCTTCAGTCTAACTCCCTTCATTCTGATGACGTGTATAATATTGTATTATTGCTACCACCAGACGATTTTAACTTTTAGGAGGGGGAATCCCAAGTTTAGGCTTTTGTGGGACCATAAGAGCAAGTATTTAATACCTAGCAACTTTGAGTAAGACAGGGTCACAATATAAACTAGACCTACTTGTAGGCTGCTTTATTATAGTCAGAATCTAGTGATTCGCCTTCCCTCAGACTGACGAAAATAAGAGCAAGACTGTGCAGCCCCACTCCACAGTAAAATACTCCAAAAGGACAGCGGTCGCGTTGGGGATCGCCCTCGGGGGTTCCACCCTGCCTAAAACCTTGTCTGGGTGCAGGTGTAACACTGTGTGACCTCTCGTAGCCCTAGGTAAAAAAAAAAAAAAGAATGAATGTTAGTGTTCAATGGACCCCCGAGAGCCTTCACGCCCCCCCTCCCCACCCAGCAAGGAGGGGGCCTTCTGGGATCCCAGTCTGCTTAAAACCCACTGTGGTAAATGTTTTGTTTGGTTAAAAAAAAAAAAAAGAAAAAAAGAAAAAAAAAGAAAAAAGAAAACTGGAAGTACCCCTCCGAGGGTCGCCTCCTCCGTGGGGGCAGGAGAGTCTACCCAGCCTAAAGCCTATAGAGTGAAGGGCTACCAATGTGTGAACAATTTCGTCTTCCTAGGTAAAATAATGGTCGTGCATACCAGCGTGGACAACCAGATCACCCGGCCCCCCTCCCCTGAACACACTTCTCCAAGGGGGGTGGGCCTGGGGGATCTCATATCCCGCGTAAAACCTAGTAGGGTACTATCACAAAGCAAAATTTCACCTCAGGGTAAAAGAAAAAAAAAAAGTCATGCACACTGACACTGACTGACCCAGGATCTGCTTCCCTCTGGGTCCCACCCTGTCTAAAACCTGGTTTTAGACATTCGTTTTCCTAGGTGCTGCAGATGCTGACGAAACACGAAAATACGCCCTTAAAGAAACCCAAATAAAAGCTGTGATTCTCCCGAAGCGGGATCGATGTTTTCGCTTTAGGAAATGAACAAATAATTTCATACCTACCAAGATCATTTTTCAGCCCCTCCTTGGCTCCCTCCCCCTCCCCCCCAAAAAAATGTATATATTTATGTGGTAGGTGGGGGCGCTCACCATCCACTCACTCGATGTAGTGTTGCTTTGGGTGTCTGCCCTTTCCTCTCATCTTTCCTTCCTCTTCTGTCATTCTTGCCTTCATTCTTTCCTCCTTCTTCTGCCTGCGGGTGACTTTACACTCCCTCTCGTCTTTCTTTCATTCTTTCGTTTCTGTTCTCTCTGCCTATGGGTGGCTCTACACTGAGTGACAAGCCAAATGGTTTTCTGTACACCAGAAAACCATTTACTACGCTGGGGGGTAACCATATAACCAAATTACGGGGCCTGGTGGTTTAGTGGGTAATTCAGGCACTCCAACCGGATTGAGCCTCTGCAGATTTATAGCCAAAGGACGGTTGAGGTTTATTGCTCACGTAACGCCACTCGTGGATGAGTGAGGCTGGTCACTCTCATCTTAAATGTCAGGATCAACTTTCCTAGCCCCGGGCTCCAACGCTTCTCACGGGGCGGCGTAGGATTGGATGATGGGTATCTCTCTCTCTCTCTCTCTCTATATATATATATATACACAATTCTGGGTCCAAAGGATGAACTATATCTGTCTTTGTTTACTAATGGTTCCAAGTTCAAAAATTCCATTTAAACAATTCACGGCATTGAAAATCAAGACAAATCCGGATCTTCTGTGGTGTTCGCCGGAGTAAGATCATACTGACGACATGCGCAAGGACGGATCTATTTGTAAACATGGCAGCGTCACTAGAGGAGCGTGAGTATATGGATTTGTTTTTGTTATTGGCATATTAGGTGGCAGATGAATAAAATTGCTTCCAGTGAAGCTTTAGTTCATCTGATGAAACATTTGCACACAATTTTTATATTTGTGTCTGCAAAGGGTGTGTGATATTGGAAGGATCTCGGAGTATGAACTATGAAATTATTTTCAGAGCGGCCTGCTGCATGGATTTTGTAGGTAATATCGTACTTTTCGATCAGGGTATTTATTTTTTTTGGTAAACATGCTGTTTAGCATAAGTAGCAGAAATACCATAACGATTCATGTTTCTCCATGGTTGTTTTCTGTGCTTTTCTTATTTTTATTAAAGTAAGACAACTTTCACGCAGTATTTCCTACTATCCTATTGGAAGGGAATGTTGACAGGACCCACTGTTAGTTTTAATAGATCAGGGATAAAAGAAGACTGCAGTGATGCTGCAGTTTGAGCTATTTTCTTGCAGACCTACCTTCTGAAGGAAAATGACACACAAGGAACTTGAACAATTGGTGTTAATTCATCAACACCTTAATATGAAATAAACTTTAAACGAGGACTGCTTGTATATTGAAATGATTTCCTTCCAGGTCTGAAGCTGAAGCAGTACCAGGTAGACACATGGACCACCCGTGAGCAGTTATGTCTTGCCTCAGCGGTGATGAGAAGTGGTGACCAGAACTGGTGAGTTGTTTCTTCTTTGGTAATAAGCCTTTTGGCACTGAAGCACTGTTCTTCAAAGGAAACTGTCCATAACCATTTTGATATAGTGATGTCCTCCCCCCTCCCCATTTGTTTTACTAGTGAATGACAAGCGAAATGGTTGCCTGTAGCCTGGGAAACCATTTCCAATGTTAGATGATAACTACCGGTAGATAGCCAACAAATACTGTATATGCTTGGTAGTCTAGTGGGTTAGGGTGCTCCAGTTGGAGTGTTTAAATCTGAAACAGTGGTTGGGGTTTAAGTGGGGTTGGTGGAGGATTAGTGCCCCTCCCTGTAAAACAATTAACCCATAGCCCTTGGCCACCCCGTTTGGGATACATGGCGTCTGGCAATGAGTGAATGAATGAATAATGCTGTGTGAGTGAGGCTCTAGTCATTCATGCTTTATGTATTTAAGTCTAGACTGACTAGCATAGCTGCAAGTATGTATGCACATGTTAGAGCAGTAATGGATTTGGTGATAGATGATATTTTTCAACTTAGGGAAAAATATCTTATTGTGAAGGGGTGGAAACAGTCTCCATTAGTTTTATCAGTACAGTGGCTACTTAGCAGTATCCTTGTTACAACCAGCTTGGTGGAGATGTCTTGTAGTCTGGTTGAATATAGTTAGTTGATGAAGTAGAAAATTGTTTATAATGAACTACAGTAATAGCCTAAATGGAAGTAATCTGAACTCACATTTTCCTAAAGGTTTTAGGCAAGTAATTTTCATTCATTAAAGATCAGTGCCCAAGTAGCTACAGTGGATGAGAAAGTGGCATCTGTACAATGTTGTCATGTAAGCAGAATTCTAGTCATGGAGTAGAGAAAAAGGAGTGGTATTTAGCATCTGTAATGTACAGTACCATAGCTCATGTAAATGGATATGGTGACCAGCAAGCAAGGAAGAGAATGACTGTTTGAAGTTGAGGATCTCTTCAGTATTTTCAGTTCAGTATTTTCAGGGGCCCCATAAAAAGGTCTTTGATTTAGCTAATGCTGCCTACAGTAGTGTGTGACTTTGAACAGGGTTGCTGTGAGGCGAAATATCAAGATGCTGACAAATGAGACGGGCAGACCACATGACTGGTACTCCACCAAAAACTGTGCCTTACAATATGCTAAGCTGCTGGAACGTGTCGACACACCTAAGAGAAAACGTGAAAAAGGAGATGGTGGCAATGAAACTCCAGGAGAGATTGTCACCAAGATGCTCAGCAAACGTGAGTTGGGAGAGATGAAGTTCTGTACTGTAAAATGGATAATTTGCAGTCTGTAACAGGGGTGACCAGAGCCAGGTTCACAAGCAGCAGGTGTCTCATTTGCTCTCATAAGAACTGCTCATGAGACAACACTGGTTTATATTCCTGTTGTCCAGTATATATTTGAGGACAGAGTATGTACCAACCCTTATTTTTCAAATATATACCATATGGTAACTTGAGACCTTTGTAAAAATTATACATTGACTTGAAGGTGTAATGTTTGTGCAACACTGGTTGCATTATATTTTGGTACAGAATAAAGCTTATTATATAATTGTACAAATAAGCTCTCCTCATGTTGTGACTCCATCAACCATTTTTTTGTGTAATGTAGAACTAACTGCAGTTTTTTTAAGATCTCTGTTCACTTCAAGATAAATGTTATCATATACCGTAAGTTCTTATTATATACAGTAAGACCTCACTATGATGGACTAATTGGGGCTCAAACCATTCCAAAAAATGCAAAATTCTGATAAAAGCAACATCCGGACTTCCCCCTGCTAATCCGGACATATTCCGATATATCAGACATTAGTTCGGATCGCATGAACGGATTTTAAACTGTTTTGACAACCATTGCGGTGCTGTACTGTGTTATAACCTCACTACATTAATCAAATGCTATAATATATATAATAATACTGTATTGTACACTGATAAACATGTCTTTTATGTACTTTATTGTGGTGAACATAACTGAAGTGGTCAGGCAGTCCAGACTGCTTCTGGCTTTATCAGACTTTTTCTGATATATAGGAATTTAGTCTGGTAGCTCCTCAAGTCCGATAAAAGCGAATTCCAGTCTATTGAAGTTCCATTATATTGAGGTTTTACTGTATTCCAATTTTTGCTTTCTTTTATGCTTGTAAGTTCGCAGTAAATTGCAGAAAAAAAATGCTTCCTGTAAAGATGATTTACCAGTTTTCCACAGCTTACAGTACAGGTCCAATTGCATGAAGGAAATTGTGATGTTTTAAAACACATCCTAGTTCAGGGGTTCTTAACTGGGGGTATCCATACCTCTTGGAGGTGTGGGACTTCTCCTCTGAATAAGTTAAAAAAAATTATCATTTGCCATTTTTCCGCAAGGAAATAAATAGGATTATATCCTGATGATTTTCTTTCAGTTCTGTTACTAGTTATCCACATATAAAGTAAAACCAAGCTGTTGGCATCTTTTGAAGTCATACTGGCACATAATGGGACTGGTGATGATGTTGATTTCAACAGTCTGGCAAAAGGGGTATGGGGACATTGTTAGCAGTCCACTGGGGGTCCGGACAGGGAAAAAGTTTAAGAACCCTTATCTTCATTCTTACAAGGACTGCCTGTACACAGCTATGGCATATGTACAGTAGAGAATACATAGCCTATGTACAGACAGACCTCATTCAAGAATTTTTTTATATTCCTTTTTTGGTAGTAAATCTTCAGAAAATTAAATAAAAAGCTCCTGTCATAGTTCCATTGCATCTTACAAAGTTGTTTTGCCAGTCTCTTCCAGTTTACAGGAGCAGTTTATGAAAATTGTTGTGATACTTTGGAATACATCCCTTACATATAACAAGAACTGACCCTATTCTAGAAAGAATTGAGGAGCTCCGAGGATTGGAGAGTGAGGAGCGAGCCACTTATACACGATTAAGACAGGAGGTGCAACAGCTGGAGGCGGGACTTCTTGACCACAACCTAGATGCTCTGTGGGATCAGCTCATTAAGTATGGTTTCTTCATTTTGCAGTAGACTTATTTGTTTATTTTCTGACTTACCACATTTAGGCTATCTTCATCACCATCATGATCACGACCTCTCTCTCTCTCTTTTATTCTTGATCACAACATAATTATTCTGTCGTATCATCTCGTCAAGTGTGCTAAAGCCATTCTCTCATTTCTTTGTCATTTCATTTTAAACCTGGTATAACCATTAATTGGGCAAATACTTCTACACACCTCCATCAATTGTGGAAGGTGGGGGCGCTCACCATCCACTCACTCGATGTAGTGCTGCTCTCAGGTGTCTGCACTTTTCTCTCCTCCATCCTTCTTTCCTTCCATCCTCTTCTGTCTTTCTTTCCCTCATTCTTTCCTCTTCCTTCTGCCTGTCGGTAACTCTACACTGAGTGACAAGCCAAATGGTTTCCTGTACACCAGGAAACCATTTACTACGCTGGGTGATAACGATATAACCAAATTTTGGCGCCTGGTGATTTAGTGAGTAATTATGGCGCTCCAGTTGGATTGAACCGGTGAAGGTTTATATCCAAGGGATGGTTGGGGTATATTGCTCATGTAATGCCACTCAGGGATGAGTGAGGTTGGTCACTCTCATCTTAAATGTCAGGACCAGCTTGCCTAGACCCTGGCTCCTACCTCCTCATGGGGCGATGTAAGATTGGATGATGATGATAGGCCCATCAAAAGGTGTTGTGGGGTCTAGTGTCATTCCATTCAAATATATATTTAGTTAAATGTTGCAACATAGATCTGTAAAGTTTACCAATTATAGTGAGGAGGGGTGAGTGCTAGAGATGATTTTTTGGAGACCATTCTGCATTCACTTTGGAATATGGCAATCTTTAACCTATGGAGTGTTCAGGTTTCAAATGCAGATATGTTTGTCACTGGAAAGGTGTTACTTCACTTCCATAGGTTAACTGTATGTATATTTTATTTATTTGTGGTGTTGAGCCATTAGACTGAACTGGAAGTTGTGCACTTAGCTAGATTTGTAATTTAGCATGTATTTCTGCAGTTTGTTTTCTATTGTTGGATGTAATTATACTGTTTTTATACATGCATTTTTTTCTTTGCTGATAGACTTCCTTGACATTTTCTATCAGTTGCTTGTTTCTGTCACTGTACATTTGTATTTTCACCAGTTTATGGATCATACCCTCTCTTATGCATTCATTGGAATTAGGTGATAATTGGCTGTGTTGTTTATGCTGCCAGTTTCTCATTTAGTTCAGTACTGTATAGCAATTCTGAGAATGAGTTCAGAAAATAATGAAGAGTTTTCCTACACATTAGTATGAACTCGTAGCTGCTTCTAGGCATAATATATTTTCAGCATTTTAGAAAGTATTTTATGTGGTTTATCAATGAAAAATTGACTCATTACATCCTCAGGGAGCAAGCTGAGGAAGAAGAGGAAGAACAGCGACACCAACAATGGCTGAAGGAGCGAGAGGAAAAGATCACAGCCATCCAGCAGGCGCTCAAGCATCAGGGACCCAAAAGTGAATATTGCAAGGAACTCTCTTATAACATTCTCAACTCTGGTGTTAACCTTTCAGTCCAACAACAGATTTTCATTTTTTATTCTTGCAGTCACCAGATGATTTAATTCAGCTTCTTTCCTTCCATCCTCTTCTGTGTTTCTTTCCTTCATTCTTTCCTTGTCCTTCTGCCTAAGGGTGACTTTACACTCCCTCTTCTGTCTTTCTTTCCTTCATTCTTTCCTCTTCCTTCTGCCTGTGGGTGACTGTACACTGAGTGACAAGCCAAATGGTTTCCTGTACACCAGGAAACCATTTACTACGCTAAGTGGTAACCATATAACCAAATTTTGGCACCTGGTGATTTAGTGGGTAATTACGGCGCTCCAATCAGATTGAGCCAGTGAAGGTTTATATCCAAGGGATGGTTGGGGTTTATTGCTCACGTAATGCCACTCAGGGATGAGTGAGGTTGGTCACTCTCATCTTAAATGTCAGGACCAACTTGCCTAGCGCTGGGCTTCTACGCTCCTCATGGGGCAACGTAGGATTGGTTGACGAATGAATGAATAATTATGACTGGAGTGAAGGGGTTAAACAGTGGAACATTGCTTTTTGTATATTAATAATAGATTGGGAGCAAGAACTGAGATTTGCATTTACTTTTTTTTTTCACTCTTATCTTAAATGTCGAGACCAACTGCCTAGCCCTGGGCTCCTACACTCCTCTTGGGGCAATGTAGGATTGGATGATGGATGGATGGATCTTAAATGTCAGGACCAACTTGCCTAGCCCCGGGCTTCTATGCTTCTCATGGGGCAACGTAGGATTGGATGCTGGATGGATGGATGGATTTTTTTTTTTTTTTTTTACTGAATTTGCACAAATAACTAGCCTATTAGCTCATACTGTACTTGAGCAAATTGTTGGAACTGGAAGTTACCTGTCTTCCGATTCTGTAATGCAAATGACATGAGCCATGCTTTAGATATCCCAGCCTCTAGTGAAGAGTTAAAAATGGTTTCCTGGATTATAGAAAATCACTAGGATTGTCACTCAGTGTGGAGTCACCTAAAATAGAAAGAGAGGAGAGCAGACACAGAAAAAGAATAAGGTGAAGGAAAAAATACGGTAGGTAGAATTATATTGAGTGGACAGTGGTTGCCGTCACTTACCACCAGAATTGTCTGGTAGGAACAAGAATGTAGAGATAAAAATTACATAATATTCAGAGGGTTAATTATAATTGTAAATATTTCAGTATGTTGACACTTTCATCACTAAAAAGTGTTGTATGTTACAGGCAATTTTATTCTGTTTAGGAGGTTTCATCCCAGAGGGGTGAGATACAATCATCAGTAACCCCTTCACCACCAGGGTACACTCCTATGCTGAATAACATCATCTGGTAAAAAAGAAAAAGTAATTGAAGGGGTTAATGGTTCCCTCCTCTCCACCACAGTGTCGAAGCCTCCAGTCAAAAAGCCAAGGTCTCATTTGGGTGGTGTGGGGAGTGCAGCAGCCAGCCGACGAAACAGTGGTGTCTCGGAAACATCATCAGAGGTCGACAGTACTGTTGATAGTCCAGATCTAAATGAGGCAACCCCAGAAAGTCTAGTCAGTAACAAGGTTAATAATATGTGCTTTTTGGTGTATTGGGTTTTTGCCCAGTTCAATGGGTCACATTTCCATTCACTCATCATTCAAGCCCCCAGAATCCAGACTCTATCTGATACGCCAGTAATATTCAACGCATTCTGTAGCTTCACATAAACGTATTCGATAGAGTCAATGTGGATGCTGCCATGTTATAAAGGGGTGCCAAATCCCTGATCATGCACTTCTCCTCACAACATTCATCCAGCCAGCTCGATCTCTTGTCAGTCCCCTAGCCTCACCGGCTTCCATACCTCTCTTCCTCACGCACTCATCCATCATATCCCTCCACCCTCTCCTTGGCCTACCTCGACTCCTCCCTCCTTCAGATTCACTCATATATACCTTTTTCACCACTCTGTTGTTATCCAATCTCTCCACATGACCATACCATCTTAGTACACTCTCTTCAGTTCTGGTGTCCACAGACTTCCTCACTCCTCATCTTTCACGAATCACATTATTTCATATCATTTCCACTCTCTGTACTCCACATACATTCCTCAGCAGTCTTATCTCCATTGCTGTCACTTATGAATTTTCATTTTCATCCCACATCAGTCGCACATCCATATGTTAAACTTGGCGCTAACACTCCTTCATGTAAGCTTCATGCAGCAGCAACACTCAAGCCTCTGTTTCTTATCAAGGCCTTCATAGGACCAGCTGCTTTACTTCCTTATATTACTGTACTTTCCACTTGTTTTGCATATTTTCCTCTCTTCTGTCACTGTACCCAGGTATTTGAACTCTCACCAATTCTAATCTCTCTCTATTCACTGTAACATCACACTGGGAGTCACCTTCTCACTCAGTAACCATCACTTTACCCTTTTCTACATTTACACTTAAGGCACAATGCTCACAGACATCAGCAAAACTCTGCACTAGTCTACCAAGTTCTTGTCCGGTATATGCAAGTACGGTAATACTGCTTCATCAGGATACAACAAATTTGAGATATTCCATCCATCTCCATTCATTACCAATGCCATGTTTCTCTCCAATACATGTGTTTATCATCTCTCATCACCCCATCCATGTATATATTGAACAACCATGGGGACATCACACAACCATCTTGCATGTCCACACTGATCATGAACCATTCACTTAGATGCCCATTTACCCTTACACATGCCTCAATCCATCCATCCAACATCCAGTCTTAACTTGTCCCACGAGGAGCGTAAGAGTCCGGGGCTAGTCATGTTGTACATGCCTCAATACCATCATAAAATCTCTTGACAGAATCTAGCAGCTTACCATCTACACTGTACATGCGCAAAACCTTTCACAATCCTTCTCTATCTGCTTTGTCTTATGCCTTTTCCAGACCATTGAATGCTATAAACACCTTATAGTGCTTCTCACATGCCTTCTCTGCTATCTGTTTTACTGCAAATATTTGATCCACACATCCTTTGCCACTCCCAAAGCCACCCTGTTCATCACTCACTAGGACTTCTGATATCTCTCGTCCTGTCTCTTTAATAATTCTTCCATATATCTTCCCTACCACACTCAATGAACTTATGCCACGATATTCTTGCACTCTCTTCGCTCACATTTAGTTTTGTACAGGAGTACGATCACAGCCTTTTTCCACTCTGCTAGCATAGTTTCACTCATCCATGCCATCCTCCATATCTCCAACAAGCACTTCATTCCACCCTCTTCACTACACTTAATCATCTCTGCATACACCTTCTCAACCCCAGCTGCTTTCCCATTGTTCATCCGCTTCACAACATGCTTCACCGGTGCAAGTGTAACATTTCCTGGCACTGCATTCCTTCTCTGTACATCCCCAAAACCAGTCATGTTTACTGTGGCTCTTCTCTCTCTCTATTTCCATTCATCAGGCATTCAAAATATTCTTTCCATCTTGTCCTTACTTCATCCCCATGGATTAATAATCTACCACTTACATCCTTCACACTTTCACATTTCATTCTGCTGTCACTTCTGCATTTCTGCACCTCTTTCCAGAATAATTTCATGTTTTCAGAGTAATTTGCATTCATTTTTCTTCATAGATCTTTCATTACCTCCTTTTTCCTCTTCACTGATCTGTTTACGTGTTTCTTTCTCTCAACATCTTCAGTGTCGTGTAACCACTCTGGCCACTTCTTCCTCTTTTCCCCCACTGCTCTCTTAACCTCTTCATCCCACCATGCCATACCTTTCTTCTTTGTTGTTACTCTTGTTGCACCACACACCACTTTAGCACTCCTAACTAAGCAGTCCCTATGTGCATTCCACAGGCTGTCCAGATCCATTTCATTCCAATTCAATGATTTACAAAATATGAAAATAATGTATTGTTTGACTACTTGTATTTTTAGTTGTTTA
This sequence comes from Coenobita brevimanus, assembly GCF_032717465.1. Classification (NCBI taxonomy): domain Eukaryota; kingdom Metazoa; phylum Arthropoda; class Malacostraca; order Decapoda; family Coenobitidae; genus Coenobita; species Coenobita brevimanus. The sequence continues at coordinate 36,398,114 of NC_137039.1, forward strand.
GAATGGCATTTCAGGTTATTCAGACTTAATGAACTTACTCCACGAAGTTTTATGCCATAACAGCAATTACTTCTTTGCTTTATCCTGATGGTTGTTTTAAAAATATGTTACTCATTTTTAAAATCTTTGTTCATTCAGTGTGTACTCTTTGAAATTCATTAATTTATCTGTTTTACAATATTATGTGGAAACTTTTTGTGCCACTTTTGCTTCTGCTTTATTTGGTGTTTTGTGTGATGTAGCTTGCAAGTTAGTTTTAAGCTTATTAGCTTTCCATTAAAAATTGGTAGCAGACTGTCTGTTTGCTATGCTCTCTTTTAGTTGTTGAATGTTGGTAGGTAAGAATGCAGCCATTTAGTTTGCAGTTTGGAAAAAGGAAAGCAGAGAAAAATACCAGTATTAAATTCATTATACATGCATAGATGAACATTTTCACGACAGTCCTTGTCTTAAATGTAAGTCATGAATCTTTAATAATTAGCCTAACTTGCCTCTTCATCTTTCAAACATTTTCTAATAGAGTATGGGTTAATGCAGTATAAACAGTGTAATAATTGATTGCATTGTAGTGTTATGATACAGTAGGTTTTACTTGCATAGGCTTGATGTTTTCAAAGAATTTATAATATAAATTCACATGACCAATCCTTATATTGTAGTTTGGTTTAACAGTTAAATGAATTTTCTCACTACACTGTTGCACTCGATAGTTATTTTCAGCTTGATAAAATGGTATTAAGTGGGATGAGTGCTGTTTTAGGATAACAGAATAATATGTTTGGATATTAATTTAGGCACTGTTTTCTTCCTCAGATTTGTAGCACATATAGTCTACTAATGAAAAGTAGCTTGATCCTATAGCATGCAAAAGTATTTGCAGAAATAATTATGGAAATAGTAGGATAATAGGTTAACCATCAATTGCAAAGTCAGAGTGAGAAGTTAATCAGTTACAGAAATATCAGCATGGTCTTATGAATTAGTCTTAATTAGCTGTGTAAATGGTTGGTCCTTTGTAGAGTCAGGATGAGGGGGGAGGAGGAGGAGGAGGCAGTGTCGGCGGTGGGGGGGAGGGAGGGGAGGTAGCACGGCCCACCCCTGCTTCACCACTGCTCACCAACCTGCTCAGCAAGTTACCGCTCACCAATACTCCTCACCCACATGCACCATCACCACTTTCGCAGGTGCACACTTATTATTTCTCTTGGCATCTCTTCTTTTTGTCTTGCAGTTTCCCTGTTGTGTATGGATGACTTGCAATTCGTGATATTTTATTTCATCATTTATTGATTTGGAAAGGCACTATTTCATATATTCAGAGGTGAACTCTGTTGACCTGAGTATTCTCAGAACATAGATAGCTTCATTTTACACTTTGTGGTGCTTCCCTTATTAGTCTTTCTGCTGTCATATTGCCTTATGCCATAGCTCTGCATTGTTTCTTTTTGAGTGGATACAACAGGATGACCTGCTTGAGATGTTTTCCGCTCCACACATTAACTTAAAAAATCAGGTGACTTATTAGTTTATTGTTAGCATATCCAAGTGATTTTAATTCTGCCTGGGAAAGGCCATATCTAGCTCCTTCATTTTGAAAAGTCTGCTTTAACCTGATAGTATTGTCTGATTATAGGAAGAATAACCCACTGTAGTAAAATATGATCTCTGACCAAAGAAGTTATCTTTTGTATTTATGTTGTCAGAGTGGTGTGCGTGGGGTGCGAGGGCTTGGCTTTTCTCCGGTATCTGAAGCACTACAGAACTTGGTGACTTCAGCCATCTCTGGCACAGATACCCCTGACAAGGACAAAACATCACACACCTCTCCTAGTGCAGGTAATGAATATTTTAACCTCATCAATCTGACGATCTTTTTATCTTTTCTTACCCCAAGCTACTTAGTGGCACACTGGTAGTGTAGGGTCTGCATGGCATCTGGTTTACATCTATACTTGTCAACTTGTCTCCTTTAACTAATTATTAGTTGGCTGCTTCTCTTTCCACCATCCACTTCTCTTTAGTCTTATTTTGATATTCCCTTCAGTCCACATGATAAAATCTCTGTAAAATATCACATATGTTAGACAGTTGCCAAAATGCTTCACAATGAAGGATGGAGGTTCTGAACATGCAGATGTAGGAATCCAAGCATACAGTGGAAATGGCTAGCTTGAGAGGGGGAGGAGAGAGAGAGAGAGAGAGAGAGAATAAAAGTTGTTTCACTGTCTCACAGGGTCATCAACATTGTCTCGCCTTTTGGACCTACCTCCTAGCACCCCCGGCGGCCCATTGCCCAGACTGAGTGACCTCCCAGAGCCGACATTCCACCAGAGGGATCAGGTAAGACTTTGACACACAGCAGAACATAGGCATTGTGAGGAAAATGTGCAAGAGTATGGCATAAAATATCATTAAATATCACTCATATCATTTATAATGACTCCAACGTGCTTGCATGTGTCAACCTTGCTCACCTAATGGCGGCTTTCCATACTGCATGATCACTGGCAGCATGTTGGAGCCTTTATAAACGATATGATTCGATATGATCCAGTATTCATCTATCTATCTCTGCCTGTCTGTCTCTATCTGTGTATATCTGTCTATCAGTCTATCCCTCTGTAGACAGATATATAGATAGGCTAGATATGCACTGTATATACCTGTTAATGATTATTGTTTCCAGTACTCTTAGCTTGTGGGACCTCTCCTAAACTTAATAAAAACATCTTGCATCAATCAGAATAAAATAAATAAGAGGTTTCCTGGTGAAGAGGGAATTCCTGCTACAACTACACCATGTTATTATTTTTCCAGTTGGATAAATATTCAGGATTTTTTTTTTTTTCCCCACATTGTCAAACAGAAGTATGTTTGGAGAAACTGGTTAGTTATGCTTTCTAAATATTACAGGATAAAAAGTTTGACGTACGAAAGTCTGTCAAGGAGTCAGAATCATGTGGAGACACCAAAGGGTGTGGTGGAGAGGACAGTGACAAGGCCTGTTCAAGCAAGGAGAGTTTACCACAGAGTTCAGGTGAGGCATTGCTTCTTATTTATATATTCATTTCGAGGGAGAAAAAGAGAGAGAGAGAGAGAGAGAGAGAACAGCAGCAAGTTTGCAGGTAGCAGTGATCAGATGGATGTATTTTAGTAGGAATGCCTTTTGTGTAGTGAAACCTGAATTATTTATTTATTTTTTTCATCTACATGCTTTGAAAAAACATGTTATAGTAATTATGATATATGGAAACAATAGAAGGCTGAGATGGAGACGGATGGATATGGTAATTAACTGTGTGAGTGGTAGGTGGTGGTGACCACCATCCACTCACTTGATGTAGTGCTGCCTACTTCTTCCTTATCCTTTATCATTCTTTTTCTGTGTCTGCCCTCCCTTCTTCCTATTTGTCCCATCTTTCTTGTCACTTCTTATTGCTTTTCTTTCCATTACAGGTGGCTTTACACTGAGTGATAAGCCAAATGGTTTCCTGTAAGCCAAGAAACCATTTACAGTGCTGGGTGGTAACCATATAACCAGACCATACGTGCTCCCTACGTGTCAACAACAAATAACTCAAAGACAAATGGCCACCCCTTATGGGATTGTGGTGTCTGGCGATAGATAGATAGATAGATAGATAGAATAGGCAAGTACAAAAATATAGAGGACCCAGAAGACTTGATGAATGATAGAAATTGTTGAATGAGGTATTTACTGAGTTGACAAGGATTGCATACCTTTCTGAACTTTGCCATTGATGGAATGGTGTATATCCCAGAGGCATTGTGAAACACATTTTTGTGTGTGGATCGTTTGGCCTCGGAAGTGGAGACGAGAATTTTGAAGGCAATATTGAGATAATAGATATGTTACCCCATTTTCTTAAGTACTTTGTTTATAGCTCTCTTGCTTTTGCTCTTTGCAATCGCATGAACACTTCTACCCCCTGTATTAGTGGGAAACAGGGATAGGATGGTGCTGGTGAGGAATGTCTACAAATGGTGGCACTGATATTGTGTAACGTTGTGCCTCCATTCATTGATTCACAAAATGCCCATTATCATTCCCTATCCACCAAGAGGATGGTGGTGGAATGCAGGAGAAGCACAGCTTCAGCCTGCAGTCCACTAGGTTCACATTCATGCGAGCCTGAGGCCCACAACAGTAGCACCAGCAGGGTTAAGATGATGATCTTACTGCTCAGTTATAAAAACATCCTTCTATATATTCTTGTTTATATTTTGGATCCTATCCCTCCATTAATTAGTGGAAACCAGGGTTAGGATGATACTTAGTAACCCCTATCTTTATAATGAGATACAGGGTACTTATTTTATAATCTTGGTATTACATTACATATATGATAATCCCTTTCATAGCATCAGTTCATCTTACTATATACTATTTTTGAATTTGAAAATATCATTGCATACAAAGCATAGTTTTAGAAATAAGTGATAGAAGTGTTACTGGTATCATTAGGTGTATGTTGTAAAACACGACTTATATCAGAACCAACCTTTTCTAATACAGTTCCACTTATCGGATACTTCCAGTACCAGTTTCATTACTGAAATTACTGTAATTGGTTTTTGCCTGTCATATTAAAACATTAGCACCGTATTGAAGAGGTTAAATTCATTACCAGCCAGTGTTGCTGTTTGTGAGATTTTGTTGGATGGATCCTTAGCATACCACCTCTGCCTGCTTATGCAAAGTCATAAGGCTAACAGGTTCAGACTTTTGGGATCCCCCCATGATTGACTTCTGTAAATGGCCATTTCTGTCCTCAGTTCATAGAAAACAGTGGAGCCATATGGGTTAAAGGTTGCTCGTTTATTTTCATATTGAATCCTTTGTGGTTGGTGGGGACACTCACCATCCACTCACTTGATGTAGTGCAACTGTCGGGTGTCTGCCCCTTCCTCTCCTCCATCTTTCTTTCCTTCCATCCTCTTCTGTTTTTTTTCCTTCATTCTTTCCATGCCCTTCTGCCTACAGGTGACTTTACACTCTCTCTTCTGTCTTTCTTTCCCTCATTCTTTCCTCTTCCTTCTGCCTGTGGGTGACTCTACACTGAGTGACAAGCCAAATGGTTTCCTGTACACCAGGAAACCATTTACTATGCTGGGTGGTAACTATATAACCAGATTTTGGCACCTGGTGGTTTAGTGGGTAATTATATTGCTCCACTCGGATTGAGCCGGCGAAGGTTTATATCCAAGAGGTAGTTGGGGTTGATTGCTCATGTAATGCCACTCAGGGATGGGTGAGACTGGTCACTCTCATCTTAAATGTCGGGACCAGCTGCCTAGCCCCAGGCTCCCATACTCCTTATGGGACAATGTTGGATTGGATGATGGATGGATGGATGGACTTAATACTTCATATATCTGTAAAGTGTATTTTATTTCATAAAGACTTCTTTATTTTATCTGTCAGGAATCAAAGAGGAGAATGATTCAGAGGAGACTGATGGTAAAAGTGAGGTGAAAGAGACAAGTCTAAACGAGGATACCGAGGTTCAGCAGGAGAAACAGATTACCCAGGGAAGTCATGTTGAGGATAAGAGCAAAGACAAGGAGGTAGGATGAACATTCCTTCTGATTTTTAATTCTTTCAGGCCTCTATGACACACACTCAGATGAATAAAATTTTTGTTGTTAGCAGGAATAGAGTACACACTTGAGTTCCAACAGTGATTGATGGTGACACTGTCAACTCATAGGCTCCTATGACTTACTGTCAGCAAATAATATCATTTAGCATTACTAGAATAAAATACCAGAGCTGTTCCAGCCATAACAGTGATAATCCTTTACTTACAAAGATAGTATTTTTTTTTCTTGCTTTTGCTAGATGACTCTATTACACCTGCACACCTAAGTGCAACTGTGTTAAGTGCTTGGTCCTTTTGTCTGTCTGTCTGTGTGTCTGTTAGCAAGATAACATGAAAACTTTTGGATGGAATTACATAGTCATGGAATTTGGCATAACAGTTGAGGACCATCAGAGGAACAGAAGATTAATTGGGGACAAAAAAGGTCATAGGTCATCCATCAAGGACTGAATCAACTCAATTTTAACATGATTTTGGCCAGACATGGTTGAAAGGTTGAGGGAGAGGAAAGGGTGAGTTGATTCACTGTTGAGAACAATTGGTCAGAGATAAAGATTGTGGAGTGAGGTCAAAAGTCCAGTCTTTAACTTAGATGGTTTTGATTTGGTTTGAATGAAACTTGGCAGAAGGGTTTAGGGTTAACTGAGGGTAAAAATATTCTATTGTCAGAATAATAGATCAAAGGTGAAGATCATATGGTAAGATCAACTTTAACACTTAATCTGATTTGAAACAAACTTTGTGCATGGGTTAAGGGTCATGGAGAGATGGGGTAATTCAGTTTTGAGAACTATTAGTCAATGGTCAAGGGCACGGGGAAGAGTCAGATGTTCAGCCTCAAGACCCCTTCATATGATCAGTGTGCCCTTTTTGTGTCTAAAGCACACCACTCATCAGTTGCAAAGCACGGAGACAAATCACACCATAAACAGTAGTTATGAAGTGGGGAAAGTGCCCCATTTAAGTACTGCTACACAGTTATTTTCCAGCATTTTTCATTGCCATACTCCAGCATAACAGGTGTCCACTGATTGTGTGGATGGTTCTTTATATAGGCTGTATAACATGGATGTTGCAGTCCTTGGGTGATTTTTCTTGTTCAACTCTTGTAATACAGTACCTCCCTTATTTTAGAGGTTAAAAAGAAACTCCAATAATCTTTTCAGTACATTGACCTTTTTTTTTTTTTTTTTTTTTTTTTTTTTTATGTAAGTCCTGCTGACACCAGGCTGTTTTCTGTGTAGGGGAAACTTGTCATAGTATAAGCATTAAAACTCTTGTGTGGTGGTAAAGGTTACTGTATTATACTTTTCATTTATTCATTAATATTCATTTTGATACCTTCAGGGCTGCTAGACTTATTATTTTTCTTGCAGGTAATCATCTCTCAGATTGTTTTTGTTATTGTTATTGAAAACCCACAGTCTGTCAGGCTGAGCAGACCCATCAGCTGCAGGCAAGCAATTACCCCTGCCAGGCTGTCCTTTGCAGTGAAATGATGTTCCCGTGTGGTGGACATTGTCTTGCCACAATGAGCAATTATATGTTTTTGCATAAATTTTCAACTAACAGACAGTTCAGTGCTGGAAGGACATCTGGAAAAAAAAAAAAAAAAAAAAAAAAAAAAATCCATTTTGCTTTGTGTTTTACATTTCATTCTTGACAGTCACAACAGTTTGTATTTGTCTTTGGAAAGGCCGTTCCTATTGCAGGATTTTGTGAGTAAAATTGTATGGCAAAAGTTAGAAACAAAATCCTAGTGTTCCTTCTCCTCTGTAGGGGATGATTGAGATGGGTTAATAACTGATGACCATTTTAATACAGTGATTATTGATTGTCAGGGTAGTGGTAGGTGGTGGTGACCATCATCCACTCCCTTGTTGTAGTGCTGCCTACTTCTTCCTTAGCCTTTATTATTCTTTTTCTGTGCTTGCCCTCCTCTTCTCCTATTTCTCCCATCTTTCCTGTCACTTCTTATCGCTTTTCTTTCCTTTACAGGTGGCTTTACATTGAGTGACAAGCCAAATGGTTTCCTGTAAGCCAAGAAACCATTTACAACGCTGGGTGGTAACCATATAACCAAACCATACGTGCTTCCTGCGTGTCAGCAAGTGGGTTGGTAGAGGGTTAGTGCCCCTCCCCGTAAAACATATAACTCAAAGTCAAATGGCCACCCCTTACGGGATTATGGCGTCTGGCAATAGATAGATAGATAGACAACTCTTTGTGTTATTCTGGCAAACATCAGACAATTTCATTCAGCTAAAGAGAGATGTCTCCAGTTGAAACGGCTACAGATGGTCTCTGTGAAGCTCCTCAGGATGATGATATAATTTTGTTTAATTGAAGCTAACATCAGGTGAGATCTCCCTGTTAAAAGGGGTTAATTATTTCACTGCAGGAGATCGCCTGAGGTAATCATGTGGCAGTAGTAAAATTAAAATAAAGTTATCGTCATATCCTAGGGAGATAGTTGAGGTTCTTTTTAATTTTTAAAAATCCTTTCAGTCAGTTAGGTCATCAAAAGCTGAATAAAAAGTTCGTAAGAGTATATAAGGCATCTCAATAGTGGAGAAGTTAAGGGAGAGATACATTCCTTATCTGGATGAAATGATTTGGTAGTATCCATAGTATACTACTGTGTCCAAACTCTCTTGCTAGGGTTAAAGAATATGGCCTTCATGAATGAAGAAAACAAAAAGTCTTGTCAGGAGGACATTATTAGTGGTATAGTGGTAACTCTATACCTCACCACATGTGCCACAAGTGCCACTAAATCTTATGACTGGAGGATAGGAGGGGAAGAGATAAAATATTCTTATGTCCTACAACGGATTTCTGTTGAGTTTGTCATGAAAGAATTTGAAAAACAGGTACAGAATCTGAGTATGGTACATTTTTAGTGATATACATTTACCTTGATTTCAGCTCCATGATGAGAAAGATGCAAAAATAACAGATGGAAAGTTGGAAGTAGAGGAGGGTGCAAGGGAGAACAGTGAAGGAGACCAAAGTAAGACTGAAGGAGAGGTTAAAGAAGAGGATGAAGATAGCTTTGGTGATTTTCCATCTAAATTGTTTGAGAAAGACGGTAAAGATGGGACGCCGGACACTGGTAAGACAGAAGAGGATGATGGAGAGGAAGAAGGAGATGAAGAGAGAGGGGGAGAAGAGGAGGAACCCAGTGATAAAAGGAGCAAAGAAGATTGTGATAAATTAGTCGGCTTGAAAGATGACGTAGATAAAGTTCTCAATGAAACATTATTGGAGAATAAAGAAGATCTAGAAAAGGAGAAGACAACTTTCGAGGAAGACTCAGCTTCAAAGATTCTCCAAAATGAGGACTCGTTTACAAGTCTGGACATGGATAAGAAGCCGAGGAAAACCTACAGCAGGAAAGATCAAGAGGAAGATCAGGACAGCAAGTAAGAATAGCATTTGTACAAGGTGATTCTCTGCTCTGGGGCCCTAGAATAATGTCAGTATTTTAGTTATTAATGAATAGATTTAAGTGAAATTTGGTACTTTCTTCAGATCATTTTTATTTATCCTGAGTTACAATAAATATTTACAATGATCTTCTTCACTGACATAACTGAAATCAAGTAGAACATGATCACTGGATTAGTACATTAACTGAACTGCTGGTCACTAAGTGCTGCACTGGCTGAAGAGTGGCATTTCATTTCTTGCAAGTATCTTTTTTAATTCTCTGTTGGGAACTTCATAAGTACACTGTATGACTTGACATAGTGAAGTATGTAGGAACAGTTTCAGTTAAATCTATAGACCGTAGTTATATCAATGTTATTCTGGGACCTCAGAGTAGTAATGCATCCAGTATGTGTATGTGTGTGTGTGTGTGTGTGTGTGTGTGTGTGTGTGTGTGTGTGTGTGTGTGTGTGTGTGTGTGTGTGTATGTGTGTGTGTGTGTGTTACCAGTAATTGCACCATAATTTAACTGTGCCAGGTAGCCTAATGGTTGTTGCACTCAGGTCGGAGTGACAGCCTTGCGTAGGGTCAATTTTCAGGATGTGAAGTGAGGCATCTAAGTAATGCCACCAAGGAGAGTACACTGGTCAACTACCCTGTAATGTATTTTACTACAGTTGTTGTTGAATAACCTTGGTCTGGCATGCTAAGTAGATCCTTCAACTATAGGCAAGCAACTGTCCCTGCAGGGCTGTCTCATGCAGCAAACCTTTGTTCCTTTTTGGTGGGCTGTGCCTTACCACATAAGGTCACAAGAAAGTGTGTGGAAGTATGGTTCCTGGATGGACACCACATTTGCATCTCTCCAATCAGTCACTGGGGGCACCACATCACCCTGTTATTTGGTTATATGGTTACAGCCCTGCATTGTAAATGGTAGCCTAGCCTTGGTCACTTGCACCTGGAAGAGGGTAAAATGGGATTGCCTTTTTCTGTTATTTAGTTATTTATTTACTGATCTACTTTTTCCACCTTGTGGAATGTCACAGAATGCACAGTGAGGTTGGATGGTAAGAATATGGAGAATATAATTTCATTCAAGTACTTGAGTAGTGTGATGAGTAAGGATGGAACTTTTGGGGATGAAGTGCTTGAAAGGGTACAGCAGTGAAGGAAGGTTGTTGGTTCACTGAAAGCAGTGATGAGAAATAGGGAGGTGAGTATGGAAGTTAAGAAGTCACTGCATGATAGTATTGTGATCCCTACCCAGATGTATGGAAGCGAGGCATGGACCTTGCTAGAGGGGAACAAGTCAAGAGTGAGAGAAGTGGAAATGAGTTACTTGAGAGGAGCATGTGGAGTGACATGGAGGGACAGGTTGACAAATGAAGAAGTGAAGGAAAGTTGTCGGGTGGATGTGGATGTGGTTGAGAAAATTAGGAGAAATACACTGTGGTGGGTTGGACATGTGGAGAGAGTGGAGAATGAAAGACTGAGTAAGAGGGTGTATGTAGGTGACGTGGAGGGAGGGAGAGGGAGGGGAAGACTGAGGATAAGGTGGAGGGATGGAGTTGAGAGGTATATGAGGGAGGGGGGACTGAGCTGGGGGGAGGGCAGTCAAATGGTGGATGACAGAGCGACTTGGAGGCTTTTTGTCTGCGGCCACCCTTTGAGGGATTAGGGCGTCGGGCTATAGATAGATAGATTGATTGATGATAACATAATAGTACACGGCCTAGTGTAAGCACAGCCATGAGGCTATGTAGGATAAAAAATAATACTGAGGAAAACTTTCATCAGTTTCAGGAAGACATAGCCACTTCTGGATTTGACTGTGACCCATTCCTTCCCTATTAAAATGGATAGCTTAGTTGTATAATGCGCAGGACATACATTGAGAGCATTTTTTTTATTTAAAAAATGTGAAGTATATGTGGGGAAATACAGTAGCTTTATCATGAGATCTCAGTCTTATCAAATTTTTTGTAATATTTAAGAAGTAAATTTTTCTTGAAGACCATTCTTTCTAAGCTATATTGTATTCTTAATATATTTGTGAAGCTCCATTTCAGTGATTATTTAAAAGCTAACATCATTCACTAATAAGCCCCACATCTGCTCACACACCGTGCTATGACTTCTTTCATGCCTTAGTCAGTATGGGTCCTTAAATTGCAGTTCTTTCATTACTCCATTGTTTGAACCTTTCATGTAACACATCAGTGGTGACACGCTGAAGTTTACTTAAATTTTTGCACTTAACCCCTCGACACTGGGCTAAAATCTGCTCATGCTTCACATCATTACAAAAACAAATAAAAAAAAACAAGTAGCTGCACTTCTAGCCTTAATATCTCAGAAACTACAGCAGTTAGGTATATACTCTCTAACTCTTCTTCTTGCGAATGAAAGTATCCCTGGGTCTGTAGGTTGTTGTCTCGATAAGTAATGACATGAGGAAGAGGACTAAATTTCATCACAAGAACAGGATGTGTTCATCCATCTGCCCGTACCCCTGGCTACGGCTTTGCTCTCAACGTGATGACTTCTTCATTACTAGAGAAACTAGGTACAGTGGTGTCCAAGGCATGCCCTATGGCACCATCGCTGAGTCCTTTCCAAGTATCCATGGAAAGAAACTTGGCAGGGTTGGATGAGGCAAAAGTCCACTTGAAGAGGGAACAAAAATTGGACGAGAGAGGTTAAGAAAAGATCGTCCTGCACCTGGCAGAGTCACAGAGAAGACTGAGGTATGGTTGGGCGAGCTGGTGGGAGTCTACCCCAAGCTTTTGGTGACGAGATAAAGTGGTGGCCACTTCAAACTATGTCGGGAAAACAAGTGCGGTTCCTACCGACACCTGATTTTTTGACAGTTCTGACCGACGCCCGGTGGTTAGGGGTTAAATATTGACTTAAAATTTCCAGAAACAGTGTTAAAGTTGGGTATATTTTTATGTTGGTTCTTATAGTCATAAATAGTGGTGGCAGCTTTGGTGTACTTACCATGCAGCTTCCTTGATGAGTTGCCTCTGCCCAACTTCTTTAGAATTGCCCTGATTTCATTATTAATAAGCATTTTATATCTTTTCATGGTGCTACCATTCTTTGAAGATATTTTGAGGGTTTAGCTATCAACATTTGGCGATACACAGTGCTAGTTTTGCAATATTTAGTCAGCATCGAGAATGGTTAAATCTATCACTTTGGTCAAATAAGGCCAGCCTAAGCTAGCTTTGGTAATACAGTGGGGCTTTGAAAATATAGCGTCAACCTGGGAAACTAAACCAGGGTGTATTTTTATGGTAATTTTCCTCTTTATGTTTTGGGGAGTAGTAACTCTACTCTGTCAGAATTCATTCAGAAAAACTATATTGTTAGATATTCAAGAATTAGATTTGAAATTGCACTGAGCTTCCTAAATATTCCCCACTTGTCGTAACATCAATTAAATGAGGTGGGAACTGAGAAGTTGACAACTTTCTTTCTTTGTGTTGGCATGAGGGTGGGTAATCCATCCCTTTAGCAAAAGGTATGTACCTGCAGTAGGGTGGTTGGTCAGTACTAAGCAACATATGTTGCAGCTGCTAGCTTCATACCTCCAGTGGCAGAGGAGGGAGGAGATTGTTCCTGTGGCTTCCTGTCATCTCTGACTCACGGTCATTAAAAATTTAAAAGGCCTCTTGCAACATCTAATCCCAAATAACATGGGAACTGAGTAAGGTTGATAATGATTGGAATGAGTCAGTGGCATGTTTCAGTGCCTCATAGTCCTTTTATAATAATGTAGTATAAAAAATGAAATTGGTTCTTGTCTGTGATATATTCAGTATTGATTAGCATTATAGTACAGTATTGGAACATCTGTGTTGTATGTTTACTTAAAGTCAAGTGAAAGTGAAGATTTATTTTTTAAATACTGTATATGATTAAATTTTATTTGGCCAGTCTTTGTGCATGGACGCATTGTTGATAGCTTCTATTTTCTTGTTTTAGTTTCTTATTTCTGGCTCCCACCAACCCCAGAGGATCCTCCAGTGGTCAGTTGTATAACATGCTTGTCTGCCAGTCATCTAGACCTGGGTTTGATCCCAGCTGGGGACATAAATATAAGTAAGTGTAGTAGTGTCTCTTAGTTACATCATGTTTAGGTTCCCATGGTAACATATGTGCACACTAACTCATAAACACACCCACTGCAGTAGTAGAGATTCCGTGTGAATTTCTTGACTCATGTTCCAAAAAGCCCCCCTCTTTTTTGTGGTACTGTACCTGTGTGTACGTGTCTAGTGTTGGGTAAGTGCGGATCACTCCTTCAACGATAGAAAGTAGAGTCTCTCAGCCATGTAGGTTAGTTACCCTTCAAGACCCTTATAACACAGCTAGGATGTGTATTGTAAAGCTACCCAGCAGGTTACCAGTGTCAGGCATGTACAAGCCAGTCATTAAGATATACAGTTCATACTGGTATGTTTACATACTTACCTAACCAAGGGTAAAGTAAGATGTAGACGTAGAGGGATCGTAATGTACAAATATTGTACTTTATTACTAGAATCTTGATGCGGGTGTGTACTTGTGTGGAATCGATTGGATTGTAAACAGTGTGATATTGCCAGGGATTGGGTGAGTGAGGAGGAAAGTAGTTCAACCAGTAGCAGGAAGCGCAAGATATCGGGTGGGGACCTACTTGGCTGTTCCTCTCCCCTCATCACTGAGTCTGCACCTAACTCTCCGGCATCTACTCATTTTGGGTGAGTTTCATTTTACTCATTTCTTGTATGAGGTACGCGTGACTTTAAGAAAGCCCCTCCCCCCTTTTTATTTTATTTATTTTTTCATTATAAGGACTTCAATAGACTTCAATAGACTGGAATTTGTTTTTATTTGAATTGAGGAGCTGTCAGAGTAAATTCCTACATATCAGAAAAATTCCGATAAAGCCAGAAACAGTCCGGACTGCATGACCAATTCAGCTATGTTCACTATAATAAGGTAAATAGAAGACATGTTTATCAGTGTACATTACAGTATTATTATATATATTATATTATTTGGTCATTGTAGAAGGTATAATACGGTACAGTACCGCAGTGGTAGTTAAAACAGTTTAAAAACCGTTGGTGCGATCTGGACTAATGTCTGATATATCGGAAAAAGTCTGGGTTAGCAGGGGGAAGTCTGGATGTCTCTTTTATCGGACTTTTGCATTTTTTGGAATGACTTGGGCCCCAATTACAGTAAAGCCTTGTTATAACGGACTTCAATAGACCGAAATTCGCTTTTATCGGAATCGAGGAGTTACCGGACTAAATTCCTATACAGTATATCGGAAAATGTCCGATAAAGCCAGAAGCATTCTGGACTGCCTGACCACTTCAGCTATGTTCACCACACCAAGGTAAATAAAAGACATGTTTATCAGTGTACAGTACAGTATTGTTACTGTATATGTATTATACCACTTGATTATTGTAGTAAAGGGATAATACAGTTCAGTACTGCAGTGGTAGTGAAAACAGTTTAAAAACCGTTGGTGCAATCCAGACTAATGTCTGATACATTGTACTGGAAAAAATTCGGGTTAGCAAGGGGAAGTCCGGTTGTCGCTTTTATCGGAATTTCGCTTTTTTTGGAATGGCTTGTGCCCCGGTTAGTCCGTTATAGTGAGGTTTCATTGTACTCTGTTATAGTGAGGTCTTATTGTACAGTAATACCCCGATATACAATACCCTTCCATACAATACCCCGGCTTAATGATGGAGGTAGAAATACCACCTTACCCCACCTAACGATGGCCAAACCATAGTTTAACAATGGGTTTAGATTTTTTTTAAAAGATTTTGATGATATCAAAGACTAAAATTGTGTGTTTAGGTTGAATTATAAATAGTTTTTAGACTTAGATTAGTGTGTTTTAGCCATAGGTGGGGTAAACATCGTCATTTTGGGGTACAGTTTACTAAGTTTGATTTTTTCCGGACTTATATTTGTTGATTTTCCGATTTTATTCGTTGGTTTTAGTGAGTTATTTACAGGTGTTAGGCTCAGGTTAGCTTCTTTTACGGCTGTTAGCCATTTAGTTCGGCTTTAAACTTGTTTTTGGGCTCATTTGGGTGGGTTTTGGACTTGGTTGGGGGGGAAACCCAAGGCTGAAAAATGCATCCCATTACTTTACATGTTAAAACTACCCCGATATATGATACCCTGCCTAACAATGAGTTTTTACCTAACCAATTGCATCGTTAAACTGGGGTATACCTGTGAGTGTGTATATCTATCCATCCATCATCCAATCCTACATTGCCCCATGAGGAGCATAGGAGCCCGTGGCTAGGCATTTGGACCTGACATTTAAGATAAGAGTGACCAGCCTCACTCATCCCTAAGTGGCATTACATGAGCAATCAACCCCAACCATCCCTTGGATATAAACCTTCACCAGCTCAATCCGATTGGAGCGCAATAATTACCCACTAAACCACCAGGCGCCAAAACTTGGTTATATAGTTACCACCCAGCGTAGTAAATGGTTTCTTGGAGTACAGGAAACCGTTTGGCGTGTCACTCAGTGTAGAGTCACCCACAGGCAGAAGGAAGAGGAAAGAATGAATGAAGGAAAGAAAGACAGAAGAGGGGGTGTAAAGTTACCCATAGGCAGAAGGATAAGGAAAGAATGAAGGAAAGGAAGACAGAAGAGGATGGAAGGAAAGAAGGATGGAGGAGAGGAAAGGACAGACAACCGACAGCAGCACTACATCGAGTGAGTGGATGGTGAGCGCCCCCACCTACCACAAGTGTGTGTATATATATATATATATATATATAGATAGATAGATAGATAGATGGATAGATATAGATATATAATAGATATATATATATACTGTATATATATATACATATCCAGTTTAGTAAAACCTCACTGTAACAGAGTAATTGGGGCCCAAGCCATTCCAAAAAAAATGAAATTCCGATAAAGGTGACATCCGGACTTCCCTCTGCTAACCTGGACTTTTTCTGATATATCAGACATTTGTCAGGATTGCACCAACAGTTTTTAAATTGTTTTCAGTACCTTTGAAATACTGCACTGTATTATATACAGGCATACCCCAGTTTAACAATGTAATTGGTTAGGTAAAACCCCATCATTAGGCAGGGTATCGTATATCAGGGTACTTTTAACATGTAAAGTAATGTGGAGCGTTTACCAGCCATGGGTTTCCCCCCAAACCAATGCCAAAACCCATCCAAATAAGCCCATAAACAATTTTAAAGCCAATCTAAATGGCCTAACAGCTGTCAAGGAAGCTAACCTAAGCCTGACACCTGTAAATAACTCTCTAAAACCAACAGATAATATCTGAAAATCATCAAATACAAGTCAGGAAAAAAATCATGTTTAGTAAACCGTACCCCAAAATGACAATGTTCACCCCACCTGTGGCTAAAATGCATTAATCTAAGTCTAAAAACAGTTTATAAATCAACTGAAAAACACAGTTTTAGTTTAAAATATCATCAGAATCAGTAAAAAAAAAATAAAAACCCATTGTTAAACTGGGGTTTGGCCATCATTAGGCGGGGTATAGTGGTATTTCTAGCCCCATCGTTACACCAGGGCATCGCATCTAGGGGTATTGAATATCGACGTACAGTATTACTATTCACCACAATAATCATATGGTACAATGTATATAATAATACTGTACTGTACACTGATAAACATGTCTTTTATTTACCATATTGCAGTGAACAGAGCTGAAGTGGTCAGGCAGTCTGGACTGCATCTAGCTTTATCGGACTTTTTCCCATATATAAAAATTTAATCTCATAGCTCCCTGATCCCAGTAAAAGCAAAGTCTGGTCTATTGAAGTCTGTTATATCGAAGTTTTATTGTATGTATGTCTCTCTCTCTCTCTCTCTCTCTCTCTCTCTCTCTCTCTTTCTCTTTATATATATATATTTATGTGTATATATATATATATATATATATATATATATATATATATATATATATACATGGTAGATATCTTCTAATCTGAATAAAATCATCTAAAGGCAGCAAGATTGAAAGAAAAGATCATTTTGCCGTAGACATTAATGAAGATAGTTTCAGATTCTTGGACAACAAAAGCTGTTTCAGAACTTATACAGTACGGATAAAATCATCTGCTGTTAGGAAGAAGAAACTATAAATATATATATCTTAATGGAGAGGGAAAGAAGTGTTGCTGTGCATTTGTCTGACTTGCAGATACATGTACACCTCAAAGGGGACTATAAGGGATCGGCATTTCCATCATCACCACATTACTCATATCTTCATTATCCTGACCCCTTTTCCACCAAAAGATTGGATGAAGTAGCATCCAGAAACAGAAAAAGAAATAGCATGAAAGTGAGCCAAATGAAATGGTCCACACTTTTATTCAGGACCCTGAAATCCTTGGTACATCTCACAAGTTTAAAGTTCCATCAGCTGTTAGGTTAAAAGAAGGATTCCAAACCCCATGTGCATCTCCTTATATACTTCAGCCATCCAGCTTGACTCGCTGTAAATTCTAACCTCCAGGACTTCCATATCTCACTTTCTCACGTGGTCATTTACTTTTTCATTCAGGTGCCAAACCACACCTCCTCCCATCTTCATACTTGCACATATATTGTACCAGTTTACACTCTTCCTGTATCCATTTTCTCTGTTACTGTTACCAGTGGCTGATACCATTATTGTGAATTGCACTTGTAGGAATTTAGTTCTAGTAAATGACATTTTCTAATTGTATTTCTCTCTTCATTACCTTCAGGGATGATTCTGAAAGTGAGAAGGCTTATAGATCATGGAAGAAACCCATCATGATTCTCTGGAATAAAATAGCTGAACACAAGTTTGCTTCACTCTTTCTGCGCCCCATAACAGACGAGAAGGCTCCAGGTTATCACTCAGTTGTGTACAGGTAATTTAGTTGTCATTCTTTGAATGCAATAACCCGTTTGGGTATGGTTATATTGTTAAACCTGAAATTGTAAAGGGGAAGGCAAACCTCTGATTTTTTTACATCTTTTTTGAAATTGTGATCCAAACCAAAAGAAGCTTTGAACATTCTCTCACGTTGATAATTGCCTTAGGTAAAATGTAATGTAATGTAACTACAGTGAGCACTCACATAATGCTCGATCCTATAGCGCGAAACTCACGTAACACGAGAGGCAAAATATGATGTTCAAGTATAGCCACAACGCAGAGAAAATAGATATAACGTGGTTGGAGGAAGCTTCTCAGTTTTTACAGGACCTGACTATGCGGTGACAATGGACATATTGTGGTGGGAGGCCCCAGTTTATATTTCAAAGTCATACTACACGGCATAATATTGGGGTTGAAAATCACACAGCATCGCAGGTGATAGGCAGAACGAAGATTGCATGAGCTAAAAAATGAGACATCAAATATCACATGCAGTAAGGTGAGGCGGTGGGAGGTGCGGTTGAGGGCAACTGACAACACACAGGCGGTGAGGTAAGTGGGGGGTCGGGGATGGGTATGGGGAAAGCAGGAGCTTCAGGGTACAATATTCTCGCATTATGTGAACGCTCGCTGTATTATAAACTAGTCTACAGTTTCCTGTACAGTACATGTAGCATAACATAAAAGGACACCATCCTTCCTCACAGTGAATCCTCATGTTGGGCTTGGCCGTGGTATGTCTGATGTTTTCAATGGACTGGAAGCTAAATGAAGCTAATTAGCTGATTGCTTCCCAGCAGTTCCTAGAAGTTGTTGGGAAAAAGGAAACATGAGATGTGTAATTAGATTTGTGATGATGTGAGTCTCAGCTTGAACTTTGACAGTGTACAGTCACCCAGAAGAAAGATCACCTGGTGATTGTACTTGTGACTAAGTGTTCCATGCCTAAGAGTGATAATTGTGTGGGTACCTGTGACTAAATGTTCCATGCCCAAGAGTGATAATTGTGTTGGTATGTGTGACTAAATGCTCTATGCCCAAAAGTGATAATTCTGTGGTGCTTGTGGCTGAATGTTCCATGCCCAAGAGTGATAATTGTGTGGGTACTTGTTGCTGAATGATCAATGCCCAAGAGTGATAATTGTATGGGTACTTGTGACAAAATGTTCCATACCAAAGAGTGATAATTGCCTGGGTACTTATAACTAAATGTTCCGTGTCTAAGTGTGATAATTGTGTGGGTACTTATGGCTGATTGTTCCATGCCTAAGAATGATAATTGTGTGGCAAATTAACAAGCATGTAGCCACATTTCACCCTCCTGGTAGTACTTCCTGGTGTTGATGGTAGCCATCCATCAACCATGGTGTGCAGCCTTAGAATTATTGCCATTACTACCATATTATCTTTTTATAAATATAAAGCGTGGCTTTCCTTTCGAGAAGAAGAAAGCATTTTGGTCTATTTATTAGTATCTGTTTGGAATAAAAGTTTGCCAGAGTATCAGTAAGTTTAATTACATGATCATCTACACTGTACCTCCATCCTTCCATCATATTGTACCTATTTATTCATGATACTTACAGTACAGATATGTTTGTGAAGTTATTGCAAGTATTTGTAATCATTGCTGACATTAATTTACTTATGCTGCATTCACGTTTGTCATTACAGGCCAATGGATCTGCAGAAAATTAAGAGGAATATTGAGAGTGGCGTAATCCGCACAACAGGAGAATTCCAGCGGGACATAATGCTGATGTTCGTCAATGCCACCATGTACAACACCCGTGATCACAATGTCTTTCATATGGCACACCAAATGATGAAGGATGCTGTTGCAACGATCGAGGTGAGCAAAACTGTCACACAGTCAAATTATCAGCGAGTTGGTGAAGAAGTGCTTTTTTTTTTTTTTTCCATTGTTGTTTAACCCCGGTATGTTTGGTTGAACAAACTCACTGACCACAGATTTAGCCCCTCTGTGGAGTCATCCTACAAGTACAGTATAGCACATATACTACATAGGGATCAGACACTCCCTTGTGGTAGACAGTGCCCCATCAGGGTTGGACCAGGATACTTTCCACTCTGAGGTGCAGTGAAATATTGGGTTTGGCTCCCGGGTGGATGACATAGCTGCTCCACCTAGGGTGCACAACACCATTATGTTTAGGCTTCTTGTAGATTGGTGGAGTGCTATCAGTTGAACCCATCTAACCATTGCATTGTGTAAAAAGACAAAATAAAAACATGATGATGATAGGATATTTGATATTTGTGTGTGCTAATGTAAGAAGTTAAATTCTTTTATATTCGGTAATAGGAAATGTAATTCTTGTATGTGCCATCTTAGGAAATTTAATTCTTTTATATGCGGTCATAAGAATTGTAATTTTGTGTGTGCACACACTGGAAATCCAATTTCCTAAATTTCTTTTGTAGGAATTCCTCAACACTCAAATGCTGGCACGTGCAGAGGACACACCACAGAAGTTATTGCGGCGTGAGACACGAGAATCTTCTGCCAAAAGAACAGATGATGACCCCAAGAGAAAGAGGGACACACAGGATGACAAGGGTCTGAAGAAAAGGAGATTATAGGTATGAAGAGAACATTAGTGTTCTAGGTGGCAGAACGAGGAGACTATGAGTGATTGAATTAATAAATGTAGTTGTGGTTGCATGAAATGATGAGCATTAGTTATGAGGTAGAAATGAATCTCCTTGGTTACTGTAGTTGGTTTGTTTTTTCCCTTATACAACTGGGCCATTGTCACTGCATTATTATACTTGGCCCAAATGCCAGATCAAATCTTGAGCTGGACTTGGAAGTTGGGTTTGGGACAGTTCCATTCCTAGGTTCACATGTTATCTGTGAATCCACTCAACCCAAATCCAAGCTGGTAGTTCAGGAGGGCTGGTTGGTATCCTGATCTAAGCATGGCTAAGTCAACTTGATCATCTGTATTTAATGATACCTCCAATGAGTGGATTTTTTTTGGGGGGGAGGCTTGTAGTACAGTGGTCTCATGGTTATAGTGGTTTTTTGTTATCACTGCAAGATGAAAATCAGCACTCCTGCTGTTATCGCACATTTTTCAGCTGAGCTGGTTTCTGTCGACAGTGATGGTGAGTCTTTGATGGATTCAAGGATGGGGCCCAGCTTGAAGAATTAATGTTGGTAAAACATGAAATGCAGAGAAGGGACCCATTTTATTTGATGTTCTGCCAAGCAGGCACCCTCAGGAATAACACACTGAAATCAACAAGCTACTACAGTACTGTACTTGGAAATATATATATATTTTTTTTGAATGCAAGAAAGAAGAAACCAAAGGCCAGGAGCCCGCAAACTGTTCCTTCCAAGAAAAAACAAAAACAATACAAAAGAGAGCCAAATTCAAGATCCGTTCATTTCGAGATGCCTGGACACACTGCGTTGAAAGACTGGAGATCATAGGAAGTAGGAAATACAGACAGAGGGAGGCAGTTCCAGAGTTGACCTGTTGCATAAATGAAGGACTGGGAGTAACGGTTAACTCTTGCATTAGAGAGTATTATATATTATGTACTGTTCAGTCTCTTGGGATTACTGACAATCTTGGGGTCTTTCTTGTAAATTCCTTTCAGATTGTTCCTTTATGAATCAGGTTTGTTGCTCAATTTTCAGTGTTCCCACAGCATGAAGGTGTTCCACAGGGTGGTGTTGTTGGTACCACTCTTTTCCTGATTGCCATTAATGGCATTATATCCTCTCTTCGTGACGGTATCCATGCCTCTTTGTATGCCGATGACTTTGTAATTTATGCTGCTTGGTCCCATTTGACAGGACTGCAGTCAGCAACCACTGTTGCCTCAACTTGGGTTGAGACTCATGGCTCTAATTTTTGTGTTGCTAAATCCCATGCTGTCTCCTTTACTCATTCTCACATTATTCCACATCCCTCCCTTTATTTATATGATACTTCTCTTTCCTGTCAGCCCATGGTTACCCCTTTAGGTCGTTTTTTTTATTCCTGTTTGAGTCAGAAAGGCCATGTTTTTCCCTTCATGTTGCTTTAAAATGTTTACAGCGGCTCATTACTATAACATGTTCTTGGGGTGATGATTTTACTTTGCTGCTTTGTTTTCATATGACTTTAGTTTTATCAGAGTTGGATTATGGTGGCAGATCTATTCTGCCTCCAAATCTGTTTTACGTCAGTTACATCCAGTCCATCATATTAGTCTCCAGTTGGTGCTTGGCACTTTCAAATCTACTTTTGTTACTAATTAAAATGAGGTTTTCTTTCTCTCACACACCATCGTCTGCTTTTATCCCTTTGGTCCTCTGCCAGACTCCATCAGTTTCCTTCTACGTCTCAGTTGTCCCTGTTCTGTTGTAGATGCCTTTTCTTTTAGATCTTATTTATTGCCTCCCTCCTGTGTGCACGTACAGACCTTCCTAATGTCTTCCTCTTTGTCTCTGCCTAGTATTCTCCCTTACCTTCCCCGTTTATATCCCCCAAGGCTTTAACCATGCCCTTTTATCTGCTCATCTATATCCCCTTTCTGAAAATCGTCCTTCCTGCCTACCGTGCTCCGTTCTTTCTTTCTCACACCCTTGTTTACACTCTGTCAGTCAGTTTCAGTCAGTTCCTGTATACACAGGTAGGTCTAAAACTGATGGTAAAGGTTGTGCAGTTCTTTTTCCTTCTGCCTCGTGTCAGTATCTTTTTGCCATCTGTTGTCAGTGTTGTAACAGCTGAACTTTATGCCATCCTCTTTTCTGATTCTCTTAATGCACTCTGGCTCCTTTTTTTTCGACCCCTTACACACATCCCCTTTAGTTTTTAAGATGCAAGAGTGGCTGTTTTGCTTCTTAGTTCATCGTAAAGTTATCCAGTTTTTCTGGGTCTGTGGTCATACAGACATCCTGGGTAATGATGAAGTGGATCGTCTTGCCCGGTCTGCCGTTTCTCTTCCTGTTTCTGTTTCTTACCCACTTCCCTCTTAGGAACTTTCCCCAGTGTTTGAAACCATGTTATTTCAAGTTTGGCATTTCCACTGGTTGCATGACACTTGCAATAAACTCTGTTCTGTGAAACCATTTGTTTATCCATGGTCTTCACTTGGTCACAGGTACAGATGATGGGAAACTGTGTGTGCTCGTCTTCAAATGGGCCATACTTATCTAATCCATGGTTACTTCATGTCCAGTGATCATTGTCCCACTTGTTCATTTTGTTATTAATGCCTCACTGTCACCCACATCCGTCTACACTGCCCTTTGTTTCGTGATGTTTACCACACCTTTCCTCACTTGGTTCATATTCTTAATGAAGTTTTGCTTGAATCTCCCTCCTTTCCTGTTGTCCATCTTATGACCCTTCTTTGCCACATGAACATCGTTTTCAGTTTGTAGTTCGTTTCTGTCCATTCCTTTGTAGCTGTTTTAGTTGCCCTTTGATGTCACTTTCCTTCGTCTACCTTGTTGCCAAATAGCCTTGTGGCTTGGTGGCTCTAGGATATTCAGTGAATCAGTTATGAGTTTGGAGACAGTCGGTCAAAGGTCAAAGTGACAAGGCAGGGTCAAAGATGTGGCCTCAAACTGATTATAGGGCACAAGTGTTTCTCTCTCGTTTTGTCATATTCCGGTTATAAAGGCTCCAACATGCTTGCATGCATATGCCTTGGTCACCTAAAGGCGGCTGTCCATGCTGGTCAGTCTCTGGCAGCCTCCACATTCAGTCCCTTATCCCTGAGGTCACACTATGTGACCTCGACCCAGGTTATTTATGGTCTGCCTCTTGCCACCCTACCACCAACTTTCACACTTCTCGCTTTCTGCACCTAATTGTCATCCCCCGTCCTTTCTAATGCATTTTATTGATGTGGAGAGGCATCCCCTGCCCTTTCTAATGCTTTTTATTAATGAGATGCCCACTCCCACGGGAAACCCAGGGAGGGGTGTCGCAACACCCAACCCAGGAAGGACCCACAGTCCCACACCCACCCCAGGAAAAGACCACGAGGAGGCGTATAGAGAGAGCGCCAGGCCCAAGTGAGATGGGCCTAGGTGCCCCATGACCCTGCGCCCCTCTTCATCAACATGGCCACCAGCAGGAAAGCAGTCCCGGCCAACTACATCGCAGCCGGGCCAGCCCTCGCCAGGATCGGGGTGGGACTTGTCGTAGCACAGTCCCAAGCAGCACCGGGGTGACGGCCACTGTACGCACCGGGGAAGGGACGGACACTGTACACCCTTTGTCTGCCACTTCCTTAGGGAACAGCCCCGCGGTGACAGCCAGTCCTTGGGGAGCAGCCCCGCGGTGACAGCCACTGTACGCACCAGGCAGGAAGTGACGGCCACTGTATGCACTTTGGCTGTTGTCTCTAGGGCTTGTGGACCCACCGTAACGGCCACTGTATATGCTGGGCAGGAAGGGATGGCCACTGGATGCCCTGCATCCACAGCTCTTGAGACTACCCCTATGGAGGAAGTCCCTGGCTTGGCCCACCACCCATCCAGAGGCCGAGTGGGACACTTCTTTCTCTCTCCTCACACGTGCAATCCCCCAGAGGAGTTGCAGTTAGAGGAGTTGTGGCGAGGGCCCATACTGAGCCTGGGGATCCATGCCCTGCTGGCCTCCCCTGGATGAAGCCTGTCGCTGACGGACTCCACGAGGATGGGATGCTGCAGGCAGCTCCTGATGGCAAACCAACCCTACGGAGACCGCAGCCCCCAGACACCCAGGGGCAACCCCAAGACCCCAGGGTGGGACCTCCCCAACCCCACCCGCAGACGACCCTCCTCCAGGAGCAGGTGGAGGCAAGCACGCCTGTTGGCCGTGTTCGGCCCCAGTCCAGAGGACCTCCTTCTAGGTCGAGGCCCCACCAGGAAAGGGCCTCCCTCCACACCGACCAGCAGCCCCATCCAGACAACGTCACCCCTGGCAGTGCTTCCCACGGGAAGGCACACTTGACGAGCTACCTCCCACGCCCGGGCGCCACCTGTACACCCATCCCCCAGCAGCCCGGACCAAGGTCTATCAGCCTGACAGCGTCCCCCCTTAACCTGTATATGTACATAATTATTGTGTACTGTAAAGATTGTAATTAAGGCAATATACATGTAAGGTTGGTCAGCCGAGTTTTTGTGTTCCTCTTGTGTATTCTAGTTCCGGTTTCGAAAGAGAACCCCGGCTCAGTAGCTAGTGTCCTTAGGAAAGAAGTCGACCTAAAAACACCAAGCATAAAAATTTTTGCGGAGAGGAAGCTGAACACAGAGAAACCTTGGGTATAGGTAGTAGTGTATACGAGAGTGAAGACCAAAAGTAACTGGAAAAGAGACAAACATATGGTATTTTTTTTTACAAGAAAAGAAGTAGAGGAAGGCGCGATTGGATTACAGTATATAAAGTCGAAGGCCATTGATATACAGAATGGATAGTAACCCAAAACGTCAAGGTGTGAACATGGTTGAGCAGGTGAGATGAGGGAGCGTTGTAGGCAAATATTCAAGTAACCCAAGCTACTCCGTTTTCTGTGCGGACGGGGCATTGACCGCAGTTGTGTCCCGTTATATTGCTACCAATAGACTGACCGGGCTATCTGTGGGCAGAGCAGCTTGTTGCAGTTTTACACGTCTGTTACTGAATAATGACTCATGAATAAGTCTCTAAATAACTAAATTAATTGCCCAGGTAGACTATCTCCCTTTCAGCAGTTACACAGCACAGCATTTCCCAAGTCGGCAGGTTAATGCGTGTCCACCTAATGAGGGATATATGTTAATGAAATAAACCTTTCTATATACAGGGTATTAAGTGAAATAAACTGTGGCTTTGAAGTGGTGTTGGGTCCCCGATACCGTAACCGAGCTCATTCTCTAGCAGAGTTGCAAAGGTTGTTTTCTCGCACCGTTGGGCTAGTTTAAGGGCGGAAAGTTTTTAGGTGGTGGTAGTAGTGGCTAGTTTTGGGCTACTTTACGCGATTAACTGGGCGATAGCAGACCCTACCGAACTGGCAACCCGCCACTAGCGAGTCGGAGTCCTAGAGAATCGGTGTGAATCAAGACGTAGGAAGAGTGGGTGTAATATCCTAGGATCTGACATTACCTTCTTGTCTATTATTTGCGGTACATTTCCTACACGATCCCCTAATTATTTTCGTATCTTCTGTTGCCATTAGTCTCATTATTCAGTCCAACAAAATCCTTCAGTTTGATAGTTAAACAATGATGTCCTTACGACTCCGTAGCTGCAATTTATTTTTCACGATCTACACTCCAAGAGTCACCAGTTTAACTTACCCACATAAATAACGTTAAGTTTTTATTCATCTAAGTTTCTGCGCAAGTGTATCCTCTGCTGATCTAGTTGTATGACTGCTAAAAACTTCTTAATAACTTGATGCTGTTATTTCGCAATTGAACGTCCAGGGATACTTTACTACCACCAGTCTCACTCTCAGCCCGGAATATTCTCAGCGCATGGTAAGTAGAGTTAAATTGTAATGCCCTTGACAATTTTACGTTGATGATGTATTTTTGCACCCGTACTTGCAGTGTGAGAGAGAGAGATTGTGCTCGGCGTGTTCTTAGGGAGGCGAACGAAATAACTTTTAATCAGATTTCAACCAGGCAGGATGGAAGGGTCGATGGTCTTCCCAGAGGCTGACTTGTTTTTCAGAATAGGTCAAAGTCACAGCGATGTCATGTAAACAACTTTAAATCCGATTTAAGTCAAACTTGATGGAATGGATGAACGTAAGGCAAGGATGAAGTGAAGCGACTTTGAGAATGATTGTCGTCATATGGTTCAGCCGAATACCCAAAACAGATGTAATTTGATTTGAAATAAACTTGTTGGTAGGGCAGAGATCCGATTTTGAGTAGTCAAAAGTCAGGCCGGAGGGCGTTGTTAGCTTAGCCATTTTTGATCCTGTTTGAAGCAAGCTTGGTAAAATGGTTAAACGTCAGGCAAGGATGAAAAAATTACAGAACTTAAAACGAACATGTGATTTCGTATGTTTTATATGTCTAGCTCTGGACACAGACTTAATAACATGTGAAACTGATAGCGCAATGATCAGATATTAAAAGTCTTCAGAAAGGATCTCCGCCAATATTCAAAATAAGTCACTCTAAAAGTGAATCAGCATGTTTTGTTTAGTCGTATTTTTCACTGTAATACTCATTCAAGGTAGCTAGTTAACGAATACAGCCCCAGAAGTTCCTATCTCTTCCCCACTCCCATTTATGTTTTATGCCAGATGCCTTAATTTCGTAATGGATGGCCACAAATAGCCTCCATGTCGCCCTGTCCCCTGCCATTTCACTGCCTTCCCCCCACCTCACACACCCCTCTCTCGAATACCTCTCCACTCTATCCCTTAATTTCATTCTCCGCCTCCCCCTCCCTCTCCCCCCCCCTTCCACCTCATTCACGTACTCTTGCTCTCTATCCTTTCCACATGGCCAAACCACCTCAGCGTATTTCTCTTAATGCTTTCTATCAATTCACACGACGACGGTCCTTCACACCCTCATTTGTTAGTCTATCTCTCCATTAAGTCCACTTGCTCCACTCAGATAACTAATTTCCAGTGCCCTCACCATTGAAATGTGACTCATCACATTGACCAACTACTGAGGTTCAGTAGTTGCTTACTCAGTGATTCATTTTCTTGAAGGAGGGATTTTAATTGATAACACTTAGAGGAAATTGAAGTATAGATGAATCACATCTTCAGATTTATCACATACTGTCCCAAATGAGCTGCGTGATGAAGGAGGGTTGCCTTTTTAAAATAGCTTCCATAGGCCAGTTTCTGTGTAGTCAGTGGTTGCATGGTTACCAATGATCCGTGGATATATTTCCTTAAGACTGACCTTTCCTGAGCTACAAACCTTCTGTGAGGACAGTGAAGGTCTGCACAGGTCAGGCTTTGGGGAGGTAAACTACCATATAAAGAATCAGCCTGGCAGGGGTTAATGAATGGTATAGTTGTAATTTTGGAAACTAGTCACAGAATAGACCTATGCTGAAGCACAGCATACTATTTCAGTACAGTACATGATTAATAGTGATGTGTATTTGCCACCAAAATAAGAATTTCATGCATGAAGTGATCTTTTTAACTAACCTTTATTAATATTGGTCACTGCTGTCATAAGCTACTATGTGAAATTCATAACCCTTTTACCCAGTGTGTCGAATGTTAAGTAGTCATGTTATTTTTCAGGTGGGCTCAAATATGATCAGGACAAGACCATCACCACGCCATTCTTAACTGCCCCCTAACCAGCAGCAACTCCAGGATTGCCTCATTTGCTATGTTTCTCAGACGGAAGTTGTGCAAGAAGTTCTTTTTGTTAATCTTGTGCTTAATCTTTTTCATGACATTTTTGTTGCAAGATGATGGAAACCCATCAAGTAAGAAGAGTCAGAAGAGAAAGCAGTCACTTCTCATTAGGGCTACTGGTGGTAATGGAGACTCCATCCAGCGTCAGAAAGATGTTAGAGATTTTAGTTATTATTACAGCCCACATTTGTCTGAACAAGTCCATTTGAGTCACAGACAACACCAGATGATGCTTGATAACATAACACCCATAGTGGAGAAACAAGATACTAATACAGGGACCGGTATTCCAGTTAGGTACAGAAATGTTGCAAATAAACAGTCATCATTAACAAAAACTATAACAGTGTCAAATATGAGTGAATCCCATCAAAGTGATATCCCACCAACATGGCTGCGAATCAGTGATGACATGTACACATACAGTGCACATTGGGATGCTAGAGACGGCCTTCAACCCGCAGGTCCTGTAGTCAGGATTATGGGAATCTTGAGGTATCGAAAAGAATATCTCCATGAGAAAACTGGGGTTATATTTAATGGTAATGTAAAGGAAGAATTTTTGAACTGTTCATGTTTCTTGTGGTACACCGGACAGAATTATAAAGAGGGGCAGTTGCGAGCTTTTATTTATGAAGAAGGCTTAAAAGCATTTGTTGGAACATACTTTCTTTGTTACCCTCCACAGAGGTCCTCAGATGTTTCTTCGGATAAGAGAGAGACAAGTATGGGCAAGAATATTCCGTATGCTGTGTCACTTGTTCCTCATGGCTTTGCCAGTAATACTCACAAGTTGATTTATATAAGAACAAGTGAAGAATTGCCAAATAATAGCAGTGGTTTGTGTGTCAGACCATTGTTTGGACCATACTCTGATGTCAGATCTATAACTCAGTTCATTTCTTACTATAACACTGTCTTGGGCATCTCCCATTTCTATTTCTATGACCTTGCAATTGATAAGACAGTCAGAGAATTTCTGGACCATCTCACTCCTGCAGGAGTAACAATTCAAGTGTTGCCCTGGAATTTGCCAACAAATGCATGGGAGGACTTGTGGGACTTTGGTTCACTCACTGCTCTGAATGATTGCATTTACAGGTCTGCTGGACTCCATCATCACATTGCCATTGTGGATATTGATGAATTCATTGTGCCAAGAACATCAGTGGCAAATCTTGCCCAGGTGTACCAGAATGTCCTAAAATACAAGCATGGTGAGGAAGGTGATTCTGCCCTCATCTTAAATGCTTTCTACTGCAGTGAATTTGAGAATGGTACCAACTTGACAGATGTCCTGTCTTTTCCAATTTTCCACTTCAAACAGCGGGAGCTTCGTCTGTGGCCTGCAGAGTCTCGTTCTAAGATGATTCTGATTCCCTTGTCAGTCATATCTGCAGGCCATCACATGGTTCACAATTTTCTACACAAATACCTTAAAAATCGAGCTTCCCCCAAGCATGTGTCAGTTCTTCACCACTACCGCTCATGCTCTGGTGTCAGTCTGGGCAAAGATGGGACAGGACCACCAGTGATGAAGCAAGGGAGTGTGAAGGATGCAGCCATGTTAAGATACAAACAGAGAATCCTTGCTTCACCCATCATGGCAGTCTACAAGATGACTCTCATGAGCTAACAGTGAAATACTGTACAGTACTGAAAATTCAGAGTGATGTGTACTTACTCTGTCACATACCGGTCTGCTGTACAAATGTAATTAGTCTGTCGCATGTACTGTACAAAACCTTCTGAGCCAGATCGATATCTGATAGTTTGGGATCACTGTTATGGTCGATTTCAGCACAGAAGTACTAAATGATGTGCTCTCAAAAGTAGGACTGTGCCAAATATTTGCCCATCTGGTGCTTCATCCAGCACCCAGCCAGTTGTCACTGTTATGGAGCTGGCTGTCCAGTCTGGTTTATCTGTCTGAATTAGGCAGTAAAAGTGTGAGATTATTGCAGATGGTGAGAGGTGTGAATATTAAGCTCGACTGTGAGGCAGACCAAAAAAGCATGGGACAGGGTCATAGAGTGTGACCTCAGGGACAAGGGACTGAATAGGGAGGTTGCCAGAGAAAAAGCAATGGGGAGAGCTGCCATTAGGTGACAAATGCCGATGCATAAATGCATGGTGGAGCCTTTATAAACTATACAGTACGATGATACAGTGACACTCAGCAGCTAAATTTAAAGCAGTTTGTTAAATTAAACTACTTAAATGATTAAGAAACCTCTAAATGAAACTCATTTGCATTGTAAATATTGTTTTGAAATAATCATAACCAAGAACTACCCTAATTCAGCGTTGATGAGAGCACAGCTAACTGCTTTGTCTTCATCGGTAAACAATAAAAACTGACTGAGGAAAATGAAGCTCGTAGTGCATATTTCTTTGTGGTACTGTATTATTAAACTAACATAAGTATTCTTTATATTAAAACAGCATTGAAGTGACACAACATTTCCAGCTGGCATAAAATTTCAGCAAAGTACATTTGTACTGTAAGGTATACTATGATAAGCTGTTTAATTATAATGTACAGGTTAACCATATATACAGTTATTTTCACCTTGAATTTTACCAGTAATTTTTTACCATGAATTATTTGTAGTCCCATCACCCCAGTGAATGATATATGCTCTGTGTTTATTATCTCCAGATGATTTTATTCAGATGCAAGCCTTCATTAACTCTTTACCGAGTAGAATATCCAGTACAGTACTAACCTGAATTCATCCAAGATTATATTACTCCTTCCAGAGGTAGGAGCCACAAACAAAGTTTCTATAGTCTAATACAGTTACTCTTGAATCTGATGTATTTAAAGACTTATTTTTCCTAGCGAATACAATTTCATTCAGCTTAGGGGGAAATTCTTTTAGCGAAGGGGTAATTGAAGTGTATATCTAACCTCTCCAGTTTGAAGGCTTGCCAGAGAAGAACAAAATCATCTGGATGTAGCAAAAAGAAACGAACACCTAATACTGTATATTATCAGACTTAGTGGTGCTAGGGAAAATGCAAAAAGGTTGCAGCATATCACTTTTTTTTTTTTCTCTTTTTTTTTTCCTGTGAAGTCATTGTGGAAAGAATGCATATTATGGTTCCACTACAACTATAGTACTTTTTTTTTTTTTTTCAGTTTCAGTCAATTTACAGCATCAGTTGCGTGGAAAATTTTGATATTTTGAAAAACATCCGTGACTAATCACATGGTCTGCCTGTAACTGCTACAGCTCTTTATGGCATTACTCTATCCCTGTAGACATCATAATTCCATTAGAGGTGGCCACAAATGAGTCACCTCCATATCAACCACTTCTCTGCCATTTGGCTGCCCTCTCTCCAACTCACATCCTGCTCTGTCATATACAGTATCTCTCAACCTGATCACTCCAGCTCATCCTTGGTCTCCCCCTTCACCTCCACCATACTCACCTTCTCCCAATCACTTTTTTTTTTTCTCCATCCTTGCCAACATGGCCAAACCATCTCAAAAATTATTTTCTCCTAGTGTCTTCTAGTACATCCACATCAACAACACAGTGCTTCTTCATCTGTCTGTCATCCCACACAATCCAAAACCTCACTTGCCTCATAGGGTTCCATCTCACTCACTTGGCAGGGACATAATTTCATCTACAATGACTGTCATTATAAGTAAGGGATGTGGTCCAAAATATCATAACATTTTCAATAAAGCTGCAGCTTTCACTTGGTGGAAAAATAGCTCACATCCATAGGCAATATTTTCATGTTAAATGGCACTTTTTCATTTGCGGAGGACTTAATAGCAACATTGTAAAAAAGACAACTTATACTAACATATTGAATTAGTTTTTTTTTCACCTAACAGAACTGGGCCATGCGTACTACTTGACTATGAAGTCGTAGCTGCATAAAAGTCAATGAACCTCATCTGTGAGGTTGCGGTGAGTTTCCCTGGTTACTAAAATAGTCATATGAACCCCCCAGTCTGGCTACATTTGACCATCAACTGAGCTGTAAGGGTTTGGGATCCTTGTCAGGTTATAACTAATGCATCAGATGATATACCAACTTTTGGACCATTGGGCACCTGTTTTTAATCTTTAACTCTTTTATGTAGCTGACATTAAATTCACATTATCTTTGCCATCTCTGAAGGACGTTATTCAGCTCAGAGGAGGCATTCCAGAATTGGGGGGGGGGGTACAAATAGCTTTAATTCCTTCACTACATTAGATCCTATGTAAGTTGCACAAAAATGGTCTACTGTAGCCAAAATAGACTAAAAAATACATCTCCAGGTTGAAGGTATTAAAAAAAAATCAGTCATGCATGAAAGTTAAAATATTTACTTCACGTGAAAAATACAATGACATGAGAAGTATATAGACAAGCCAATAGGTCCAGTGGAAGGTCATTAAACCCATGTTTTATTGAAATTCAAATCTTCAGACTGTTCCCTGCCTCAGTCTGGGATCAAATTTACAAAACTTCAAACAGCAGGCCACTTCTCTATTTCACCACTACCACCATGACCTTATACAATGTAGAGCTGGCAGTGAGATAATTATACCTGAGTGTGAAGGGACCTAAAATGCTGTTTTGTGCCTGTATTATTTATTACATCTACTTATGTACTCTAGTTAACCCTTTCAGTATGATGACATCTTTTATACAATGTTTTTGCCATTGCTACATGATTTTAATCAGCCTGATGATAGAATGTCTGTGGTGAGTGTTGACCACTTCACTCCATTGACATCATTTTGTTTGGTTTCATTTATAAAGGTTCCAACATGCTTGCATGTGTCAGTCTTTGTCACCAAATGCTGACTCTTTATGTTTCTGTCTCTGGCAGCATCTATATTCAATCCCTGAACCCTGAGATCACAGTCTATGACCTTGTCCCAGGCCTTTATCAGTATGCCTCTTGAAAGCCCTGCTTTCAATGTTCACACCACTCACCCTCTGCACCCAGCCGTCATCTTCCTTCCTCTCCTTATGCCCAAACCATCTCTACCACTCGTCATCACAACACCAATACTGTACATTCGAATCGCAACTTTCCCCTCAACTCTTCATTCGCAGTCTTAACCCCCCCCCCCAGGCCCCTCCTTCAAGGACACACTGCACATCCATCTAATCATTATCATATCAGTACATTTGAACTTACAAATATCCTTTTCTGTTACAGCCCAAGGCTCACTACCATACAGCATTACAGTCCTAACCCATGTTGCATACAATGACCCTTTAGCATGGAAGATGAGCCCTTACAGTGTCAGGAGTTGCAAAAGCTCCTTGAACTTCCTCCAACCACTCCTTTCCTTGGCCACAGAGTTAGCTCCAGCCTCCACCTCCAGCACATAACATGTCCCCCAAATTAACAGAACAACTCCAGGCACACACTGAAGAAACACCAGCAGGATCAGTCCTTTCCTGCTTCTCAATTTGTACATGCCCTCTCCAACACACCACACCCACAAAAAAAGCATAACTGTATTTTGCTGTCTACCACTAACAGCACTACAGCTATTATGCACTCGCTTATCAAATACCACACACAATGAAGTTACTTTCCACACCCTTGTGGCAAACTGCACATAGCCACACTCCCTCTGCTATGACAGTACTACCATCAGCCCTAGATATCATTACTTTTGTTTTTTACATGTTTACCCTCAAACCACTGTACCCCACTCCATCTCTTCGCTTCCCAAATCTTTCCTACGCCTCCCTCTCTTTCTCCGCGGTCAACATTAAGCCTTCAGCATACATCTCCCATGGCAGTCATTCTCAAGTCACATGGGAGAGCTTCAAGCACCATGATAAGCAATAACAAGCTCAAGACCGACCCCTGATGTATGCCAGTGTTCACAGAAAACTCATCACTCAAACCTACGTTCATTTTCACCTGGGTGCAAGCACGCACATAATTTGTCTGGACGTTGCTATTTCTCACCTCGCCATAGAGTGGGAAAGGAGGTCCAGATCATGGTGATGATGATGACCACTCTAACCAGCCAGTCTCCAATCCCAAGCTTTCTCAGTGCCCATTTCCCTACCTCCCTAGGAACTCTGTTAAAGGCCTTCTTTAAATCAGCTCTCCCATCCTTCCTATGTATTTTTCCTGAAGTTCAGACATGTTTTGTATTTATTATTGTTACCAGCAGATAAGTTTATTCAGTTCTGGTGAGATACTCTGAACTGAAGGGGCTAGATATATTCTCCATTAAGCCTTTCACTTTATAGGTCTGCTTCTCCTAAGCTGAATACAATAATCTGGTGGTAGAAAGAGAGAGAGAGAAAAAAAATGTACCCTGGTTCAAGGGGTTGACTGTTTTTACCCCCTCTTTTATATTTTTCTTACAAGATACTCCTTGTTGTAAAAGGGTCAATGGAGATGGCTTAATTTCCACTCCTTCACTACAAGGTGTCACTTGCAAGCAATAAAGCAACAACCACAATGAAGGGGTAAACCCGTACACTATTATCATGTATATTTTATTTATTTTTTGCTCAAAAAAAAAAAAAAAAAAAAAAAAAAAAAAAAAAAAAAAAAAAAATTATTCGCCTTAAGACAGACTTTCAGTAAATGAGGCCTTTCTACAGTTGAATAAAATCAGCTGGACAGAGCAAGAATAAAATATAAATGATGTCCTCAGGCTGAACAGACTGAATAATGTATTGGTACTTCAATAAATATTCAGATACCACAATCTAATATCAGTAAATATGGTGATAGATCTCATGAATGGGAGTGCGTTTAACCCAGTGTGATATGAGATGGTAAGCGATGGCTCCAGGTGGAGGGACAAAAAGTTCGCCAGATGGGTTCCCTCGCAGCCGCAGGTAGGGGTTGCCACTGATTCGGTCCAGTGCTGCACTCACTTCATCTCTGCTAAACCATCTTGCATCTTGTAACTCATTAATGTCCAAATTCAGCTGAAATATTCAATCATTGTCATCATCGTCAGCCATACCTCTCTTCCCCACTTAAGGATAGGGTGAGGTAGGATCCAGAAAAACAAGGAAAGAGAAAACATTCATTATCATAATCGTCATCAGTCATCCAACCTTATTTATTCCTACACTCAACCCTCAGCTATCACGGGTTCCGCTATAGCGTACCTCGCTATCACACCTATATAAAAAACTACCGAAATACCTTTATCATGCACTAACTGCCTGCTATCGCGCACCGCAAATGTTTGAAAATTTTAAAAAGGCCAGGCTTCAGTGCTCAGCCCAGCCAACAAAAGCTTCACTCCGTGATTGGTCGTGTGACGTCAGCACCAGCCGAGCGCTGATTGGCAGCCCGACTGAGTCTCCTGCCCACCAAACCATTCAAGTGCACGCCCTCAGACCGTGAAGAGTGATAGCAAGAACAATAATCTTTTTTATGATATGATCATGGCCAACGTACCCCCTCCCCGTCCCCCTACCATCACCCAACATAAAGCTGCGGCACCTGGCAGGGAAATATAGAAGAGGAAGAACCTAAGTTATGCAGATAAACTGGAAATGTGAAACTTATAGAGAATGGTGAGACCAAGCAAAGTGTGGGGAAGAAACATAACATCAGTGAATCAACTGTGAGAGGTATTTATAAGAATCGTGATCACATCATAAAACATGCTCATATTTAGACTATTACCGTATATATTAATATGTGGTACAAAAAAGGTATCTTAGGGGTAAATATTGAGGTCATGGCACCAATTAGAATTATTACCATAAGTTCTTCAATTCGGCTATCACGGTTTCGGCTATACCGCAGACATAGCGGGACCAATTGGGAGTGATAGCTGAGGGTTGAGTGTACTTAAGGATGGGGTTATGTAGGCTCCAGAAAACATAGAAAGGTGGAAACACAAAAGAGGGAGAACTGTTGACAACCTGCCCAGTCAACCGTATAATTAATATGGACTATGGTATAACCACTTCAGCAAAATGATTTTTTTTTTTTTTCTATTACTGGGTGATCTTATTCAGCACAGGAGAGCCCATGGTGATAAAAGGGTTGATGAATACATCACCTGATTAAACTGTTTTTTTCAGTCAGTATATTTTCTCTTACTGTAAGACCATGCTTCTACATCAACTCATTATAAAAAATCATTGAGAGAAATTATCAAAGATTCAATATCCCACCCAAAATGATGACCTGTTTTCCAATATATCCTAGTGTATTATACTCTCTCCTCTGTGACCTGTCAGTGCCATTTCTCCATCTTGAATCCTGAGGTGTAACAAAAAACTTACACTAAAATATGATACAAGTCATGAAGAAGTGTTATGTGAGGATGTAATCATACCACTATCTTGCCACTGAGTGGTGGAAAATGTGCTGCCAAGATAAAAAGGCTGAACTATTGTAAATTACAAGAAGGCATGGAGTAACATACAGTACCTCCTGTATATCGGCAATAGCAAAACACCCAGCCATGAGTGACCCAGGAAAGGGCCAATGTTGTGAGGCCACATAGCGAACTGATGCCACCTCCACCCCAACCTCCTCTGCAACCTCTCGCTTTACCGTTTCCTCTAGGCTCTCTCCTGTGGGAATAGGTTGGAGGAATAAATATATTTAAAATAAGAAAGAAAAATTGGTTGTAGCTCATTGTACTGGGTGGCTTTGGCCCCTGGCAACTAGTGACTGTAATGTCCCCACATGAAGCTGGAATGTGTCTAGCCTCTCGGTATCATTGCTGACTGCACTTTGTAATGTGAAATGCAGGCCGATAATACAGTACAGGCATTCCATCAATAAAAAAAAATTACAAGGTTCATGTAACCTTTGTGATCTAAGATTGAAGTACACATATGGATGTTACTCAGGAAAGAAAAAGCCATGCAATACATAAGATGAGATAGTACCTGCATCAGAAAATCCAGCAATACAAGAGTACATGCCAGGGGGGTGGCGTGGCTGCCTCACCAGCACAACATGGGTCAGAGCTGGGTCTGTCACCAACACAATACCCACTGGTGCACTGCTGGGGTACTGGGTCAGCCCACAGCTACCACACACACGTGAGTACCCTGATGGAAAAGCATGAGGCACAGAGGAAAACACTGGCAACTACAGTATAATACTTGAATATTAACACAAGTCTATCTATCTGTTGCCAGACACCTCAATCCCATAAGGGGTGGCTACAAATAAAATCGCCTCCATGTCGCCCTGTCCCCTGCCATTTCACTGCCCTGCGCCCAGCTCCTATACCTCTCCACTCCATCCCTCCATCTCACAAGTGCTGTATAAAATGGGTATGTCAATCCTTCATTATATCTGGGGGCCCCAGAGGGCCTTGGGTGTAGAAGGGCCCAAGGCTAGGCTAATACTTTATTGCCTGTATCACTGAAGTTACAGGCACCCATCATCCACTCACTCAATGTTGGGATGCCTTATGTCTCTGCACTGAGTGACAAGCCAAATGGTTTCCTGTACCCAGGAAACCATTTACTACACCAGGTGGTAACCATATAACCAGGGCTATGTCCCCAAGATTCCCCTATCCAAAATCACTTTATCATGGCAGATGTTTGCGAGAGCCTTGGAAAGCCAATACCAGCACAGGGTCCCAACCATATGGGCAGATTTGCATGGCCAAGTGGAATGTGAGAGGTGTGAATGAGGAAAGCAAGAGGGTGGAAGTGGTGAATTTGGTCAAGAGTGCAAGATATGCTGTGATGGCACTGTGTGAAACAAAGATGAAAGGGTGTGAAGTGGAGGAGTGGGAGGGTGTGGAATGTGTAAGCTTAGGCATGAATGGGCAGCGAAGATGGAAGGAAGGAATTGCTTCGTTGACGAATGATGTGTGGCAGAGTGAAATGAGAGATTATAAATGTGACAGCTCGAGATGTGTGTATGTCAAGATCAAGTGTGAGAAGGTGAAAGTGGAAGTGACTGTAGTGTACACACTGCGAGATGATAGGAGTGAAAGAGAGAAAGACAGGTTTTGGGATAAGCTGGATGAAGCAGTGTGAGAAATGCCCAGGTGCTGTAAAGTGATCATAATGGGTGATATGAATGAAGAGTGGGCACTGGTCCTGAGGATGATAAAATGGGTTGTAATGGAGTACCAGGAGAAAATGATATAATGGGAAGCAACTGAGGGATGTGTGCCAGGAAAGGAGATTGTGCATTTGTAACTTGTATTCTAACACAAAGATGCACATAAATACAGTATACATGGTACAGAGGGAACAGGGATCATGTTGCAAAGGAGCCTGATTGATTACGTGCTCGTAGAGAGGTTGATGCTGGGAATGGTTGCTGATATGAGGGCCATGAGAGGACGATGTGGAGGTCTGTCAGATCATATGACTGTGGTATGCAAGGTCAAACTAAGAGGAGCGAGGTGGACCAGGAGAGAAAGGAGCAGTCAGGGAGAAAGACTGAAAGTTGAGAAGCTGAGGATCAAAGAAATAGCAGATGAATACAGGACCAAAGTAGGGGAGGAGTTGGAATCAGTGAATTGGAATTAAATGGATCCGGACAGCCTGTAGAATGCGTACAGGAATTGCTTGGCTACGAATGCTAAAGCGGTGCATGGTGTGTGAGTAACAACAAAGAAGAAAGGTATGGCATGGTGGGATGAAGAGGTTAAGAGAGCAGTGGTGGAAAAGAGGAAGAAATGGCTAGAGTGATAACAGAACGGGTTCAGTCGAAAGAAGAACTGAATATACTGAGAGCAAGAAGCACGTAAAAAGACTAGTGAAGAGGAAAAAGGAGGAGGTATATGATGATTAGGAAGAAAAATGAATGCAAATTACTCTGAAAATCAGAAGTTAATCTGGAAAGAGGTGCAGAAATATAG
Organism: Coenobita brevimanus; assembly: GCF_032717465.1. Taxonomy (NCBI): domain Eukaryota; kingdom Metazoa; phylum Arthropoda; class Malacostraca; order Decapoda; family Coenobitidae; genus Coenobita; species Coenobita brevimanus. The sequence continues at coordinate 36,437,306 of NC_137039.1, forward strand.
AAGTGACAGTGGAGAGAAATGTGAAAGTGTGCTCCAGTCAGATTGAGCCAGTGAAGGCTTATATCCAAGGGATGGTTGGGGTTTATTGCTCATGTAATGCCACTCAGGGATGAGTGAGGCTGGTCACTCTCATCTTAAATGCCAGGACCAACTTTCCTAGCCCCGGGCTCCTATGCTCCTCGTGGGGCAATGTAGGATTAGATGATGGATGGATGGATGGTGAAGGATGTAAGTGGTAAATTATTAACCCATGGGGATGAAGTAAGGACCAGACAGAGAATATTGTGAAAGCCTAATGAATGGGAATAGAGAAAGCAGAGTGGCTGTAAACGTTCACGATAATCTCTATGCCTCGTTGTGGTGAGGCACTGTCAGCCATGTGGGAACATCGATTCCCTGCACGAGTCAGCCCTGCAGAGGCAGTTGCTTGCCTGTGGTTGATGGGTCTGCTTTATTACACAGACTGATAGCACAACAGGGAGGGGGGGGGGGAATGATACTTTTGTTATTACTGATAACCACGATCTATTACATGCCTGTTATCTTTCCAGTATGAATGCTCACGAATTATCTGGCTAATGATATATACTAAACACATATTTAAAAATGCAAATGATAGAAAATACTAAAGGTAGAACATTAGTTTTATTACCATCAAAAATCACTTGAACCCTGTCTTCCTGTGTTTGGGAAAAAAAAAAAAAAAAAGTTGCATTTCACCCATTACCATTTACAAACACTCTACATTATACTGTACAGTATATATCTAGAGACCTACATCTATCCATCTACCTAGCAAATTATGCCAAATCAGTTTTTAACCAAAGTAGCTAACACAATATTAACAATTCATTCTTATTCCATTTGAAGCTCTTAAAAGATGTACTATTTACAATACTACATTTCGTTCTTGCTAACTTCAGACTATTTAATTCTCACTGGGAGGATTTTCCAAACTAAAGAGGTTAAAATACAGCCTTCACTTACCCACATATACCTACCAGCAGCATTTCTTTCTGTTGGGGCTCCACACTTCCCACAGAAGGCATGGTTCTTATTCCACATAAGGACGCAGTTTGCTCGTGAGAGTGTGTGGGCTTCCTGCCAGCTGACCATGAACAGTGCCAGCCGTAGGTCAGTAAACATGGCCTGGGTCTCGTGCTCCAACTGTTCCTGAGTGGCTGTCGAAAGTGCTCCTACCTGGGGAAAAGATTAGCTATTTTTCATTTTTATTGTGTTCAATGCTGGGCATAGATATGACAGCCAATTCCCTGATGCACACTAATCCTCCTATGGGTCCTACACTTTCACATCTCTGCTTCAACCCTAATATTGTACCCACAGTTCACATTGCATAGGGTACATATAAGGTCTGCTTTCTTCAGGGCTGGTGTCATGCTATTAGCAGGGGTTAAGTGGGTCTTGTAGAATGTCAGTAACTTGTTTTAAGGAAATAAAACAAGTAACATGTTCCTTGTCCCATCTTTAGTCAAATTTACTTAATTTTTTATAGCTGACTACGTCTCTAACCACTTAACCACCACCTCCACAGGTGTGCAACATAGGAATATTGTCTTGAAGATTATGCTATATTGTTGCAATACCAGCCATAGTCTCATGATACCAAGATACAATACCAAACAAGACTGTATAAATGAGAAGCTACAGTGTCATATATAGTGCGTCACTTAGGATGAAGCACTAGGCAGCCTCATGAGTCCAAGAATATGTGGCCTAAAGCATTTCATTCATTGCCAGATGCCATGTATCCCAAACGGGGTGGCCAAGGGCTTAGAGTCAATTGTTTTACAGGGAGGGGCACTAATCCTCCACCAACCCCACTTGACATGTAGGGATGCCAACAGCATCTGGTGTTCCCAGGCGGTCACCCATCCAAGGACAACGTCAATCTGATATATTATTAAAGCAGGAAGCATTAGGACAAAAAACATTTAGTGAGTCATATTACATGGCAGGTCCCTATGTGACAACAAGTGGGTTGGTAGAGGGTTAATGCCCCTTCCCCGAAAACAACTAACTAAAAATATGACCAAGAAGCCTTGGACCAGGACTTACCAACAGGTGATGACTAAGGATCGAACATGGACTTGGTACGGATTGTGACACTGAATGTAAGGGGTGCACATGATGAGGTGGGAGAGAGGTTGTCCAGGTGCTCGAGGGTGCAAAAGTGGATGTATGTGGATTAACTGAAACCAAATGGGATGGTGTGTGTGTGAGAGAATGGGAGTATGGATAGGGTATATGTGCAGAAGTGGGGGAGAATGAGAGGGCAAAAGAAGGAGTGTGTACTGTTGTGTGCAACAGATGGAGGGAGAATATTTGAGAGTATGGATCAGTTGGCTTGAGGATTGTGTGGAGAGTTGGACTACAAATGTGGGCAATTGTGTGTGTGTATGCGCCAACACAAGATCGTGCAAGCAAAGTGAAAGAAGAGTTCTGGACAAATGTGGAAGTGTGCATGGAAAAGTTTGAAATGAATAAGAGGGTGTTTTTTACTGGAGATATGAATGGAAAAGTAGGGAATGTGAAGGTGGTTGCAGTAGCTGGTGAATGGGATGTGCGTGAAGAAATGGATGAGAATGGCAGTGCTCTAGTGGACATTTGTGCCAGGAGGGGGTTGGTGATTGCCAATACCCTCTTCACACACAAAATGATCCACAGGTATAAGTGGCGAGTGATGAGAAAGGTGGAAGGAGAGAAGGATGGAGGAGAGGACAGGGCAGACACCCGAGAGCAGCACTACATTAAGTGAGTGGATTGTGAGCGCCCGCACCTACCACAAACACCTATACTACATTTCATTATATTAAGCTACAGTTCTGTCATATACTTACATTTATTTCTGTCGTGCATGTGAAGTGTACCTGCAAATCTGAAAGGTTTCAGTGATGAGTGAATGGATATATGGTTCACTGCCCTAGGTAATTTGTTGGTAGTTATCTTGCTTTTGTGCTTTCCTGATCCTGTTTTTTGTGGGGGGAGAAAAAAAAAAGTAGGGATGGTGGGTGATACAAGGATGGCTGGATGCTTTCTGTAATTTCATTATGATGTCTACAAAACAGGTTCCTATTTCCTTGTCTTTTCATGATGTTCTTGGCAATGAACTCCAGAAGTTTAAGGCACAGAATCTTCCTTACTTTCTTCTCACTACACTACAAACAAATATCTAATGACTCCTATTGCTTAAATGAGATCTCCACACATATATGAAATACAAGCCCCTTCCCCAGAGAGTACCAGGTACAATGCTGTGCACTACATATATGTCTGGTGCCTTTAGATCTGTGCAAGTTATATGGCTCTCTGCATTACAGTTTCACTATACTGTGTATTCTTAACTGTACTAGTACTGTACTATGCTCTCAGTTGTTGTTAATGTTGTTGTGGCCCCAGGCTCATCTGGATGTGAACCCACTGGACTGCAAAGAACAGGCAAATTCAGCCAGGTGCTTCCTAGGATCTTTTGTCAAAGCTGTTTTGAAGGACTGTCTCTGTTGGGAAAGTGTAGTGTACGAGGTAAGCAAATATGCTGTGGTGTGAGAGGATGCATCACTGTAAGGGCTTAGCTATGAGTTACTGCTGAACTATGCAATCTAAGTTTTGCATACATCATCAAATACACTGGCTGGACTGAGTGAGTGAATGAATGGAATTAACTGAGACATTTCTGAGCCTATTAATACTGTATTCCTAATAATGTGGAAAGTTTTTACCTGCACACTGTACCTTGGTTTGCCTTCCTCAGATACATCCAGAAGAACTGTGCCGCTTGGGATTTGTGGGTAGTACTTTATTATTTCTGAAAGTTGAGAGGATTATGAGATAAACAATATCAACACACATGCAGGTCAGTAACACTGTACTGCAGCTTCAGTGTAAATACTGCATCATGATGGGTACTACTAATTGCTTCAGCCCACTGATGTACGTTTCTTTACCGTATAGAGTAATACCTCCACCAAGGAGGTTATGTTTTTGGTTGGGTCTGTTTGTCTTTTTTCAGCAATATTATCGAAAACTTCTACATCAAATTGCACCAAATTTGGCAGAATGGTTAGGACTGTCTGAGGAACATGTGATTAAATTCCTGGTAGAAAAGGGTCAAAGGACAGAGTTAAAAATGGAGGATGGGGCTGCCTTGGAGGTATGCACTCTCTGGCACTCTTGTCGTTTCCTGGCATTTTTATTAAGTTTAGGAGAGACTTTTCACTCTTGGGGGATCTAGAGATTAACTTTATTAACTGCACTAATACAGGGATCTTTCTGGAACTTAGTCACCAGGAAGTAGCAAGAATAAAATACAGTATATAGAAAATTACATCGTCAAAGTGAAGGAGTTGAGTATACTGTCCTTACAGTGGCAGAATACCTTCCATAACCTACACACTGCAGACATCTTAATAAGGTTAAATGTACAGAAACATGTGGAAAAATAAATCAGTGACATTTTTATCATTCTAGTACTGTACCTAAACCAGTTATCAGCAATACAGTATACAGTAAATAATCACAGCTAATTCTACATTACCCCCTTCTACTGTTCATTCACTTTTCAGAGGTGAGATAAACCCTATCCATTGAGTTATGATTTGCATATCCCAGGTTATGCATACTTGACCCATTAACTGCTCTATACAGCCTGGGCTGTTCCGAGTGCGACTGCTCAATACAGCCCTGGCTGCGCAGGTGAATTTCGAATATTGTGCCATGGTGACCAAGGCCGACCCATGCAAGCATGTTTGAGCCTTCAAAACCGAAACCGAAACCAAAAAAGATAAACAAAACCAAAACCATACATTCCAATAGAATCAGACACTTCGATGTTCATCCATGGCTTTACCAAGGTAAATATTGAGCTAATATTTCGTTACTATATACTTAGGCATGTGTTCTCTCAATTCCTAGGACAAAATTTGGCCTTTGGGAAATTTCATTTTTACCCCTATGTCTGCTCACCACGGACGCCTCCAAAAATCCGCCATGTGCAGTTAACAGGTTAAACAGAAAATTCCTGGGTCTATTTTACCCAGTTTTTTATGCCAGTACTGATAAACTTAATCCATTTCCAATACTTTTACTAAGTACTGGACTATCAGCATTTACATCCACTCTGACAATACATAAACTGAAACAAGAATTGGAAATACTGGTTTTGAACTGGAATGAAAAACATTATGGCTGCTGTTGCCTACCTAGATGAGCTGTACATGTAGGTGATGAGCTCCCTCCTCCCCCCTAGGAATAGTACTCCAAACATGAACAAGTAAATCCTGTGAATCTGTTATATATATCCAATTTCTGGGAAGCAGATTTTGCAAGGCAAGTAACTGCACTGTGCCTGCTGAATATAACAGGGTATTCATGTGGAGGACATGGGACATGGTAGGCTGAAAGAAGGAGGAAATGAGTTTTTGATGAATCAAAAACAGTACTTCATTTACCCCAGCCATAAATAAATGACACATCAGAAACTGGGTTTGCCTAGTAGCTGACTGTTAAGATGACTGCTGTGATGAACGCCATGAGAAGGAGAATAATAAATGAAAGCTACCTTCATCAGCATAGGAGTGGATAGGGCCAAAAGTACAAGTACAAAAATCACTGATGAAAAGGAGGAAGAGAACTGAAGAAAGGGCAGAACCCTGAGGAATACCACCACTGACAGCTTAAAAAGGCCATCTAAAACAGCAGCTATAGAAGACTAGAAAACAAAGTTAGAAGTGAGGGCATAGATGGAAAGACAGAAACTGAAAGTAGGGACTGGAAATAAAAAATTCATGCCAAACACTGCTGAAAGCCTTTGATAGGTAAAGTTCAATGGCAAAGGCTTCACTGGTCCTAAAAAGGAGGTTTACCACAAATTTGAAAGGAATATGAGAAGACTGCCAGCAGAGCATCCTTGATGGAATTCAAAGCAAGTCAGAAATGTTATGAAAGGAAGGGTACTTCAATGGACTGACTGAATGAAAAATTCAGCTAGTAAGGAGGGAGCATACTAATGGACAAAGCAAAAGTTTGCCTTGACAGAGAGTCAGCAAAGAAGCACAGTTCCTCAGAACAACAGAGACTGAATCAGGACTGCACAATTTTTAGTAATTAGGCCAAAGAGGATATCTTCAGGAGAATTCTTAATTACAAGCATGATAATATCAGAGGGTAGGTGAGATGAAGGAAAAACACAGAAGTGAAGACTGTACTTGCAGATTTTTGTCAACTCTAATTTATGTTCCCTACTTGCTCTGGATCTCCCTCCATATCATGTACAAGTGAACTGGGTTGTTCTTGTTCTCGCTGTTGTTGTGGCCCCAGGCTCATCTGCACATGAGCCCAAAGGATTGCAGGAAGCTGGCCATTTCCGCTGGGTGCCCCTATACTACTTTTGTTATGTTGAAGAAATGTCTGTATTAAGAAAGTACGGTGTTTCAGGTGAAAAAGTGTGTTGTAGTGTGAAGGGCTAGGTGATGATCACAATGACTGCTGATCAACCTGGGGAATCTAAATAATCATTATGATCAATCTATTTCCTAAATGAATTAGCTGTAATTATCTAACATAGTACCAGTACTGATACTAAACAGTCTGTAGCAGATATTTCAGCTAAGGTAAGAGCTAAACAGCAACAATCCATGATTTTAAAATGCATCCAGCAATCAGGAATTAGCTTAACCCTATAAAGATGTCAGGCATATTAACTTTATTATTCTTGATAACTTTCAAGTTTTATTCTATGAAGGAATATGGTACCATACCTGAATAGCTGAGCCAAACTAGAGCATCCTTCGTGTTGGCTTTATCGATGCGCACCAAAGGTTTGCCACTGCTGTACACTAAGAACTGGCCCTCAGACAAGTGGGAGAGGCAGGCTGAATCTTGTTCTTTCAGTTGCTGCGATATGTAGTCTGAGTCAACTATAATTTACACAATATGCAAGTACAATACATTCTACCAATTACAGATAGCCAACACACTGTTAATCTGGTAAGTTACCATAGTTTACCACCTATGGGGTATAGTACACTACAGTGAAAATTAACACTTACTGACTGGTGGTACTTTAATTCACAACAGACATATATTATGGATGGGTTTTCCTGCTATATTAATTTAAAAAAATTCCTCCTGGTCAACCAACTGGGCTGCTCTGGTGTTCAGGATGTGTCCACTCTACCTGCCAACCGATTTATACTTCCAGCTTCAACCACATTTTAGGTCAAGTCTTTTCAGTCATCTAAGACTTTATTCATCATGATGCAAAACTGTTTACCTACTCATCTTGCCCAACACTGAGAAAATCACAGGTAACCTACATTAGGCCTATATGGCAAATGCATACTGCAGACAACCATTACCAACCTGAAGGAACCGTATTCTTTCCACGTAGCTTATACTTCTTTGTGAGAAATGTGGTGTTAATTTTAATGAACCAAGTCTTCTCAGAAGTGGTAACAATGCCATTTCTGAAATTCTGATGAACAGTGGACTCAACCGAACACTTAATGTATGGACAGCTACTGGAATAACTCCAAAACGATGGGGGGGAGGGAGCTGTCACACATCTGTAAAACTATTATTTTCGGTATTTACCTACATTTCTAATGCGAATATTTTCTATTTTGGCTTCAAAATGGGGAAAACAATAATATTCACGATGATAATTGTCTTCAAGTTGAACCATTACAATTGGACTTTAGAACTAATCAAACATCAAGTATTTATGTATTACCCTTCGATAAATACGGGTTGAATAACTTGGAAGCCAATTTACTTCTCTTCCACTCGTATAAGAATAATAAACTTTTGTAAAGAATTGACTTAAAACTAATAAAAAGCGTTGAAATGATACAATTTCGTGGTGTTTTGGATCAAAATGGTTATGATAAAGTTTAAAATATACAACTCGATGGTTTCATTTTCTGTTATAGAAAACGTAGGTTATCTTGCAAGCGTAAATTATTTACTAGGTTATTTTTGGAAATTTATGAGCTGCGAAAGGATATGTAAAATCGAAATTTCTCGAAGACAAGTAGCACCTAGTAGTGGTCTTGCACATCCACCGTCGCCATGTATGTTTACGTGTGGAAGTTCTGTCGTCCCCATAAATCTTAATATTTCTGGGACATCCAAACTCTGAGTACGTTCGCGATATTCTCAGTATCATCTTAAATATCTCGTGCCTAATTCTGAATGTGTTACAACTGTGTTGATAATATACTGGTGGAACTAAGGACTTGTTAAGCAGCTATGGTTTGGTGACTGATCGCGATGATCTACTGAAGTTCGTGATTGCCCCAGCATCCTGTGGCCTGCCTTCTTTCCGGGAGTGATGTTCCCCCTGAAGCCCCGTTTTAGCCTTTACATCACCGGCCGCTTGTTCTGGTACGTAGCCTTTGTACATAACGGTCCTTGGGGATACAGCCGCTTCGGCCCGTGCGTACAGCATCTGTGTCACTAGTTCCTCCTTAGCTGGATGTATCAAGCTTCTTTCATCCATTCATGAGTGATAATTTTAGGAAATCCAGAGATGCACCCTGGGCACGGCCCACTTTTTTGGACATTGATGAGATCTTATATTGGGGATATTTTAAGATCTGCCTGGATGGGTCGTGCAGCTCAAATTTCTCGTCGTCTGCCAGTGTATAGTAAGATCTTTACTTGTAGCGTGTGGTCGCTCACTTGGTTTACTTCCCTGGTTGGCTACCTCTAGTTTCAACAGTCATGCTCAATTGTCAAGCAAGACAAATAGAGACAGGCAGCCCAGAGCAGCTGGCATGTCAGCCCACTAATGAACAAACCACAGTGAAAGTACAACCATATGTATAATAGGTGGATATGTGTGCCATGTGCAGGTTGTTTATGTATGCCTAGGTATAAGAATTGTGAAACTGTGTTATTGAAAACTGTACTTAGTAGTAGTCTGGTTGTTACTTCTTAGCTGCATATGGTGCACCTTCCAGCCTTCTTTGCTTTGTCTTCTCTTACACATTTCTTATTTTCGGGTATTATTTTACAAGTGGACAATACGCAGTTTAGGATAGGGCAGTATGTAGACCATTTGTTCATGTATTCTCTTGTAGATTAAGACTGTCCGGCTGTAGACAGATTACTATTATTATATATTATTCTTTTATTATTATTATTAATTATTATCATTATTATTTCAGTTTTGTTGTGTCCGGCCAATAAAGGAGACGGACTACAGGCCCCACTTGCTCACCCTCGCAGTCCCTAGTCCGGCCAGGGGATTGGGAACCATTAACCCACCGGCCATGGCCAGTGACTGGCTTTGACCATGGGGCACCCTACTGGGACAGCTACAAGGACACCCTCTAAGCCTGCCTTAGCATTGTAACTGCCTTGCCATTATACACTCATTGATAGGGCAGCCTCCTGGGGTGCTACTCCCAGATTCAGGCCCCTCTATTTGTTGGAAGTGGTAGCCTGGGAACCACAAAGTCCTGTACCCTCTGGCACAGATCTGAGGCCCATCTCTCCTGGTCCCAAAACTGCACTGGCAGAGCCTGCGCCATGCCTCACCTCAGGTCCGCCACTACGTTGTGGGGGCAGAGTTTTCTGGTTGTATGCCCCTGCTGGTGTCAGCCCCTCTGACGTAGTGGATATGTTGTGTGGTATGTTGTGTAAAGCACATGTAGTGTGTCAGAGAGTTTGGTGAAAGTGTTTGGGAGAGTGTTATGGCCTATTCTTGATGTTAGTGTCACACAGAAAGGTCAGCAAAGAGGGATGACCAGAGTATCCTGAGGGCTAGTGAAACAGGAGCTCCAGCTCTATCACCAATATTTCCATCCTCTTTGGGAGTACTGTCCTGATTGGCAGGTGCTACAGCCTACTTGAGTGCGAGGCCCGGGGGGCCTAGGATTGTGATTGAAGAGTTGAGAGGAAGGATGGGACTTCAGTGTGATGGTGTTGTGATGAGGGGTAGATTAAGATGGTATGGGCGTGTGAAGAAGATGGAGGAGGGCAATTGGGCACGGACACTGAGAAGTGTTAACGTCTGGGGGGAGGGGAGGCAGTTTAGAGACACCCAAAAAGACCTGGGACAAGGTCATAGAATGTGACCTCAGTGATAAGGGACCCAGCAGGAAGGCTGAGAGTTGCCATTAGGTGACCAAGGCCAATGCATGCATGTTGGAGCCTTTAGGAATGGTTCAGTACCATTATATGAAATCATAAGTATGTTGGAAAGATTGGTGGATGCTTATTAAAATGATTGTCAGGCTGTAGACAGATTATTAGTGTATATCAGCAGCAGTGTGACCCAAATTTTTGCTTTCTCTCAACTTAGTGCACACAGCTTAGTGATGAGACAATACTGGCTCTACATCCTTTCCATAGCTATATTGAACTTCACAGTGAAAGGGTGTAAGTGTATCCTAAAGACTTGTTATATTTTCAGGGGATATTACTTCTGCTTTGGTGCTGCTTGCTGCCTGCTGGTGATGGTGGTGCTGCCTGCTGATGATGATGGTGGTGCTGCCTGCTGATGATGATGGTGGTGCTGCCTGCTGATGATGATGGTGGTGCTGCCTGCTGATGATGATGGTGGTGCTGCCTGCTGATGATGGTGGTGATGCCTGCTGATGATGGTGGTGATGCTTGCTGATGATGGGGGTGCTGCCTGCTGATGATGGTGTTGGTGTAGTGCCTTTGCTGCCAGTGCTGCATTTGCTCTGGCTTCTATGTAGTGGGGTGGTCAGAGGGGTGGCAGGGATGGCACTAGTCATCCCAAATCTCCAGTGGAATACTTTCTGACTGCCGTGAAGAGATTCCCATAGGCATCCGCAGCCTATCTTCGCTACACCTCTACACCTACTACTACTTCTACAACTACACCTACTGCTATCACCACCACCCTTCTGATATGTGAGTTACGCATTTTATCGTTTGTCCACCCTAACTTGGCAGAAATTTTTGTCCTTCGTCAGCCTAAACCCCAAAGCACAGCAGCAGAATAAGGTAATACTGTGACTACATCTTTTCCATAGCACTTTTAGGCCAAGTTGAGGTGGACAGAGTATGTTAACAGTTGCTCCCCTACTTATGAAATTGTATAGAGAATTCCTTACTTGATATTTGGTAGGAAAATGAGGATAGGGTAATGATGACAGTGATGATAATTGTCAGTGCTCGATTCTATAACTTAGGCCTTTGATCCTGTGGCAGATTATTCCACCGCTTTGGTACACAAGGCCACTCTATCATGCCAGGTATCCACAGTTCCTTCACCTAGCTAGTTATTCATTTCACTTGCTAATTGATGATAACGATGACAACGACGATTGAGGATGATGATGATATATACCGGTAGTTCAAGATGACGAGATTAAGGATGATAGGTGAAGATGACGATGATTGAGGATGATTGGTGAAGATGATGATGATGATGATTGATGATGATAGGTGAAGATGATGATTGAGGATGATGGTAGAGTGACAGGAAGCAAACTTAGGCACGATCAGTCTGACAGCTTATTATCTCGAATTATTAAGAATCCAGGTAAGTCTTCAGTAAATTAACTCAAATGATCATAAGTGGGAGAGCAACTGTCTTAATTCCAACTAACAACAGATTTATTCAGCTGAGAGTAAATATGGAGAGGTCTAAGGTCAGTAATTATCTTTATTCTTAACACTTTATGTAGCTATTTATTTTAGTCTGTCCTTGCAGTCCTTTTACCTTGCCTCAGGGTTTTGTCCATTTAACAGCCTATTTCAAGTAGCCCAGTGGTAGAAGTGCTTCAAGTCCACATCCTTTCCCTTGCACTTCTTCATGACTAGCATTGTTGTTTGCTACACTATTATTGAGATGGTAATTTTGTTGTCAGGTTTGAGTAACAAGAGTGTAGTTAGCAGATTCCCCAGATATACCAGTAGCAGATAGTTTTCAGTCTTTCCATTGCACTTCTTCTTGATTAGCACCATTCACCTTGCTAAACTATTGTGTGAACTGAGTATTATTTCAAGCTGATAGACAGATAGATAGACATAGATAGATAGATTGCTAGACAATTGGGAGATAGGTTCATGATAGACAAGCACATTACATAGATACACATAGATAGATTCCGAGATAAATAGCAGATAGATAGAATTTTGAGATAGATAAAGTTCCCCATATTTTGTATGCCATCTGCTCGTACAGTATTTCTCTCAGTTGAACATTGTCTGGTGTTAGTCCAGTGAAAGGGGCTTGTCTTCTAAGTGGCTTGAGTTTCTTAGCATCATTTCATAGTCAGCCTCCCATGTGCCAGCTAGAAGACACCCCACTTAATTATGCATGTGATTTATTATTATTATTATGATTATTATTATTATTACTTATTGTTAAGGTATATTCCTAGATGTGCAGTGGACAGATTTTATAGCCTGTGGTTGGACACTTTGCTTCATAAAAAAAGAATAGCGTAATGGATTAGCATAAACTGGTATGTATTGTACTCTCTCAGATGGGACGATGAGGTCACTTGTGTTTTCCGTTTCAGTCACCCACACCAATCGACCCTGCGATGTCAGCATTACTCGTTGTGTACAAACCTCAGCCCTATCGATTACCCTATGTCTGTAATTAACCTTATTGTTCCATGAAAACCTGTGCGTCAAGAAAAGCAATTACGGTATTCTTAACGTCAGACGGAAATTGGACGTACTTATGAACGAAAAGTCTGCTTTGTAAAAATAAACTTTAAAAATTTCATTCTGAATTAGTTGCTGTTTTACTGTTGTGTAGCATGGCCCCAGGTCCCTTTGCTGCTGATGTGGTTTTCGGGGATTGGGGATTGAGGGGGTGGTTGGGTAATGCACTACAGCACACACAACCCACCATTGTGTGCCATGATATATATCGGTTCTAACATCGGTAGTGGGGGCTGTCGGACAGAGAGAAGGGGTCCATCAGTGCATATGTTGGAAGGATAAGTGGCACACAGGTGGATGATTATTTAAGTAAACATGCACTCAGCCCTTGCTTGCAATAGCCACGTTGTGGCCGTACAGTAAGGGGGCGGAATGCTCTATGAGGGGGTTGTGTTGATGGTTGTTTTGTTTTTTATTTTTTATGGCTTAGGCAATGCTTCAAGGATTGGGCATACGCTCTTAAGTGGATATTGCAAGCCGGACGTTGCACACTTTGTTCACATCTATGAGATGCTGGACCACACATTCACAGCCTCCCATTCATTCACCAATTTTTTATTTCCCCATTTTGCTTGAGATCTGGGACTAGCTACTGACTAATGTAATACTGTATAGGGCTGCATCCCGCTGGAGCGCCGTAACTCCTTACACAACCATGTCACTGTCTAGGTGTATGTTACCACCAAGTGTAGTAACTTATATCCTGGGTAGCAAGAAGTCACTTGGCTTGTGTCTCATGATAGTCACGAGATGTCCACTTTGATTAGTAATCATATCAAACAACCATTTCTTTACCTGCTGCTGTCAGCTTTGAAAGAAGACATCTTCGCTAGATTCGAGTAAAGCGACTTAGGTTATAGCCAGCTGTCCACTGCCATAGGCTATGAAATCCTATCCTGTGCATGAGCAAAAGTATGTAGACACTTCTCTGCTGGCCGTAGGAATGGAAGGTGTTTGAATTATTTTATGTGGTAACAACTGCACATCAAATTTACTATTCTTTCATAGTCCACTATTCTCCTTTAGGGGGATAGTAAAGGAACTGCAGGCTGTTAGTTTAACCTGACAGTTTCAGTATCTGATCATTACCATGTGAAGGTGTCTGTTCCAAGGATCAGGAAAATAAGTTGGAGAAGGATATTACTCGCTTGTCATTTGGGGAAGTGTGATAAATATGAAGGACAAGTTAGTGCTGGCAGAGTATTGTTGGCATACTTTTGCACATGCCTGTACATCACAAACAGATGCAGTAAGTCCTGGTTATAAGCCACATTCTAAGAAATACAAGGTGTTTCATATATAACATGTCTGGTCCCATGTGTTTTGTTCTTGCCTTTTTTAATCATACCTTACCCCATCCATAGGTGGGAAGAAGAGGTTAGGATGATGATGATGGTTATGATTATGATTGCAATGATGAGTATAATAATAATCGCTCATGTTGATTATTATATTGAATATGATGATTATAATGATGACTGATCTGGTGAAGGCTCAGTCAGCATTTCATCTACCAAGCATCATTCTCTGTTTCCCATAACGCTTTCTTACTTTATAGTGATTGCTTGTTTGCATCCATTGTTTGCATTTTTTTATCAAGTAATTAAATATCTCCTCTTGCATTTGCTTTAGTAATTGCTTAAAGTTCACTCATTTTAAGTAAGCAGAGATTTTTGCCCTCTGTCTTTTATCCATATTTTATCTATCTATTCCCAGACACCTCAGTCCCATAAGTGGTGCCCACAAACAGATTAACTCCACATCACTCTGTCGTCTGCCATTTGACTGCCCTCTCTCCAACTCACACCCCTTTCCCTTGTATCTCCGCTCCGTTCTTCCATCTCAGCCATGATCTCATATCCTCCCCTCCCCCTCCACATCATACACATACCTTCTAGTCAGTCTCTCATTCTTCATCCTCTACATGGCCAAGCTATCTCGAAGTATTTCTCCTAATAGCACCACAATGCATCTTTACTTCCCATTTGTATATCTGTCTGTCCATAAAACTCCACACACTCCTCTCTTCATTTCCACTGCTCTCACACTTGACTTGTGTCCTTCCAACAGGATCCAAGTCTCGCTTCCATGCTTATTTCCCAGCTCCTTATCACAGCTTTCGGTGATCCAGCAACCTTTCTACCCTGCTGTACCCATTTAAGCACTTCCTTCCATCCTTACTCATCACACTGCTTAAGTACTTGGATGCACTCTCGTTTTTCATTTCCTTACCGTCCATTCTCACTGTGTATGCTGTGACTTTATTTCCGTCAAAGATGATAACTTTACTCATATATACATTCTCATTTAGATTCCATTTCCTATGTACATCCTCAGACTCATTCACCTGAGCCTTACAGTTCACATTCATCCTCACAGTACAGTTTCATCAGCAAGCAACAGTTCAGGAAGTTTCCACACCTTACCCTCTCTCATTAGACACTCCAATCTGTTCATATCCCTGCCTATTATCTCTCTTATAGCTCCATCCATATACAAATTAAACAGCCACAGAGACATGACACACAGAAACATGACACACACAGACAGGATAGACAGAGACATGACACAAGGAGACATGAGACTTTTGTCCTTATGCAGATTCATTTCCCATACCCCACTGACAGGATAAGATAGTACTGTGACCCAGCATACATTCCATAGCACTTCATGACTAGCACCATATTAGTCTTGTTTCAGTTAGCACGTACAAAGGAAAGGTGGTAATTTAATCTTCAGTTAAAGAGCATAATTGAGTAAAGTCGTCAAAATACATGCATCCCCATACCCGCAGACTGAGCCGATAACACACCAGATACAGTATATATGGGCAGCCCTGTATTGTGGTTTAGTAAATTGTGGGCTGCTGTTGCTGTGGTCCTGTATTCCTCTGTAGTGGCGCTGTAACAAAACCACTTTTCTGAATCAATATAGCGTCAGTTTCAGCATTTTTGCCGATACAGTATTTGCTCCTTGACTAAATAAAACAGTGTTAGTTGTTTGTAGCTTATCTGTGTGTGCTGATCATCTAGCTTCTTGAATGAGATGACTAAATGAGCCGAGAAATTTTGCTAAGGCTATATGCATGTCATTTTCCAAAGTTGACTGCTGAAAAATGCACACACATGTCCGAAAAAGATTATTAGAGGATAATCTTTGTTGTAAGGAGAGTTTTTGGAGCTTAACTCGCATCCAAAAGCTCATGTTGCCTCCTTTCTTTCATTAAATTCCAGTATTTAGTTTCTTCAGCATTGACTTATTCTTTGTAGTTAAAATGAGCCAGGGACCACCACAACAGCAAGTATTACCAGCCCAAAAGATCATAAATAAATGTGGCAGATAAAAGGACTTCGCAAAAAGCCATAGTGCTTTTTTACCAAACAATAAAAAATAGGTGATCTGCATATATTATTCTACCTGAAGTATTGATATTGGTTGTGTTATATTTTTATGCCTGTTTTCTTGTAATGATGTGTTATTTTTGAATTATTATTGCCATGCCATTATGATTTACTGCACAGTCTGCCACAGGAAAAAATATGCTGAAAAAAACATGTTCTCTTGTCTGTCTTTGGTTGGTTTTAATTGGCAACAGGTCAACTGTGAAATTGTCATCCTCATTCTCTCTTTCTCCCTGCCAATGACCTATCTTTTAAACGCAATGCGTGCAGAGATTTCAGAATTAACTTATCTTGAATTTGGCTCTCTTTTTTGTGTATTATTTCTTGCAGCCTTTATTTCTTTCATCTCTGCTTTAAAAAGAAAAATGTATTGCCCTAAATAGACTGAGAATTCAAAACTAACAAGCATCCTTTGTTAACGACCATTTATTTCGAAGATTAATGAGCATTTTGAGTTGATTCCCTTCATTTAGGTCTGTGATTAGCGAGTTGAGATTTTTCACTGCATATATACAAACATTTGTTGTTAGTATGGTTTATGTTTTGTATTTGTTAACATTTTTTTCCCCTGTGGCCGACTGTACATTTATATATTGATGTGGGTATGTTTTTTGGTGCCTTTTTTTATTTCTCTTGATTTATTCTGTAGTCTGTTTTCATCTGACAGAGATTCATTACCTCTTAGCCTGGTTGATGGCCAAGTACTGTCAGACTAAAGAGTTAATTGTACTAGTAACCAAGGAGGCTCATCCCTACCTCATCACAAAGGCTTTTTGAATTATATACACCCATGATTACCACTGAAGTTATAAAAATTGCCTGGTTTTGTCAGATAAAAACTAGACTATAGTAATATGTGCGTTGAATTGTATTATGTTATTTATACTTTTCTGTTCATACTTTTAATATTCTGGGTAAATGTGCCTTGTATGGACATTTTCAGCTGTTTAAAGTTGTATGGAAACATCCTAAGGTGCCCCAATGGACTATTTTGATATACTGTTTCAAATCACATGGCCATTTGTCATATTTTCTTAAGCATTTGCAAGAACTAATTTGCCTGTCAGGTCGCTATCGTCTGAGAGCCCGTTGTAGCTCAGAAATCAGCAATATTATTTGAGCAGATTATTTTGTGCAGTATGCGATATTAGGTTAGGCAGAGAATTTTGCATAAAGTTGTAAGCTGTCTAACGTGACAGCCATTTACTTATTAGTTTGAGTAATATATCGAAGGCTGTTCGTTGGGTATGCTGTTAATATTTCTTACACTTTGAAGCTTTTCGTGTGTGTGTGGATCTTTTTAGTTCATGGTGGTGGTGATATTTATGTGTATTACGTGTATTCAAGATTGTTAAGGCTATTCTTAGGCTATGCTGTTGATGTTTCTCCTACATTGTTGCTTTTTCTTTGTCTGTGGATCTTTTGGGGTGTTTTTGATGATGTTGGTGTCTGTCAGAATAGGTTATTGTGGTTTGTGAGAGAGAGAGAGAGAGAGAGAGAGAGAGAGAGAGAGAGAAGGGTGAAGTGTCTAAATGACAGTGGTTTAATATCAGTGTTGGAGTGAGCAAGGATGTGTGATTAATTCATGGTTTTGTGTGTGTGTGTGTGTTAAAGATTTTGGGATCTCAATGGTGAGTGAATGAGTATGAACCATTTCAGTGGGCTTACAGTTGGTTAGTTTCTCCCTCAGTTGGGTTCTTTCTTTGATTTATGAACTCTGTACATTTCATCCATATGTAAAAAGAAAAATGGATAGGGTGGTGGCGGTGGTGATTGCATAAAAAAAATGGTTACGATGATGATTGAAAAAACTAATTAGTTACAGTGGTGAGGATTAGTCCACGTGGCTGGGCATGGTACTGACAATTCTCCCACATGAAAATCTGCCCATTCTTAACTTCTACCTCAAGTGGCTCTAGCTGGAAATAAAATTGAGAGAGAGAGAAAGAGAGAAATTGGGAGAGACTCTGGTGCCCTTGTGCTAAAAACCATTACAGGCCTCTGACCTCCCCATCACCTATACTGACAGTCTTTCCCTTCACCTTCCCTTCAAGCAGAAAAAATAAATCTTATATGTATTCCTTTGTCAATAGCTAAAAACCTGTTAATTCAAGATTACGCAGCTTTGAAGAATATTTACAACGTAATAGTAAATCTTGCCTTGGTTTGTGGGCCGGTTCTAGGCTCAGGCTCCTGTGTTTTGGCATATCCTCCTCTCCCAGGCCCTGGATAAAATAGATGTAAATTGATTGATGGTGGTGGCTGGAGCTCCATGCTCATCTATACATATGCTCAGAGGACTGACTACAGAAATCCTGGCAGCCTCTAAGATGCATGTTGAAGGATTGTTGTGATAGTGTGGTGCATGTGGTGTGTTGTGGTGTGGGAGGATGCATTACACTGTGGTACATGGGGTGAGTGTTTTGTGATGTGGGAGGAGGCATTGCACTGTGGTACATGTGGTGAGTGTGTTGTGGTAGTGTGGTGCAATAGTATGGTTCATGTGGTGTGTGTTGTGGTGTGGGAGGAGGCATTACACTGTGGTACATGTGGTGAGCATATTGTGGTAGTGGGGTGTGACAGTGTGGTACATGTGATGAGTGTGTTGTGGTGTGGGAGGAGGCATTACACTGTGGGCATAGTGCACTGTTTGTGGGTTGCATTTTGTGTTGACACTGAAGCAGAGAAAGGTGATGGTTTTGTTGGAGTCAGGTTATAATCATTTAACACTAACTTGACACAAATTATCATGTTTATGCAGCATTTTACACATTGCTTAGTGGAAGAAATAGGAAATATTACAGACCTACATTCTTCCTATAGCGTTTCTTCTCGGCAAGCATTATATTTTAGTGCATATGCAGTGTATTCTTACAGCTCAGCATTCATGAGACAGCATAAGGTATTTTTAGACCAAGTAAGAGTACATGAGAGAGAGAGCGTAGGTGTATTCATGTTTCTCTGGGTAGGGTTGTTTCTGAAGAGTGGATGCCTGGTGATGGTTTTTAAGGGTTCCTGTTTGGCTGGAGATTTTTAGATGACTTTAGTGGCTATGTGCAGTCTGAAATAGTAGAAATAAAATGTAAAAAGTGGATGACTACCACATTCATTGGCGGAATGCTGATAGGGTGGGTGGTCGGAGCCGATGACCTGTACTGTGAAATTCCATGTGCTTTTCACATCACAGTTCCTTCTGAATGGGGGTCGTTTAGGTAGCGGGAAAAATAACTGAGATTTGTGTTGGCAGAGGAGGAAGACAGAAGTGTAGTGTTGGGTAGAAGAGGAAGAGGGATGTTGACGATGCACTGCATGTAGTGTTGTAGGTTTTGAATGGCTGTAGTAGCAAGGTAGTGAGTATGTACAAGATTAAAAATTAATAGAAAAAAATGAATTAAATAACAGGGCATAATTAACATTAATGCAGTTCCATTCACATTTCTTTGGATGAAGGTCGCCTTTTAATTAATTTGGGCCATTGGTCAAGTGAGAGCTCTAGTACAACTTCCTCGGTGGTTTTAGTGGCCATATTTTACTCTGATAAAGTGCAGTCAGACTGGAGGGTCAGTTGAACTAGTAACCAAGGAGACTCATTCCTGTCTCATAACTAAGACAAATTTTCATGGGATTGGTCCATTTCTGTCAGATAAAAGTGAACTAACTTACTGTGTTGAGGTACATAGTGAGGCTGGGGGAGGAGGCAACATCATAAGTCTGTGTGAAGGTCTTGTGGTGGTTGTGTGTTGTGTTTTTCTTGATTGAGAGTCCTTTGGTTGTCTTGTGTCTGTGTGTTTAGCCACAAGGGATCTTTAGCATTGAGAACACCAGCTGGTATTGCATTGGTGTTGGTGTGGAGTGGGAGTGTCATGGAGCTGACAGTTACAAAGCACTTATGTAGAGAAAAATGTGAGATACTCTGGATTCCAGAGGCATAAATGGTCAGTGATTGAGCATCTGGCTCTCTTCACTGGACATGGCCTGGTTATATCAGTGCCATCACATGAAGGTGTCTCCCGAGCACCACATTTGTGTAGCAACTGGGTGCAGAAGGTGAGAAATGTGAACGTAGAAGGTAGGGTTGAGATATGCAGACTGAAAAAGACCTGGGATGAGGTCATATTATGTGACCTCAGGGATAAGGAACTGAATGGGGAGGCTGTCAGAGATCAAGCAGCCTTTAGGTGTCCAAGGCCAATGCACGCATGTTGCAGCCTTTATAAACGACATGATACAGACGTTACGAAAACACCGAACTGCTTCTACAGGCCCATCATATTCTCTGAATTTCAAGTTATATATTGCAGCACCTTTGTATATATATATATATATATATATATATATATATATATATATATATTATTAAAACTTATCATCTGAGATCTAAAGGCACATTTTCCACACTTATTACAAACTGAATATGCATAAGTTGTGAGTTTCGTTTGTGTATAATGCCAGCAAAAAGTAAATCCTCATTTAATAATTTCTATATCTTCCTGTAAATTGCTGATATGTGAACGTTGGTTGAAGTTAGGGTTAGGACCCAGGAAGAGGGGATTTTTCTCAAGCATTTAAGGATCATAATCAAGACAGCAAGTAAGTAACAAGATATTTATTACTGCCTAATTTAAATTAGTAATATTTGTAAATGAATTAACCTTAATCTTTCACAACACACTTCTGAGATTAAGAATTATGTGAGAAGTGATTGTGTTTTGACTAACAGATTATGAGAGAAACTGTGCTTAGTGAAAGTATCTTAAATGAGGAATTACTAATAGGAGTTTCGCAGTTACCGGTATTTATTATTATTATTTTACTCTAACAAGCAATTCCTGAAGCTTCAACTAATGGTACTTCTTGTCAGCATTATACTTCAAATGTATACTGGAGTACTTTTTTCTGTGTTTTAGTGTTTCTTGTAGTTATGTATTGTATTAGGCACCCTCCCTCTTTCCGCTCCCTCCTCTTCTTTTCTTTTTCCCCCTTCCTCTTCATTTCTTCATCTTTCCTCCTCCTCCTCCTCCTCACCCTACCTTGCATCCAACCTTCCTACCACCACCACCTGTTCACCACCCTGCAACCCGCCTAACCACCACCACAACCACCATCACTGCCCTGCAACCCACCCTACCACTTACAGCCCCCTGCAACCCACCCTACCACTTACAGCCCCCTGCAACCCACCCTACCACTTACAGCCCCCTGCAACCCACCCTACCACTTACAGCCCCCTGCAACCCACCCTACCACTTACAGCCCCCTGCAACCCACCCTACCACTTACACCCCCCTGCAACCCACCCTACCACTTACAGCCCCCTGCAACCCACCCTACCACTTACAGCCCCCTGCAACCCACCCTACCACTTACAGCCCCCTGCAACCCACCCTACCACTTACACCCCCCTGCAACCCACCCTACCACTTACACCCCCCTGCAACCCACCCTACCACTTACAGCCCCCTGCAACCCACCCTACCACTTACAGCCCCCTGCTCTGCTATCTTTCCTGTCCTGCCCTTCTCCCTCCCGGTCTTCTGCCCTGCCCTGCCCACTACCTTTCTCCTTTCCCTCTACTCTGCCTTGTCCTTTGTTGCATCTTTGCCTTACACTGCACCCTTTCCCTGCATTGTTGCCTTGCCATGCCCTCCCCTGCACCTTTACTGTGCCCTGCCATCTATACTATTCTTGCCTTGTGTCTTGTCCTGCCATCTCTGCTATGTTCTGCTGTTCTTCCCTTGCTGTTTCCTGCTCTGCCATCTTTGCTATGTTCTGCTGTTCTTCCCTTGCTGTGTCTTGCCCTGCCATCTCTGCTATGTTCTGTTATTATTGCTTTGTGTCCTGTCTTGTCCTATTCTTGACCTGCCATGCTTTCCATCCTCTGCACTCTCCTTCCCTTCCTTGCCTTACCTCTTGTGTAAATTGTGTATTTTTTTTATATATTTTTCATATATAATTTCAGTGTCTTAGTTTCTATAATTATCAAACTACAAGCAGAGTTATTGTATCTTTCTGAATGTATGTTCATGCTCAGGTCTTTCATAATCATAAGTCCTGTTTCATGTGTTGTGAGGACTCATAATTTTCCAAGTCCAGTTGCTGATAAGTTCAAAATTTGTCAAAGTTCAAAAATTTCTATATGTTCATGAACAATCGGCTTTTCCATATATAGTACGAAGTGATCTCTCCTTCGTACTATTTATGTCTGTTGAATTCTTTTTCTAATATTTTTCTAAGTCCACATTTATATATATACATACAAGTGATGTACAAAGAAGGTATAGAATAAAGACATAGTAGTATAAGACATTTGTTTTATTTCCACTAGGTATACACAAGAGTGGTGGATGTGGGAAAAAAAAACTATCTCGATAAATGGGCCAGAGAAATAAGGACTGGCAACTCAAGGTGTGAGGTTGCCAGTCAGTATTTTCTTGGCCCATTTATCGAGATAGGTTCGGCGCGCTTCCCCAAGATGCTTCCAGGAGCGTGCCCTGCTCATCACTTTGTATATGCCATGTCTCGTATTGCTCTACCCAGCCATAAGCTGAGTAGAGCTATACAAAGAAACATGGCAATCAACAAAGGATGAGAAGGGCTTTGTTAACATGCATTGATTACTAAACACATTGTGCACCTTGTGTTTGCATTAATGCATGTTAAAGATGTACACAAAAATCACGAAAGCCAAAATGGCATATCAAAGGACTGACTACGGACAAGTAACCTCTTCAGTACAAGGACATTTTATGCTTGCTGACACCGCACAATTTTACTCAGCTTAAGGTGACATACTGAAGGGGTAGGGGAGGGGAGGACATGGCACACATGGGAGCGCACGTATGGGTATAGCAAGGGGATGACTTCATCCTGGAGGGGTAGCGCAGGTATGTGAGGCCACAGCCAGGAGCAGAGGGCAGGGATGGTGCAAGAACTCCTTCCTAAGCTGAATAAAATAGTGTGGCAGCATCAAGAATAAACCTTAATAAAATGTGGGATGTAGCAACAATAACTTGGTTCAAGACATCACGGTACTGAAAGGGTTCAAAGATACTAACATGCACTGGTGGTGATGCATGCTAAATATCAATCAACAAAATCACATTATACTGAACCTAACAATTTTATACTCTACACTGTAATTTGGCCCAATTTCTCTTTCTTTTCCAGCTGTCACATAACTTGTGGCAAAGAAAGGCAATGCTAGGGCTCAAAATCCTTTCACAGTGTTTGTGACCAGCATCAATTTTTCAGACTATTACAACTCATAATTCAGGCGGTGAAAATATTTAAATTTTTGGCCAAGTTAAGTGTTCCAACTATAATTTCAGCAAATAAATCTTTTAAAATATATTACTCACGGCCATATTCCTATAACTGAAAATGTGTAGGTGTGGACAAGCTCTCTCTCTCTCTACCTATAGCCAGATTCACTAATCCTGTAGGGGTACAAATTCCCTCCCTCCGACTTACAGCCCTCTCTTTCATATACCTCCTCATTACATGCCTCCATCTCATCCTCAATTTCTCCCCCCTCCCTCTTGCCTCAATCACAAACTCAAGTCACCTACGCTCCATTCCCCAAAATAACACTCCCCCTCTCTCTAATGTATATCCCTTCACTCCATCCCTCAGTCTCCTCCCTGCCTCTTCCCTCACCTCCACTTCTAGTTAGTCTCACTTTCCATCCCCCCAACTTCCACTAGCTTCTCTCCCATACCTCTACTACATCCCTCCATCTCATCCTGTCTCCCCCTCCACCTCACACACACACACTCCTAGATAATTTTCTCTCCCCATCATCTCCATATCATCCTCAGTCTCCCATTTCTAATTCTGATCTCTTTCTGACTACACTAATATGTGGAATGCAGGCATATCAACCAAAAACAGGTCTTCCTTAATACGACACCTGCACTCCAGTGATAAAAAATATGGCCATACAAGTAAGTAATATATTTTACAAGTAATGAAGCAATATTTCTTGCCTTTAGGACTCTGTTCCTTAAAAAAAAAAAAAAAAAAAAAAAAAGTGGCTTATGCATTTATGAACAGCCTCCTACAGTTTACACCCCATAGTAATTTCTTGATCATATAATAAATAGACATGCTATGCAACTTAACCGATATGGGCTGAACTTTAACTTTATCGCTCATGCTCTAGTGCAAGTAAGTAACTAATAAAGTAATGTACGGTAGGTACGAAATCAGTATGCTGTTCCTGGCCTACCCAGCCATTTCATCCCCAGGCAAGTGGTCTTTATGTCCAACATGACTGATGAACACTACAGCAAATATCATTTAGCCAACGTTGTTCTCACAAGGATTTAAATAAATATTTTATGCAAGGAAGAAGGAACCAAATGCTTGAAAGCGTAAAACACTGTTCCCTCCAACAAAAAAATAAGAGCCAAATTCAAGAGTCACTCCTTGTGAGATGCCTGGACACAGCATTTAAAAGACTGGAGGGTCATAGGCAGTAGGAAGTGAAGAGGAAGGCAGTTCCAGAATTGACCTGTTGCATACATGAAGGAATGGGAGTAATGGTTAACTCCTGCATCACAGAGCTGGGCAAAAAAGGGACGAGAGTTGCAAGCAGACGTTTTAGAGAAGCACTGACCAGTGACGTACGGTTGCAATAAAAATGAGAAAAACTGGCACGCTGCATCACTATGTGCCACTAAAGCAAAATGTCTAGGTTTAAAAAAAAAAAAAAAAAAAATTCCTGCACCAGGACCATGGAATTTTTTTAGTTGCCGTTCTCAGGTTACGTGTTTAGTATTTTGACTGTCACAAAAATACTTCACTCATTGGCAAAACTGACAAGATTTTAAAAAGCACGAGTAATTTTACTACCCCCAAAATATCAGAAATTCTACAACGGCCTTGTCAAAATCATGCTGTTTTTCATATTACAGAAGTCTTAAAGGCAAATGTATATCACACTAAACAGATTATTAAACCATTTGTATAAAAATCATTTATTGGAATAAAAAAAATATTTTATGGTCAAGACATATAAATATACAAGTAATGGATGTGGGATCATGAGGGTCGCAATATACTAAAATCTACACTAGTGAAAAACTGTTGAAAAGTCAAAGGGTCTGACTAATTGAATGGCTAAGAAATGCTCCCACACACACAAATACAGACAGTGCATATACAGATGTCCTTTAAAGTCACAATTATGGCCTAATTACACTAAAGTCTACTGTACAGTTTTCCTTCCATCCAACTGCTAATGAAAAATTTGTACCCTGCTTAAGTTTTATAGGTACACTTTCAATGGCAGGACTTGTAAAAAAAAAAAAAAGAAGGGGGGAGGGGATTGCATTGCTTGATGATCCTTAGTTATGAGGTATGAATCAGTCTTCCTGGTTACTTTCTTTAGTTTTGTACTGCTTACGAAAGCCTCCAATATGCTTGCATGAGTTGGCCTTGATCTCCTAATGACAACTCTCCATGCTAATCAATCTCTGGCAGTCTCCCTGTTCAGTCCCATATCCCAGAGGTCTCACTATGACGTCATCCCGGGTTTTTTGATCTGCCTCTCAACCCCACGTTAAACAGTCACCTCTCACTCTCCAAATGTCCAAACCATCTCCATCTACCTCTCCTCATCACTACACCAATACATTCATGTCCCATCCTTCCTCTCAAATTGCAATCCTAACACCCCCCAAGGCCTGTCATTCAAGGATGTATACAAATCTAACTGTCATTTCTGTCCGTTTGAGCCTATGAACATCCTCTTCCTTCTCTACCCAGGTCTCACCACCATACAGCATTCCACTCCTAACATGCCACATACAAAGATACCTTAGCATTTAGCAGTGAGGGAGAGTCCATTCAAGGTCTGGAGGCAACAGCTCCCCGAGCTTCCTACAACCACTCCTCATCCTGGTCACACACACACACACACACACACACCAGCAAGATCAACCCTTTAATGCTTGGCTATCTCAACACACCACACACATCAAATCACCAGTTTTTGCAGTCTGCCTCTGATACCATTACATCTGTTTATGTAACCACTTATCACAAACACTGACCAAGATGCAGTTACTTCCCACACCCATGTAGCAAACCGCACATGGCCACACTCCCTCTGCTTTGGCATAGTGCCACCAGCCCTAGATATCATCACTTATGTTTACTAGTCATGTCAACCCTCCAATCTGACTACACACTGTCATAAACTGAGACAAAAAGGAATAGGGATCTGTCAGGGTTGAAAACATACTATAACAATGAAATTTTTTGGGCAACGGAGAGGGTTGCCTTCATGAGGTGGCACTGACTCCTTGGTTAACAGTCATATCAAAATGGTACAGCAACTGACTTTACTAGGGTGGGAGACTTGCTTTCATGTGTCTCCTTGGTTACTAGTCCCTCAGGTGGTAGGTGATGGTTATCATTCACTCACTTTATATACAGTGCAACCTCAAAAATTCAAAGTTCTTATGTCCACAAACTATTCCAACTTTTGAAAAATATGAATTTTTGATAAGCCTTTCTCTGGCTATCTGACACTTCTCATAGTTTATTTATGCTTTTGACACGAGCATTATTGTATGGGTTTAGCTTGCTTCGGCCATCCTATTTCCCAATATTTATAACACCACCATTTTTCTCATCTCAGTTCAAGGTAATGATAATTATCAGTACAATACTCATTACAAACCATACAGTAAAGTGATTTTTCTTGCACATTTCTTTCCTCACCTTGTGTATGCCCACTTGTTTTAAAACACTTTACAGTTGTGTTTATATTCAACATCGATCAATAACTTGCAAGGGGCACTTTTGCATTCATTTACTCATGTAGAACTACCACAGCACTATACATGAATATTTACACCTTTCAGCAACCATCATCCACCCGATGTGATGCTGTCAATTTCTTCCTTCACCTTTTTTCTCTGTCTGCCTTCCTCTCTTCCTATTTCTCCCATCTTTCCTGTCACTTTTTACTACTCATCTTTCCTTTTCAGGTGGCTTGACATGAGTGACAACCCTAATGGTTTCCTGTGAGCCAGGAAACAATTTACAATGCTGGGAGGCAACCATATAACCAACCTATACGTGTTCCCCACGTCACCACGTGGGTTCGTAGAGGGTTAGTGCCCCTACCCATAAAACTAACTCAAAGTCAAACTGCCATCCCTTACCTGATTATGGCATCTGGCTATAGACCAACATAGCCCACCACCTTGTGTTGTGTAGCAGGTGATCAGACGACTGTTTATATTTTAGCCTACAGCCTGACCAATGTTGTGTGATGCTAACACTTCACGTATTGTGCAATGCTCACTCACAGAATGCTTAGTTTTTTCAATGATGTATTTAATGATAGTGTACATGTACGGTATGTCTGCATTATTTTAATATTGCAAAAATATTGCAATCTGATGCAATACGTGAGTACACCGGATGTGTGTGAAACGAACGGAAAAGATGGAGGTTTATGAAGGCCTATACTCAAATATACAGTAGATTGTATACCGGTTTAACAGTGATATAAATCATCCAAAAATTATATTAAAATACTGCTGCCAACCAACAATCATGCTTATGTTAAAAATTAGTAAAATTCCTTAGTGGATTACGTCTGATAAGTGTTCTGTGGTGTAGTTATGAGATATTTACCATTATTTCGCTCAAAACTCTTCATCACCCTAATCTGTATTGTAAAACCATACTGTTATGTTTAACGCGACCACTGTCTTTGAGAACATCTGCAGAGAGTTATTTGCTCTAGTTTCTGTTGATACAGAACTGAATGCATTCAGTTTTTGGTCATACACCGTTGTTCCCATCACTACACATACAAACACACACTGTGTACTTGTGGCTGGATTGTTATGTTGCATACGTTACTGTTCACAGCACTTCACCGACCAGTAAAGCCAAAACACCATTTTCAAGCCTCAAGTATGGTGAAATTTGATAATGAAAGAATCGAGTTTCTTAACCACAAAGAGGAAAGAAAACTTACGGGCGACCAGATGCTTAATATTAAGGTTCTCAATACTAGATAAATGTAGCTGGCAATTTTTTATGCAAGAGTCTGGATCATGGGAAATCAAAACTACAGATTTATTAAATTATGGTACCATATTTGAACTTTTCATGTTTCCAGCCTTTCGAGGTTCAAAGCTTCAATGTTGCACTGTAGTACTGCCTACTTCCTTTGACTACCATTGTTTCTGTTCTCTCCCTACTTCTCCCTTTCTTTCTTGTCATTTTTTCCCCTTTCCACTTTGGGTGGTTCTACACCGGGTGCAAGCTTAATGTTTTCCTCCAACCCTGTAAACCATTTACAATGCTGGGCAATAACCATATAACGGGGTGATGTGGCGCCTGCCATTGTGCCCGTGTTAACTAGGTGGGGAGACGTAAATGAGGCACCCATCCAAGAACCAAACTTCCACAATTTTCATCGGACCTCACTGTTGCAGGACACTGTTAATCGCAAGGGAAATTGTGTTCACTGTGTGGGGTGACCCTGCAAGTGGCTGTCGCTTGCCTGTGGTTGATAGGTTTGCTTGGCTAGACAGACTCATATTGATCAACAACTAGTTCAATGCACAATCCCATTAAACAAAACATCCTTCAGTTTCCTCCCTAAGGATAATGGCGGACTACAAGAATCTCCTTCATTACTAGTCATACCTCCGTATCCTACCATAAAGGAAAATGGTGGACTACGAGATACGGGCAAATTCAGTATGCAGACCACCTTGTTCATGCTTAGATAAGCCTGGAGACAAAAGAATTCAGCACTTCTACATGACTAGCATATACATGAGCCTGGGGAAAATGAGTAAACTACAGTGATTGGGGAGGAGGGGGGGGGGAATCAACGGCACTTCGTGACTGCATAAACAAGGACTTTCTGTATATACAACTACAGTTCTTTCACTTTAACTTGGCCAAGATTTATCATTTGGCAGCTTACTTATTTCAGTAAAAAAAAAAAATGTGGGGGGGCTCAACATCCTTTCCAAAGCACTTCATGACTAGCATAACTAATTTTAATCTGTAATAACTAAACATAGGATTCAAAGATGGGAATTCTAGGCCAAAATTAAACCCGTCCCACAGCACTTCGTGACTTGAATAGTCATTTTAGGCCAAGTTAAAGCAAAAAGAGAGATGCAGTTTTAACACATTACCAATCTTCTTGGAACAATGAGCATTTTTCTTCACACATCTGGCTTGATCTTGCTGTCTTGATATCTTCAACCATCTTAGATGTCAACTTACCTCCTGCAAATATTGAAAGATATTAGATGGTTTGTTTTCATCTGACGGAAATGAATCACTACCAAAACTGAAATACTAAGCTGTGGTTGCTGAGGCACCTGGCACCCAAGCAGTAGCTCACCAGACACCCAATCCCACTGGACTAATAAGCACCCAAACCCTCTAGGACATCAGGCACCTCAATCCACTAGACCACCAAGCACCCCAACCCATTGGACCAACAGACACCTAAACCCATTAACCTAATCTAAACACACACACCACACATACACACAAACGTATTCAAACCCCTGTTAATTGGATCACCTAAACAAGATCAGAAGCCTCAATTCCATACCTAAAGAAGAAAAGACTATTTGCTCAGACTCCTGTAGCCAATTTTTTGTTTGTGAAATTGTTCTCTTGGAATACCTACTTATGTGAAGGTACAAACAGACTGACAAATGAGGAAGTGAAGGAGCATTGTGGTGTGGATGTGATAGAAAGTGTTAGGTGGAATACATTGAGGTGGTTTGGCGATGTGGAGAGGATGGAGAGCGAGAGACTAACGAGGAGAGCATGTGAGACAGGTGGAGGGGGAAGCTGAGGATGAGATGGAGTGGAGAGGTATATGAGAGAGGGGGGTGTGAGCTGGGAGGAGGGCAGTGATATGATATGGCAGGGGACAGGGCGACGTGGAGATTTGTTTGTGGCCACCCCTTACAAGATTGAGGCATCTGCCAATAGATAGACCTCCTTTTGGTCAAAACTGAGAATTGCCACAAATCAGCTGGTGCAACAGATGACATATCAAGATTCAAATTGTTTAAGCTAAGCAATTTTGTATTTAAGAAAATTGCTGAGAACTCTCCATAATCATATATTGAAGCTTTCCTTTGAGAGGGAAAAAAACAAAAATCTCCAGGTGCTGAGATTGTCAGGCGTGAAAGGATTGGACTTGCTGGTAAGTCTCGAGTGTGTGGAAGGAGTTTTGTTATTTGCGAGACATGTTATGTGCTGAAGCTCTGTGGCTACAGTGAGGAGCGGTTGGAAGAAGGTCAAGCAGCTTTTGCATCTGACATTGAGAGGACTCTCCCTTCGTGCTAAGGGTTCTATGTATGCGGCATGTGTTAGGCGTGTAATGCTGTATGGTAGTGAGACCTGGGCAGTTAAGGAAGAGGATATTTGCATGCTCAAACTTACAGAAACAACGATTAGGTGATGTGCAGTGGAGAGGATGGAAATTGGGTGCAGAAAGTGAGAAGTGTTAAAGTTACATGTAGGGTTGTGAGAGGCAGACCGAAAAAGACTTGGGACGTGGTCATTGAGTGTGACCTCAGGGATAACGGACTGAGCAGGGAGGCCGCCAGAGATCAAGCAGCATGGAGAGTCACCATTTGGTGACCAAGGCCGACACATGCATGTTGGAGCCTTCAAAAATGAGAAGAAACGAAACGTACTACTTATAGTCCTGTTGGCTTCATCACAGGTGAAAAGGTCTAATACTCCAAAGCACTTCCAGCTGAACCACCTTAACCCACCAGACATCTATAGTAAACACAGTAGCAAACCCCCACTTAAGTTCCAAACATATACAGTACAATGGGAGCACCTTAACCCACTACACAACGTTGGCAATGATGATGGCCAAATTTTTAAGGCAGGCAAATACTGTACACCTAAACATAATCCACCATACTCCCTGTGCTTTATATCTATCTATAGCTACTAAAGTAAGCCTGAGACTATTTTAAAACTTGGATTACAAAAAGTTAGAACAATATTTAAAAAACCTTTAAAAACAAAAATTTAAGTCAAGATCCACTTGCTGAAAGATGTCTGTACACTGCATTAAAAAATGTCACTGGCAAAGGGAAAGTAATTGACAGTAATTTTTCAGTCGCTGATGGAAGGAAACTATTTACAGTTACTGGTAAAAGGAAACATCTACAGTTACAGGCAGGAGAAACAGTCACATGGAGAAACAGTAACACAAATTTAAACATACTTGTAATTCCATAACTCCCCTAGCACCTCTTCCCAAGTGATTTTTTTTTCGTTTTATTCTTTCTCCTACCAGGCATTTTACGACTTTGGGAGGACCTACAGTTCCGATGGGCTCTCCTAGTATATCTTCAACAGTGGCAGCTATTGAGCTGCAGTTTTTAAACAGGACAATGAAGACTTTCAATAACTGCTTTACATCCATATCCACACCATCCTGCAAGGTATGATCACAAAACTGCATAAATGAACACAATCTCCATTAGAACCACTCACTCCCAGTTTAGAAGCTTTTCTAACTAGATCACTACATTCTACCCTACAAACGGCTCCATTTTAACACCAGACATTGCTACTATCACCTCTCTACAACAGCAAAATGAAACCTTTTACAAAAGACCAATTTGCACTTCATGGGAAGGAGCTAGGGCTACCAATTTTGCTACGCTGGTTAATTTGAGTCCATTCAAAAACTTAAGTCTCTAACTGACCAGTTTAAATTTGACATTTCATATTTTTTTAAACCAGGAAATCTGTGGTTTGCTTTCCTTTTGTGTCAGGTGGGTGGACCTAAAAGGGAGGCAACACTCAAGAGAAAACCTCAAAAGCGTCTCACCTTTTTAGAAGCCAGTCGACTACCTCCCTGGAACGATCAGTGGCTAAGGTACTTGTGGTGGTCTTGACTGGAAGTTGTGGTCTTGGGAAGCTGGAATACGATAAATTTCTTACCCACCTATTTTTATGCTATCAGATATACAAAATTTAGTTTCCGGATCATTGCTAACCTTGCTCTAAATATTCAACACTAAGCACATTAGGCTTAACTTGTAAGCAGTTCTAAAATCTGCTTCCATATTGCTAAAATGTAGTGCTGCCTACTTCTTTCCTCCCATTTATTATTCTATTTGTCAGCCCTCTTCTTACTTCCCTCTCTGTTCTTCCTGTCACATTACTTGCTGCTTCAGGTGGTTCTGCAGAATGCAGAAGCCTAATAGTATCCTTTAACTCAGGCAACCAATGACAGTGCTGAGTAGTAACCATACAGCTAAATTACGAGGTTATGTGGAGCCTCGTATGGCGTACCTCTCAACTAGCATTTTAATTTTTACTTTAAGACTTAAGGCCGCTGCATCAAACGAGCCAAATGTTAGGGAAAAAAATCCTAGGTTAATATTGCAATTTTTCCATCTTTATCCGAGACACTATCTTCAATACTAAATCATGGTAACAGGAAAATTAAGTTTCAAGAGGTAAGAACGAATCCTTGGAGAATATTAACCCCCCCCCAGCCTCCAATTGCCATAGGAAACATCTGTTGTTGGAGTGAGTCTCCTTGGTTGCTAGTAAAGACCCTCCAGTCTCCAAATAATTGTTACAGAAAATTTAATGTCCAAGAACGAGTCTCCTAGTCGAAACCCACCAGTCTTAAATAACTGCTATAGGATATATGATTTAGAAATGGGTCTCCCTGGTTGCAAATCCCTCCAGTCTCCAAATTGCTGCAGGATATATGGCTAATGTAGGAGTGAGTCTCCTTAGCTGCTTCCTTGTCAAAACTCTCCAAACAGTAGTCAGCTGAACTTACAAGAAAAAAAAAAAAAAAATACCTGAAAAGCCTTCGTCGCTGGTTCAAACACCCGTCTTCTTGGTAGCTTGTATCCAAACACTCCTGTATCTTCAATCCCAACTGCAGTCTTTTTGGTAGAATCCTATGCACTGAAAAGCAAAACGAAATTTTAAAAAATAACACGACTATTAGAACTTACAGGTTAACCAAATAAAGTACTATGAAAACCCAGGCATAAAGATGACATCCTAACCTAAAATGACAAATTTAATGGAAAACCCAATGCCACGTCCACTATGCATTCTATTACCAGACCACTGCAATTAAAAAAAATATATAGCTCATAAATCCAAACTATCTTCAATATAAAAGGCTGACGAAAAATATCAAAAGCAATTTTTTTTTTTTTTTTTTTCCTGATGCTACTACCATCGCCATCTTGAATGTCCACCTATGACATTAACATTAAATATGCTCCTATTCACGAAAAGATGTTATGGAAAGTATTATGGACCAAATACCGTCTTCTGCCATGGTGAGGAAAATTAAGTTGCAAAACGAGGAAATTCAAGTGAAACAACCATATGGGACAAAGACCTAAAAAGTCCGAACGCCGCCGGAAAAAATATACAATTTAACGAACTTCACAAAGTCAAAGTGTTCAACAGCATGAAAGTAAGACAAGTTTATGACACTAAAGACGCGTAAAACAAAACTTACTTACCCAAAGTATCTGACACCCAACCCCCAACTCTGCCCAACTCGAATTAAAGCAGGTGGACGGTCGGACCACACGCTGAACCCCCCCAACCCCAACCCCCAAATTCCTCTTCTCTCCATTCCCTCCACATCTCCCTCCTCCCCCCCTCATCTTTGGCTCTTCGACGCCTTTATGTGGTTTTCGTCTTTATATATATATATATATATATATATATATATATATATATATATATATATATATATATATATATATATGGATGTAAGTACGGTCTTCGTTCATGTAGGCTATGTGTTTGTACGTATGTATAATTCAACTGCTCATGATTAGTGTCAATAGGATATGACTGCCTGTACGTACGTACCTTCGCCTTTTTGGGATATGCGATACTTACATATAACAGGTGTGTGCATATGTATGAAAAAAGATTATTTTAATCCGAATCTCAGTCTACTGTAGGTCGGTAGTTTCCCTCAAACCCCCTCCTCCTTTCCGACCCCCACTTACTTCCCTCCTCCTCCTCTCCTTCCCCCACTTCCTTCCCTCCTCGTTCTCTCTGACCCCCCGCCTCCTTTCCTCCTCCTCCCCTCCCCCTCCTTCTCTCCATCCCCCACCTCGTTCCCCCTCTTCCGTCCCTCATTCCCTGCATTACCCCCTTATTCCTCCTCGCCTCTCTCCCTCCCTCGATCCTACCTCTTTCCCTTCACAAATAGCCGGTAGAAATTCCTTTACCTCCATTTCTCCATCTCTTCATTTCCACCACCCCCTCCACCATCCCTCATCCTACCATTCACTGGGTTATAGAACATTCTAAAACAAACCCTTTTCTTTCCTTTCCCGTAATTCTTTTAACTTAACTATAACCCCCCATTGCAGGTGACGTACATTTAGGTTCATTCCCCCTTCTACCAGATGCTTATATTCAATTCAGGAAGGATTAATTTAGGTGATTTATCAAAGCTATGTCTATATTCCCACGTTCGAAAATTCAATAGCTGAATAAAATTATATGAAGTTTGCTTTAATGAAACGGACTACATAATAGTTCTTACTATTCCTGCTGCTGTTTCTACCACTACTATTACTGCTGCTGCTGTTTCTGCTACTACAACTACAACTAGTATTACTACTGCTGCTGTTGCTACTGCTACTACTACTATTGTTGTTGCTACTGCTGCTTCTGCTATTACTTTTGCTGCTGCTGTTTCTAACACTACTGTTGTTGCTGCCGGTTTCTACTACTGCTACTGTTGCTGCTGCTCCTGCTGCTACTATTATATTACTACTACTACCTCTGCTGCTACTACTACTACTGTGACTACTGGTTATGTTGCTGTTGCTCCTGGTCCTCCTCCTCCTAATACTGCAAGTTCTGCTGCTGCTGCTGCTGCTGCTACAACTATTACGACTACCATACTACTACTGCTACTACTACTACTACTACTACTAATAATAATAATGATGATGATGATACTACTACAGTAATGTGACCAAGACCGACGCATGCAAGCATGTTGGAGCCTTCAAAAACGAAACGAAACGAATAATAATAATAATAATAATGATAATAATAACAATAATAATAATGCTAGTGCAAACACTATTACCTCTGCTGCTGCTGATGCTACTACTTCTACTATAGCTGCTGCTGCAAATAATAATAATAATAATAATCTGTCTATTGCCAGACACCATAATCCCCTAAGGGGTGGCATAAGAGTTGTTTTACAGGGAGGGGCACTAACCCTCACCCAACCCACTCGTTGACAAGCAGGGAACATGTATAGGTTGGTTGTGAGGTTACCACCCAGCGTTGTAAATGGTTTCCTGGCTCACAGGAAACCATTAGGCTTGTCACTCCATGTAAAGCCACCTGAAAAGGGAAGAAGAGTAATAAAAGGCGACAAGAAAGATGGGAGGATAGGAAGAGAGGGCACACACAGAAAAAGAAAGATAAAGGTGAAGGAAAAAGTAGGCAGCACTACATCAAGTGAGTGGATGATGGTCGCCACCACCTACCACCGAATGTGAGATACTGTACCTTAATACCTGTACATTATTCTTGGGCTAGTTGTAATTTAATAAAAAATATATTATCATGTGTTCAATACTCGAACATTATGGAGTTACATTTACTAATGACCATATGGATTAATTCATACTTTTTAACACTAGGCTTTATTCACTCTCAGTCGAACATAACTGTCTGATGTTAACTCAGGTAAAATAGCTGACATAACCACGGCAGAGATAATATTGAGCAAAAGCACAATTATGCTTCCTCATACCTGTGTATTACAGGATGTTGTATTGAATCGCTTTGGCAGAAAGGCTCATATAAAAGTCTTAGTTATTCATTCTAATATGTATTTACTATTCTTTCACTCACACTAACATGCACACTCTGACTAGAACTGAAATGACAGTCACTGCATAAGGAACAGCAAGAATCTTCAGAGAAAAATCTTTTGATGCAAAAATATGCAACATATTTCAGAACCACAGCAAAGGATTACATAACATAAAGTTAACTAAAATAGTACAGTGTTTTTTGCATGTTTATCTTCCAACAGTAAAAATCAATATTAAAAAAAACATAAGCACTCTGGAATGTTCTGACTGTGATTTTTTTTTTTTTTTTTTTTTTTCATTTTAAAGGGATTGATAACTGGCAATAATATGTAGTTCAAAGAGCCTGAATGTGGCTGACTGAGGAAAAATAAGCTACACAAATTGCTGATTTATGTGAGATCAGTGCTAGGTTAGCTTGCTACTGAAATGGAATACAAAATGATTCTTACTCTCATGCAGGCATTACTAAGTGCTCTGTTGTGTGGTACAAGGTGCCTATTGAAGGCTGCTATATGCTACTTTATACAGCATGTGTTACAGTCCACGGCAAGAAGCATCAAACCTTTCAGTTCAATGACATCCTCTTAGTTCATTCTTGCTACCTTCAAATGAGTTTATTCAACTTTAAACAGACTTTTCAATTGGAGGGGTCAAATATAACCTAACCCCTAAAGATCAGCTATATCAATGATAAAATTCCCCCCCCTCCCTTTATTTCCCAATTTTCTTTAACTCCACTAAACATGATGGCTCACCTGTCACTAGTCAGTCTTAACTGAGGCCACACACTGTAAGGTTGGCCTACTTTGTCTGTTAGGTCTCACAGACTCTCTGGTTTCCAGTTTTTTATCTATTTTATTTATTTATTTATTTTTTTGCTGCAATTGTAGGGTACTAAAAGCTACAGAAGGTCTTCTGGATGCCTACTGATAGACAGAAAACGTAGTTTTTTTTTGTAGCTTTTTAAAACAAAACATCCACTAAAGAAAAGTTAAAAAAGATCACGATTTTGTAAACTGTTTAAGGGTTAATTAAATCCCTCAGTTTTGGAAGTGTGTTTCTGGATGCAATGATTTTGTGCCAGTGTTGAAGTCCACCATCCTCCTTGTGGAGATATCTATATGAAGAAATAAAAATACTTATCAAAACCATAGGAATACAAGAAGTACACAATTCATCACTTCTGCTCGATACATTTCACTCCTGAATCTGAGTTGCAACATCCCCCTCCACAAAGAAATAAGAAAATAAACAACTGCCCAACACAGCACAGAATCTCTCGGCAAGATCTACAGTATATTGCAACATCTTTCCTCCTCCACCCAACACTTCACTTCACAAACACATATATAAACACACTAAACAAACAGCCACCAAGCCACTGAAAACCTCTGGCCAAACAGTATCTTTCATGAATCACTACCAGACATCCACTCCTCAGAAAAAACTCTACCCAGTGAGACACAAATGCATTGAGTCAGACTGTAATGTATCAACATGAAAATCACAATTTACTAAGCCCAAGTGCAATGCTGTGCCCTATACCACAACACACTCACCTCATGCACCACACAATCACAACTGAGACAATCCTTCAATATAATCACAACAAAAGATCTCTGGGAGTGCCCAGTTGAAGTGACTAGTTTCCTGTGGTTCACAGGGTTCACATCCACTTGAAAGTGTGGATGCAACAGCAACAATAACACCAACAACAGCTAGAAGTTCCCCCAAAGTTGAATAAAACCATTCACAAATAGCAAGAATACAAAATTACAGCACTGGTTTGAATGAATTGCAATGTTTAAACATATTTAGTGATGAATCACTGGTAAGTCAAAATTCACTTGAAGCCCACAAAAATCTTACAAGGAATGTATGAAACCATTACTTGTAACGTGATTCTTTCCCCTGGTCTGTATAGTGATGCTATATGATGATAAACACCTCTGAATGTCAACTGAATCTGGGAAAATGAATGCATAAAGTCTTCTTCTGTCAAGAAAAACTTACAAATTACAAGGTATAAAACAAATAAGATAAATACTGTATATACAAAACTTCTATCAGTGAGAACATCCAAATGTCATAATATTATATACATTATACTTTTCAGTTATAGATTATATACAATTGTAGGTCTGCAATAAAAAGTTCTACACTCCTACTTCACAAGTTCTAACATGAATCATGTATATGCTGTGTACTATAAACTATATCATATTCCAGTACACTTGAGACAGTGAGATCAATGCTGTGTCTTCTATGGCAGAACAGATACATTTATTTCAATTCAACAAGAACCTGTGCTCCTGATTTGCATTACATGTAAGAGTAAGCTTTAAAAAAAAAAGAAAAAAAAACCACATACAGTACACACTCTATTACATACACTATAAAATGTTGAGAACTGTGGTATACGATTAAATAAAAAATACAGTTCATTATTTACCCTACATAAGTGCTACAATAGTGAGTACTGTATGTTCAGGTTACACTGTATTTGCAAAAGACACCCAGCCAACTATAACAACACATGAAAATACCCTTGTAGGAAGATATCCCCACTCTTGTCCTAAACCTGCTCCCCACATACTGTACACATGAGGTGAGAGAGACTTATGGAACTGCTAGTTTCTTACAGGATATGAATCAAGAAGAGGCTTTCCAGTTTGACTTCCTCCACCCTGGTGTTGTTGGAGCTACATGGGTGATTACAACACAAGCTACATGGCTGTCCACATCCCAATGTCGATAAAAGAGGTGTGTGCAGCCCTAACTTCATCTCTTTTAGTCAGATGAAAACATATATGAAATAAGTGGGTTACATTCCTTCTTCCTTATCCCCGGGGCTACAGTACATGGTCACACCCATTTTGAAGTACAGTATTTTCATTACAGACATTCCCCCTTAGTGACTAATCCAGTTGTGAATGGCATAATTTAATGACTGCTCTCAGTTTCCACGTCTTCCCTTTTAATAATATTCAAATTAATGTGCCCTATGAGTCACATGTAATGATCTGTTGTGGGATTAGTTATTAAGTCTTTCAGTTTGACAACATACACTCAATTATATTTTTCCTACATCCAGATAATTTTATTCAGTTTAGGAGACTCTTTGGATCAGAAAGGACAGTTATTACATTCATTAACCCATTTGCCATAAGAGACATTCCTAAAGCAAAATAAAATCATCTGTAAATAATAAGAATTCTAAATAAATAAATAAATAAAAGAGACAACGTTTGTTAGCGTATACTTGACGTTTTCCAAACTTTGTTTCTTACATGTAAATACTTGCTACATGTATCTGTTTGTACTTGTAACTCATATGAAAAGAATCACATAACAAAAGGCTAGAGGGTATGTCTGAATCAAACTCACTTCACATTATAACTACATTCAAAGCCATATAGTGCACTTGCCTCTACTGGCAATGCTGCAACAGCAACTGGTGGTTTCATGCTCATCTTTGTACACACTTTGGTCTATAAAAATAATTTTAAAGGCCAAAATTGAAAATCTGAGAAAGGTATCTCAAGACAGTAGGCCTGGGTACTCTACATGCAACGTAATATTTGCGATAGTTGGCCCAGAAGAAAAGGAATGAGGTTGCAGCAACCAGAATTAACAAGAGGATCATAATTTCATCATAGGTTACAGAAAAATACAAAACTGGGAAATGTAAATGCATATACAACCTCAGACTGATGGAGTTATATGCACAATGGCCCCAGCTGATATGTCCACTGATTATAAAAGCTG
Organism: Coenobita brevimanus; assembly: GCF_032717465.1. Classification (NCBI taxonomy): domain Eukaryota; kingdom Metazoa; phylum Arthropoda; class Malacostraca; order Decapoda; family Coenobitidae; genus Coenobita; species Coenobita brevimanus. The sequence goes on from NC_137039.1 coordinate 36,477,039, forward strand.
TCAAGGGAATGCCTGTATACATGCCATAGCCAATTCTGACATCCTGAATTTCTCTTTCTTTGTCAGCCTCCAGATAAACTAAAGAAATGTGGTGCCAGACAGTTCTCAACTAGATACAGTAGTAACATTTACTTCTGTGCAAAACAACAAATACTGAGACCATATTGCTTCATTATGTCCCACTTTTGGGTATGTACTATTGGATCATAGCTGTAAGGATACTCAACACTGAAAAATTATACAGGTATTGCAGCTTTTAAATGTAATATGATTGTGTATTTTACGCAGCCATATGCAAATACTGTGCTATATTTTTTGTTGTTGTTGGGTAACCCTGGTCAGCCTGGTCAAGTTGACCCATCAACTGCAAGCATACAACTGCCTCTGAAAGGCCATCCTATGAAGTGTGGTGGACACCATGCTGGGTAGAATGTGGAGGTTTAGTTCTTGAATGAACACACATCTGCATCTCTCCATCCAGTTTACAGAGGCACCATAGTAGGCTCTACATCACTCTATTATAATTATGGTCATAAGGTTACCACTCAGCATTGTAAAAGGTTTCCTGGGTTACAGGAATCCATTAAGCTTGTCAACTGTACACTCACATGAAGTAGAAAGATGAGTAACAAAAAATGACAGGAAGGATGGAAAAAATAAGAAACAGGAAGAGAAGAGGGCAGACACAGAAAAAGAATGATAAAAGCAAAGGAAAAAGCAGGCAATGCTGCATCAAGTGAGAGGATGATGGTCACTACCGTACTATAGCACTCAGTAACTCTTAAAACTCAATCTGTAAATCAGGCTTAATCTTGGCACTAGTCACTGCTACTATTTTGCATGTACATTGTAATAAATGAACATGTTCTAGAGCATAAGAGAAACTTTATGCTGTGCTAACCAATACCCTAAGTCAATAATGGGAGGCTCTGAAGAATAATCATATACTGCAACAAATAATTAACTTCTGGAAGGAATAATGTGCAGGTTCAATAGTTCAGAGCAATGCTATACTGCTGTTCATAAAAATACTGTATTTAGTTCTGTTGAAAGGCAAATGAACTCTGCTGTATGTATTCAAAATGCATAGTCACAAAAGTTGGTAATATTCTGCATACGGAAGCAGACACAAGACACCATAAATCTCTGTACTGGATGCTCAGACTACCACCAGACAGATGACACCACAAAGGAAGCTCACTGAATATCATGTGCTATTACTAAATAGTTTAGCTGGTAAAATCATCACAATTTTTGACAGATGGTAGAAGCCACTTCAGCTTGCTAGGAAACAGTGATTCATTAGTCTGGACTGCATATGAGGTGATATGTAAAAGCAAGGTTAACCAACCAAAAATGGTAAAATCAACCTACAGGTTTTAACATGTTCCCCTTGCCTAGATCACATGTTTTTGCCCCCAAATAAACAAATTAATTGGCCCTTTTACTACTATTGAGAGTCCATACTCTGAACCCCCAGCAAATGACCCAACTGCATTTAACAGTGATTGGCTGAATGGACAGTGCTCCCATGGGGGAGGAAGATGGGCTATTGGACAAAAGCCTCCCAGTCAATGAGGCATTTCTTGGCCTGTAAGTATGACATTTGATGTCTTAACACCTGTAAGTTTTATTGCTTACTTTACAGATATAACAGCTATAATTATTCCCATTAAACAGCACTTTTTTTCTTTGGAAATTTCATTTTTTATTTATTGTGGTTAGTTTTTTTTTGGGGGGAGGGAAACCAAAAGGCCTATACATCAATAATCTTGTCATTTCATAACCTTCAAAGTGGGATGAATTTTGGCCTTGCAAGGTACAAAAATAGGTGCTACTGGCCATCATGTTATAAATAGTTACCTGGTATTATCATGAATGTAAATATGTTTACCAGTTATATGAAATCCTAGCAATTTGCCAATTTTTGGTGGGTTAAAATAAAAAACTGGAGCAGCCATACAATGGTATAAATTTTCAAATCTTTGAATGTATTTTTCTTCAAACTTTGTTTAAAGTTTGTTGGCCTTTCTTCCAAGAAATATCTCATATGTCTGAATCTAAACTTACAAACAATAATGAAGCTCTCCCTTATGATGTCCGGTATGACAATGTAACAGCGTACTGCACTGTACTGTACAATGAAATAATGGAATGTTGGAATACTGGAACATTGAACGGTTATAAAATCTAGGAGTACATGGTATATAAATGTACCTCAGCAGAAAAAGGCAAGCTGAACCAGTCATTCAGTTAATTGCTGTACTATCTATCTATGAAATTTTTTGTTTCCCCCTTTGTATCAGTGGCACAGGGGCCAGGAACCAGGCTATTGACCTGTCAGAAAAATAACAATAAAACATGTAAATCATAATGTATAATGCCTAGCCCAGCATGCTTGGCATCAAATACTTTCTGGATACATATGATTATAATGCTAACTTCTTGGACAGCACTGTTTACTGTGCTGACCTGTAAAGAGAGAGGAAAGGAATCATGTTTCGGATACACCCCATCTCTCAGAGAACAATTTAAGTTGATAGAAATGTAAATGTGACAGCACTGGGTGACAATATTTACAAGAGAAAAGGTGAAAACTGAGTGCAGATTAAACATGCATTTTTTCAGAATATACCTGTACAGTCAGTGAAATAAGAAATGTGCCGGAAGGGTCCAGTGGTACTGAAAATGATCATTATCGCTTGTAAGGTCCCGCAAAGATTAATCTATTATCATCTAAATACTATACATATAATAACTATACTCACTGGGTTATGTCACAACTAAGCCATGTACAGCATCATAACCATAGCATGTTTAATAATGACAAGTAAGATTAACGGGCATTTTTCAGAAATTGTAATCCATGATGTCTGATTATTTTGTGTCAAATGTGCACCGATAGTCTTTTTATCAACTGTACATAGCTTCACTTTATGGCTACTACTTGAAACTAATTCAGTTTTCATGAAAACTATACCTGAATACTACATAAAACAGCTTCAGTAGAAAAAAAAAAAAAAAAAAGCCTACGTGTAAACAGCTGTGCATCAATGAATCATTTAGTATTTATTAATACACAAAAACTCCAAATACATTACATCAGAGGGACGATTAGCAAAGAAAGACTGAGTGGATCTTTTCCAACAGTTTCCTCCTTACTCTCTAAGGAATAGTATACTCTGTGATACACAATAGTTTCTCTACATCCACCAAGGTTTAGTTTTTGGAAAATCAAACCAACGGCAAATCTGCAGCTGTGGTTATTAAGAATAATGATCTTGCCTGATGAGTGAATGGAAGCGTGGCCCATTGGACTGGGCATATTTGGGCTGACTGGACACTGCTACTCCTCACCCTGCCTTAGGGTGGGAAAGGAGGTCCGGATGATGATGATGATAATGATGAATGATCCTGCGTGACTGATGAAATGGGTTTTTAAAACTTGTAACATATTTCTGATAATGTAACCACTATCATATATGTGATAACCATTACCAATACATTTGTATAAAAGTATATTGCCACAAACAAAGGCTTGAAATTATATTGAAACATTTTCTCCCCAGCACCTGAAGTGAGGATGTGCTCAAATGTAAGGATATGCATTTACCTGGAATATCTGTGCTTCTGAAAATACTTGTGCTTCAAGTATCACTCCAGTATAATAAAAATAATGTTAATCACTGGTGAAATTTGATGCAATATATGCTCTCACTATAAGGAAAGCCAGGCAAAAGAAAAAATGATCAAATTCACAATCAAGTGTGACCACAAAAGCAGATCTTAGCAAGAAAGTGGTCATGTACAGTATAGCTGGCCCTCAATATCAACTGGGAACATTATACAGACTTGCTGGTGAATGGTGAAAAATCCATAGACAAAACAGCTCGTACAGCCATTCTTTAACAGTGACAGTCTAAATACCTTTTGCAGAGCCCCCAAACATCATCAGACATTAGACTCTAATTGTTTAAAGTGTATTTGGAGATGGTTTAATAATCTCAAAAAAAAAAAAAAAAAAAAAAAAAGCAAACTTTGGAAAGTGGAGAACTGACTGTACTGTAATTTACTATTAAATAATTCATTGGTACAGGTTTCATTTATGAACAACTTACAAAAAAAACGATCTATCTATTGCCAGATGCCTTAATCCTGTATGGGGTGGCCACAAACAAATCACCTCCACATCATCCTGTCCCCCACCATCTCACTGCCCTGCTCCAAACTCACACCGCCCTCTCCCATATACCTGTCCACTCCATCCCTCCATCTCATCCTCGGCCTCCCCCTCCCTCTCTCCCCCTCCACCTCACTCACATACACTCTCCTCATCAGTCTCTCACCCTGCTAAGCATAATTACACTAATGAGATGCATAACATACTCAGTAAGGATGAGGGCTTGGTACAAACCATTGGCATGTGATCCTCAACATTCTCTTGAGCAACCTACACAAGCCATTAATTTTCTTTTCAAATATCTGTTCTCTTTAACAGTCCAATTATGACTAAAAATATGTGTAAAATTACAAAAGTCAACAAGGATATGATTATTATCTGTCTTAACAAATGTAACCTGAAAACAAGAATTCTAAGTATTTGAATTACAAATGTCATATGAACAACAGATTTTCAAAATTTTGTTGTCATTGAAATGAGTTCCAATATTCCATTACTTCCATTAATTCAATAGCCTACCAGTTCAGTCCATGCACACTGTAAGGGAGATAATAGTATTTAAGACTGAAACTTGGAATTACCTAGAAAAATGGTACAGCCAATCCCATACTACCCCCTCTAAGAAGAAGAGGCCCAAGGTTAGGTTACCACAGTCCAGAACTGTTTCCAATATCACCAATTGTGATTCTGGTCTCATAATAACCTACTTAAGAATACTGTACATACAAGGAACATATAACTTCCATTAATATACAAGTGGTGATAAAAAATGGTTTTCAATGCCATAAATGATCTGAATACTGTAAAAGGCAGAGACTTGGGTCATCTCTGGCATACTGCATACTACACAAACCACATATACATACCAGCCATATCAAATCACATGAAATAATCATTAACAGGATATTTCACACTCATTACGAGTGAGAAGTCTCTGTGATAAGTAGATGTATGAAGTATAGTGTATAGTATCCCAAGTCCCACATGTTAAATGGTTGATACAGTGAATGAGATCTGTTAAGTAGAGAAGACTGTCACATTGTGTAAAAAAATAAAATTAAGAATCATAAGAGTGAAGAAAATGTCAAACACGGCAGTCAGTACTGATTAACCCTTTTGTTGGTGATAATAAATTTAACTCGTAGGTCATCCATTATATTCTTGCTACCTCCTAAGTACTGTATATGATCAACTTAGGAAAGACAACTACTGCAGAGATAAATAAAGGCTATATCTATCCACTCCAGTTCAGAAAGTCACTCATCAATTCAATAAAATCACCTCATGATAATGAGCATAATTTTAAAAGACATCAGCATAGTACAGGCATTAACTCCTTCACTCCAATGATATCTTTATACTCCACTTTTGCAGTCTCTGGAAAATATTATTCAGCTTCGGAAAGACCACTCAAACAGGCATTGAGATATAGCCTTCATCAACCCTTTTACTGTGAAGGGGATCACCTACAATTAATAAAATATTGTGATGATGGTTAAAAAAAAAAAAAAAAGATATCCTCAGGCTTAAGGGGTAAGGCTTCATCCTACATGTCTGTGGAGGTCCAATTTGTCTTTCTGTTTCATCCTTAACCCCTTCACTCCAGTGACACATTTTTCATTTCAATTGGGTTGGCCTCAAATTATTTCATTTTAAGTCAGGAAGGACCCCTAGACAGGAAGAGGTTGATGAAAGCTGTATCCGACCCCTCCATATCGAAAAGTCTCTCCTAAGCTGTATAAAATCCTCAAGTGACAAAGATTATATGAAGTACATCATCAGATTGAAGGAGCTGAGAATAAAACAGACTTGTAGTAATAAGTATCTTGGATCAAACTAACAACATGCTACAATCAGCCCACATTACAAACCTGGATATATTTAAAAAAACACTGGCAACTTTCCAACATAGTTGGTACTTTAACTCCTTCAATCAGAGGATGAATTTTTTCTTTTAATTCTTCCTACCACCAGACTGATTTACTTATCTGGGAGGAGACCTTTCTTAGTAGAGGAGTCTGATGAAGACTGTTTCTCTCCCCTTCACTGCAAGAGGATTTCCCAAAGTAAATTAAAAGACTTCAGGTATCAATACAGGGAACTATTGGCAAATTGGCTTTACAAGAAACAAGGAACTTTAATATCTATTTTTTGTTATTTAAAGTTAAATCAATTGCACAAAACTATCTATCTATCTATTGCCAAACGCCATAATCCCGTAAGGGGTGGCCATTTGACTCTTGAGTTATTTGTTTTAAAGGGAGGGGCACTAACCCTCCACCAACCCACTTGCTGACACGTAGGGAGCACGTATGGTTTGGTTATATGGTTACCACCCAGGATTGCAAACGGTTTCTTGGCTTACAGGAAACCATTTGGCTTGTCACTCAATGTAAAGCCACCTGTAATGGAAAGAAAAGCAATATGAAGTGACAGGAAAGATGGGAGACAATGAAGAAATAAATGGGAAGAACTTACTGTACTTGTTTTATGAGAAAGAAATGACACACCTACATACAGTATATTCGGTCTGATAATTTGGATGTGCAGTACCTGTACATTAAGAATGTTTAATGGTTATCAAACTAATACTTTAAATTGTACCTTAGCAAGAAAGCCATATCTGACTACATTTTCTCACACACTAACTCTCAGAGCTGGTTCAGTTTGCCTAATACTGTACTGTACATCACTACAGTACTTTATACTGCCGTGGTATACTGGTCAGAAGTATTATACAAGCATATATAAAATTTTCAGTTTGCACTTGCCTGCACGAGTTCCTTTCGTTCTCTGATGTGTGTTTAAAAATATTCGTAATGTATATTCATATACAGAAATACAATTAGTTTGGTTCTTTTGTTAGCAGTACCAACAGTGTGGTGAATCAATTTTAAGATGCAATCTCTATTTAGCCACAGGGATTTGAGAGATAACAGTACGGAAAAGAGTGGTGGTAAGGGAACTCATGCTGCCAACTGCACGTGTTCAGTTACCGGTACCTACATTCATCACTGGAGAATATTTTAATAGTTTAACATATATCTTTGCACAATACAGTAATATGATATACAATGCATACCAAGGTCCAGAGGTATAGTTTCAGTGTTAGCAATACTGTCAATATATACATATATATTCCTAGTGTGAATCAACGTCATTAACTTTTTACTGACTGAGTTAACTTGGGATACCAGCTGCAGTTCAGAGCATTTCAGAGCAGTATTATTCATTCTGTTTCATTTATAAAGGCTCTTGCATGCATGCATACTTTGGCCATGGTCACCTAATGGCAGCTCTAAAATAAGTTTTGATATCCACATTTTCTCAAGCCTTCTTGGATTTACATCAATGTACAGCACTCCATTCCATCATTTAGGTCACAGATACTGCACTTATCATGATGTACTTGACTTAAAATAATTCAAAATTTCCCTATACATAATGGCTCAATGCACATTTCAAATAATCTGTGAATATACAAAATACATTTTCTGAAGTTTAAGCTGTTCTTCTCTGATGCACATACTGTATTTGGCAAAGTAAAAATTATTCACTGGCTACCTTGATGTCTGTCTACTGAACTCAAACAGTACAACACCAAGCAGGGATAAGGCAGCCACTGAGGAACACGTGGTGGTGGCAGCTGATGTTACATCCCAGAGGCATGGTGGTTCTGAGCAGTTCTGAAGCAGCTTCTGAGCCCCAGCTGGGTCATGCTCCCAAAGGTCCTTCTGAGCTGCCAGGGCGGCCACACGGAAGCTCTTGTCCCCGGTTGTTATGAGGTCAAAAATGCACGAGTCGAGGTAATAGTCTGTCACATTATACTCCTTGCAGTACTTCACAGCCTGTAAAAGATAATATAACAAAGTCTGTATAACAAAGACTGTTGTATTATCTCAAATACTGCTCTATGCTCCATAGGTGTACCCTCAACCTTCACACCAAGTATGATCCACATCAGATCAAAACTTCGAGTTATATTGTTCACACAACCACACACACACACAAACACACACAACCACACACACACACACACACACACACACACATATCAAACTTTGACCTTGCCTTGTGATCTTGACACTTTGCTGATTACTCTCAAAATTTAATAACTTAATTCATTCTTTAACCCCAACCCTTCCTTCAAGTTTGGTCTAAATTGGATAAAAACACTCAAGTTGATTTTGCTAGCCAAACATTTGACCTAGCCCTGTAACCTTGATCTACTGTTCTCAAAAGCAATAGGTTTATTTACTGGCTGACCCTCAACCCTTCCACCATGACTTGCTAAAACTGGATATAAACTGACTGAATTATTCTGCCCCCCCCACACACACACTGCTAAAAACATAACATCCACTCTCGCTTCTCTAACATGGATGCAATGATGGGGTAAAAAAAAATATATATATGAAATGGGAAGCATACAGTAGTCTTACATCATGTTTGGTCATCTGGTGGCTGGTGATAGAGTTGAGCCTCTCATTCATGGGACAACCCTGGACACATAGCTGCATCTCCCCCTGGTCACCCTCAGCACTTAACACACTTTCTGGCACCCTCACCAGCACAGTCAGGTACCTGCAGGTAGGAAGAGACTGAGTGCCATATTCTTGTTGGTTAAGGAGGCTTGTCACCATAATTACCCACTAAACGTAATTATTCACTTCTTAGCACCTTTTTTTCCACCCAGCACAGTAAATGGTTTCCTGGTGTACAGGAAACTTACCAGTTTATTTCTGCATAGGGCCTCTTAGCACGTTTTTCTTACTGGTTTATTTTTTGCATACCAGTTTATTTTTGCCTATGGCTTCTTAGCACCGCTTTCTTACCAGTTTACTTCTGCATATGGCTTCTTAGCACCTTTTTCTCCATCCATCCATCATCCAATCCTACGATGCCCCATAAGAAGCGTAGGAGCCCAAGGCCCGGCAAGTTGGTCCTGACATTTAAGATGAGAGTGACCAGCCTCACTCATCCCTGAGTGGCATTACGCGAGCAATAACCCCAACCACTCCTTGGATATAAACCTTCACCGGATGGATCCGATTGGAGCACCATAATTACCCACTAAACGACCAGGTGCCATAATTTGGTTATATGATTTCCACCCAGCACAGTAAATGGTTTCCTGGTGTACAGGAAACTTACCAGTTTATTTCTGCATAGGGCCTCTTAGCACGTTTTTCTTACTGGTTTATTTTTTGCATACAGCACATTACAGTATTTCTATCATTGCACTCTATGTCAATATTAAATGAATATAAATAACATACATGAATAGTAGTACTGTAGTTCCAACCCCAGACTCATATGAACTTAGTGGACTGCAGGATGAAGTTACTCTTCTCCCACAGTTCATCTTCCTCCTTTTGTTAGATAGGGATGGAATGGGGGGGCATTTGGATGACCAGACAGCTGAACCACCCGATCATATCGGTGGCACCACGTGATGGCATCCAACTCCAGTACCTATACATGAATATACTGGGTTTAGCAGAACAATACATTGCTATGGATGAGGTGTTTGAAAGCCCACAAAGCTGATGAGAATGAAATCTTTACTGTGGTGATGTAAGATGCTTAACAAAACAAAAGTAGAATTGCTTTGGAACCTGCGGCGAGGCTCTTGTTTCGAACAGTTTGATGCTCACCGGCGTATGCCCACTTTACTCGATCTTTCACCTTTGAAGGGCTCACTTTATGGAGAACGATGAAGTCATTGGGCCCACTTTTTGCCCGTGCATGGATTCTGTGGCTTTCCCCTTTGGCAAACGTCTTTGATGCTCTTCTCCAAAGGTCTCCTATTAACAAATTTGCCAGAAGCAGAAGAATAAGAACTCTGGCCACTCACTGACCTGCTGGCTATCTCCACAGGCAAAAAGTCTGTCCTTGTTATACATCAGGGATGTATTAACTCTCAATTATCCGTTGTCGAAATATCCAGCCCAACACAATATGCAGTGCTGCCGGGTCGGCTCTATTAACCCGTGAATTGCGAGCAACAGCTCGCAAAGACGGAGAGGGAGAGAGATTTTTTTTTTTCACCACATGATGCCTTGGATGTTTATCTTCAAGTTTAATAAACAAAAACTAAAAAAAAAAAAACTTTTTTCCCTTCATTTTTTGCACACCATGAGGTGGGATTAAAAATCTCATAGCAACGTTGGGTCTGGTTAGTACTTGGATGGGTGACCGCCTGGGAACACCAAATGCTGTTGGCATCCCTACGTGTCAAGTGGGGTTGGTGGAGGATTAGTGCCCCTCCCTGTAAAACAATTAACTCTAAGCCATTGGCCACCCCGTCTGGGATACATGGCGTCTGGCAATGAATGAATGAAAAAAATGTCAGGACCAACTGCCTAGCCCCGGGCTCCTACGCTCCTCATGGGGCAATGTAGGATTGGATGGAATTGCGTAATCCGTGGGTTAAAGCAATATCTGACAAGATTATGTCACATCCGACGCCAAAACAGGACATAACTGGTGATTCAATGCAACATCTGGCATCAATGCGTATCAACCGGCTCGTAAGCAATACCCAACCAGCGACCGACAAGACCCCCAAACACTCCAGCCAATGACAACACCCACTATGCCCCAGCCAATCAGAATCCGTTGTGGAAGCGGATCACCCAGCGCGCTGAGCATACCGCCATGCTTTCGTTCTTGCCTGTGGATCTCGTATAGTAAGACGTGTATGTGCGCTCTGCTCTTCTGACAATACGGTCGCAAAACCCTACTGATGTGAGCAACTCTGTGGCATCCTATGCTCATTGTTGTTGCAAAACTTATGGCCTGTCAGTGTTTGTGTCCTAGTGCTCTATTGTGATCCTGAAATTACGATTGCAAGTGGTGCATGTTGCACAACTCTACCCTCCATCGATGCCAACACTTGGCGAGTACATACAGTAGTATTCTAAGGACAGCAATACTGTATTATATTTTATGCTTAGTTTTCATCATTAACTCATGGTAAAGTTTTTTGGATTGAAGGTTGAGACAGACAGCAGCACAATATCCGGCTCAATGCTGAATGTTGAGATGATGGGAAGGTACTATGCAATACCAGGAGTTTCACTTTATTCAGCATGGGGCTTGGCTCAACTATGCCGGATAATTGAGGGCTTACTGTAATAAGAAATGAGCAGACAACATGGTACAATACAGTACATTTTTTTTTTTTTTTTCTGAATTAGTCAAGTACTTTAAGCGAATAACATAAGGAAACAATAAGAAATGAACAGCCAACAAGATCAGACTAACATTTTTTTTTTTTCTGCAGAATTACTGACCTGCCAATCTTCCTGACAGCAACGGTTGCATTAACGTGGGAGACAGTGATGAGGATGTGCTCGCCAGGTTTCTCTTCACGGACCTGTGTGTGAGGCTGCAGTGCTGTGCCACCAGCCCAGGTCGTCCCATCAACAAAGGCCCTTGGTAATGCCTCTGTTGAGGCCTCATACGTTCGTTCTGGTCCACACACGTCATGCCCTTTCACGATCACTGTTACCTGTAAGACACACCTCATGAACACTGCACCTGAGAGTAGAATTGAGAGTTTGAATGGGAGACATGGCGTAGTTACAATTATTAACTGTGCACAAGAAGTTTAGACATTGGTTGATGTCATTAATATAATGAGTCTGGGGTATAACCGTACAGCTATAACTGTGGCAACTCACTTGGTCAGTGGAGAAACCCAGACACAAAGCCAAGATTTTCTCAGGGGAGGATGAATGGCGGTGGTGCCAACGGTGGGGCCTAACTGATTAACAGAGACTTCCAGTTCTAACACACTACATCCTGAAAGAAGGGTGACCTTCGTTTTCAAGGGCCTCTTATATATATATGTAATAAGGAACTTTCATTTGTCACAGTGGACCTCCTACGTGAAATGGGGCTTCTTCAAAGTGAGCTGGAGGCCCTCTGAGTCCTCCATTTCTTACTTTGTAACAAAAAATAATAATAATAATAATAATAACTGGCACATCCAATGGTAGAAGTCAAGCTTCCAAGAGATGAGAAACTACCTCCTTTACCTGCAGTCCCTTCCCTTGTTTCTTTACACTCCTTGCTAAATTCTTGGGCAAACATTATGGCTGTTGTGAACACGTGGGTTCTGACCCTACATTTTCCACTCCAAAAGCATTACCCACAAGAGCACTGCTCAATGTTAACCATTTCAGTCCGATGACGTATTTTTGTTGTTACCTACAGACAACTTTAATCAGCACAGACAGTTTTCGAACTGGAGGAGTTAGATATAGCCTCTATTAACTCTTTTACTAATAGCAGTGTTACCTACAATAAAATTGTCTTGAAACTACAAAACAAACTGAATAACACGTCACCAGCTTGATAAGGTCTTAGTGCCCCAGTTAAAACACACACACACACACACACACACACACGGTGATCAAAATATGCACCCACTTGCTTTGTAACTCGCGGCCGTAATGAGAAGACAATCATATAGGGTGAGAGTGATACTGTGAAGAGGAATTGGGGAGGCAGAACTGAGAAGGGGGAGAATGAAGAAAATTCACGACATGGAGACAGCAGGAAAGAAATAAGAAAGTGGGGGGGGGGGAATCAAGCCGAGGAAGCGAGAAAGGTGAGACAAAATAAAAATAATCTAGTGGTAAAATATATTACAAAGGTTAATGGTGTGCTGTCATTCCTCTTACCAACCACTTCCCTCCCCGCCTTTGTGTCTCGGTGATCGCTTTAACCGGGGGTCTGTTGCCCTTTACTGCTGGAAAGGTTATTGGTTAATGTTTCGAGTCTAATTTCGTGACATACATATTTGCCGGGAACTCTGGGCTGACTGGGCGGTAGCGTGCTCTTCTCGCAGTCTATGTGTGCTCTTAGCCTAGGACTCGAAACCCAGAGAGGGGTGGACATTTTCAACAGATATTAGTAGTAAGTCCTTTCGAAAGTTTGTGTAAGTTTGAAATTCTGTCGGTTCGTACTGCCGGCATGTACAGATTCAAGAACACACAAATACAGACATTACAGTACCTGGATATTCAAAGGCATCACTAAACATTACTGTACTTGGATATTCAAAGGCATCACTAAGACATTACAGTACTTGGATATTCAAAGGCATCACTAAGACATTACCGTACCTGGATATTCAAAGGCATCACTAAGACATTACCGTACCTGGATATTCAAAGGCATCACTATGACATTACCGTATGTGGATATTCAAAGGCATCACTATGACATTACAGTACCTGGATATTCAAAGGCATCACTAAGACATTGCCGTTCCTGGATATTCAAAGGCATCACTAAGACATTACGGTACTTGGATATTCAAAGGCATCACTCCCTACAAACACCCATTCCTAATTTATACTTCCCCAACACGAGGCAGAATTAATTCTGGCTATCACTCCCTCCGAGAAGGTCCAGTCTTGCAGTCAACCTCATTTGGATTGTTACAGGTACAACATACTTGCTTCCTTGCTTTGAGGCACACTGCAGACACGGACTCTCTAACAAACTGTACCATACCATTTCCGTCACGACATGCTGTTTCTCACACCATCACGGTTAATTTGGAAGCAAAAGTTATACCTCATTGTTAACCCACTCATTCCTAAGAGCTATTTTTCACATTCTCGATACTACCAGATGATTTCATTCACCTTAAGAAGGTTTATTTAAACATATTAGTTCGATTCGGCCTTTTCTAACCCCTGCACTACAATGGCGCTTTCCTCACCTGAAGATAATCGCTTGGAAATGGGAAGAATAAAACTGAACAAGAAGAGGCACTTAGTACAACACTCGCGTCTACCAAGTGGTCTAAGTGCCGAAAATTTGACTTTGCCCTGTGACCTTGACCGAGAGAGAGAGAGAGAGAGAGAGAGAGAGAGAGAGAGAGAGAGAGAGAGAGAGAGAGAGAGACGGGTGGGTATGGCGGTGATGCAGTAGCCTTGTTCAACACATACAACATAAGTAGGGGACGTGGCTAGTCTCCACCCTCACCAGTATATTTTTCTTATCCTATCTATCTATCTATTTATCTATCTATCTCCATTATTCGTCTACCTCTCCATCATGCAAACTGTGTATATATTCTCAACCCACCTGTTTCTATCTACATACCCTTATTATTTATCCACCCCTGAAACTGTAACTATCTCATTTTCTGCACCTATCTACTTATCCATCTACCTGTTTCTTTATGCAAGGAAGAAGGAACCCAAGGCCTGTCTTTTTACCCAGCTATGTTTATTATCTACCTCTCCAACTCTCTATTAGTCACATATCAACTATTCTGTATCTACCAATATATCTCTTTAACCTATCTATCAACAGCCTGGCACAATAGCACGGGATCCCACCTATGCTTTTTTTACTTAATCTTGGTCGAAATTGCCATCTCTCGACTCTGAATGCTCAGTTGTAATAACCAATCAATTCCACAATATGGCACCAGTCACGAAGAAGTACAATGGAAGAGGAGGTTGAACCGTGGTACTGCCTTTTTCCGCCACTGAACTACGGGAAATAAGCTGCTAAAGAACGAATATCAAGGCCAAGTTAGGGTGAAGGAATTACAGCCACGAAGACGTGCTAAAGAAGGGATGTTGCGTCGTAGTATCGCCTTGTCCCTCTACTGAGCTACGGGAAATAAGTTGCAAAAGGACGAAAGTTGCAGTTAAGGCGAACAGACTATAGGCTACTTTACCATCACCCTATCACTCTCTAATAAACCGTTTCCCATATAACAGTGGCACAATATGGCGCTCCTACTGTCCTATATAGTTTCTTCACCTGCACTTGGCCCAGATTTTCGTTCGTTTCTAGTTTATTTCACGTAGCTCAGTGGCAGAAAATGACAGTATTAGGGCTCTATATTCTTTCCACAACACTTCTTCGTGGCTAGCATCATCTAGTGTAACTCTACTGCTACAACTCAGCATTCAAGACCTGTACGTTATGAGTGAACTGATGAGCCAAAATGTGAGTCGAGGAGCCAAAGTGTAAATCGATGAGACCAAGTGTGAGTTCATTAGCCAGAGATGAGTCGATGAGCCAAGGAATCTGCTGAGGAGCCAAAGTGAGCCAAGGAGTCGGCCGAGAGACCATGGAGTTAGCCAAGGAGCCAAAGTGTGAGTCGAGGAGCCAAGAAGTGAGCCGAGGTGCCAAAGGGTGCGCCAGAAAAGTACGAAGTGAGCCAAGGAAGTAGGGAGTGAGCGGAGGAAACAAGATGTGAGTTTAGGGGCCGATGAGCCTAAGCGTGAGACAAGGAACTAAGAAAAGGGTCAAGAAAGCAGAAAAAAAGGCAAAGGAAGTGAGAACTGGGACATGAAGGTAAAACAGGGAGACGAGGAAGTGAGAACTGAGCCAAGAAATCAAAATAGTGACAAGGAAGTGAAAATTGAGGCAAGAAAGTAAAACAGTGAGACAAGGAAGTGAGAACTAAGCCAAGAAACTGAAACGGAGACAAGGAAGTGAGAACCGAGGCAAGAAAGTAAAACAGTGAGACAAGGAAGGAGGACTAAACCAAAGAAAAAAAAAGTAACCCAAGGATGTAAATAGTGAGCCGAGGAGTCAAAGGGTGAGTGAGCCGAGGAGACAAAGGGTGAGTCTAGAAGCCAGAGAGTGAGCCCAGTTTAGACAATGCAGACATGATCTTGATACATGTCCCCCCTTCCCCCAAACCATAGCTCAACCCTAATACGGGGGAGATGCAACCACGCCCGTCAGCAGACACGTGTGGAGGAGGGGGAGGGGCGGG
Organism: Coenobita brevimanus; assembly: GCF_032717465.1. NCBI lineage: Eukaryota > Metazoa > Arthropoda > Malacostraca > Decapoda > Coenobitidae > Coenobita > Coenobita brevimanus. Next base: position 36,492,986 of record NC_137039.1, read on the forward strand.
GGGAGAGGAGATGGGTAGAGGAGGGGAGGGGAAGAGGAGATGGATTGGGGAGGGAAGGGAAGAGGAGATGGATAGGGAAGGGAAGGGAAGAGGAGATGTGTAGGGGAGGGGATGGGAAGGGGAAGAGGAGATCGGAAAAGGGAGGGGAGAGGAGATGAGAGGTGAAGAGAAGAGAGGAGGGAGGGGAGGGGAAGAGACGGGGAGGGGAGGAGAGGGGAGAGAAGGGGAGGGGAAGGGGAAGAGGAAATGGGAAAGGTAGAGGAAAGGAGATGGGGGAAGGAAGAGGGAGGAGGAAATGGAGAAGGGAGGGGGACGGAGATGGGGAGGGGGAACAAGGGGGAGGGGAGAAAGAAGAATGGGGTTTGGGGAAGAGGGGGAGGGAGGGGGAAGATACAGGAAAGGGAGAGGAAGGGAGACTGAGGGTAGGGAGAACGAGAAGTAATATAGGCGTGAGTTTCGGGGGGAGGGGGGGGGAGAAATAGAGAGTTGGGTTGGGGAGAGAGAGAGAGGAGAGAAAAGTGGGACGAGAGAAGATGGAGTGAAGAAGTCAGGAAGAAGGGGAACTACTAGAGACTTCGTAGTTCGGTCGGCTTAGTATTTGTCTCACGATCGGGGGCACGTTCTAAGCCAAACTGATTGCCATTGCGTTTATGACGTGGCCGTTCACAAACTAACGCCTCTCTGCAACAATCAAGTGGCCAAATCTGTACCATAACACTGTCTACTATCACTCACAGAACGTAAACAAAGAGCAGTAATTAATGATGTGGAGTAAGGCAGGTGTGGGGTGAAGCAAGTGTGGGGCGAGGCTAATGTGGGGCAAGGCAGATGTGGGGCGAGGCAGATGTGGGGCGAGGCAGGCGTGGGGCGAGGCAGGCGTGGGGCGAGGCAGGTGTGTGATAAAGAAGGTGAGCCAGGAGAGGCAAGCAGATCCGGGTTCACATTTGGGTGAGGTGGGTAAAAAAATGACTTCCATACTAGACTACTAGGGGTCACTGCCTGCACACACACACACACACACACACACACACACACACACACACACACACACACACACACACACACACACACCAATAATAACACAGACGAAAATAAAAACACAATACACGCACATGAGTAAAGCAAAACATACATGCACATGAAAAAATCAAAAACACACACACACACACACACACACACACACACACACACACACACACACACACACACACACACAAAACCGCGCGCGCATGCATAGAAATAAAATATATGTACGGAGGTATACAGGCTCGTTTAAAACACCCGCATACTTAGAAGAATAAGAATATAGAAAGCACACACACACACACACACACACACACACACACACACACACACACACACACACACACACACACACACACACACACACAAATTCTCTCTCTTCCCGTTTGCTGTTTTGCTCCCTCTCTCTTCCTTTGCTTCCATTCCTTTCCTACTATATTCTCTTTCACCTCTTTTCTCCCTTTCCCTTCTCTCCCTCCAGTCCCTCTCTCCCTTTCAGTCATCCCTCCTTAACCAATACCTCCCCCTCCCCCTTTCCTTTCTTTTATCTCTCAGTATTTCCCTCCCTTTCCCCCTTTACCATCAATATCTCCTTTATTTTCCTTTCCACCGTATTTTCCCCATGTCCTCTACTTTCATCTACTCTTCCTTATATCCTCTCCCCTCTCTCCCTTTCTTTCTCTTCCTCCTCCCTTCTTACCACCTCTGCGTCCGTTCTTCCCCATTTTCCTTCATTTCTTCCACTGCTATTTACTCTCCCTTATCTCCGCTCCTCCCCTTTCTTTCCCTGTCTTTCCCCCTCTTCTTACCACCCCTTCCTCCCTTCTTTCCTCTCATTTCCTCCACCCTTCCCTTCTCCAGCAGTAAACCGACCCCTGATAACTTAATAATGGTTGGTCTTATCTTTTGACCGGTCACTGTTTTCACCCCCTCCCTCACCCCCCAACTCCCTCCCTCTCTTACCCATTACCCTCCCTATCTACACCCTAGCTCCTCGCCCTCACCCCCACCTCCTTCCTCTCCCCATCAACATTCTTCCCCATCACCCCCACCTCTTAAATTACTCCTCCTACCTAGCTACCGATCGTACTCCCTTACTCCCTCCCTTTACTCTCCCTACCTATATCCTCACCCTCACGCTCCTTTCCTTCCGCTCTTTAACCCCCAACCCCTTCCGCTACTGTCGTCTTTGTTTCCCCTCTCCCTTTCTCTACTCCCTTCCCCCTTAACCTCCCCTCCTTGTCCTTCCCTCTTCCCTCACCCCTACACTTCAATTCTTGTCACCTCCCCATCTCACTCCCTCATACCTACTCCCCCACTCTTACCTCCCCTACCCTCCCTGACCCTCTTCTGTCACCCTTGTACCTCTCCCCCTATCTTTAACCCCTAATCCTTACTCCTACCCCCCCATTCCTCGCTCATTCTTCTTCTGCTGCTTGAGGGACCAGGCTTAGATTTTCCTTGGTGAATACTGATATGAAATAATTATTTAGGATGGAGCACATTTCTTTATCTTCACTGGTAATGTCACCTGATTCTGTTCTGAGTGGTCCTATCCTGTCTTTATTTTTCGTTCGGTACATTTGATAAAAACCCTTGGGGTTTTCTTTTGATTCACTGGCAAGACTAAGTCTGCATTCGCTAGAGAGGCGTAGAGTAAGGGGAGACTTAATTGAGGTGTTTAAGTGGATGAATGGTATAAATAAGGGAGATATTAGCAAGGTACTTAAAGTGAGCATACAGGATAGAACTAGAAATAATGGTTTCAAACTAGAAAAATTCCGTTTCAGTAAGGAAATCGGTAGAAATTGGTTTGGTAATAGAGTAGTAGACGAATGGAATAAGCTACCTAGTAAAGTAGTTGCTGCCTCTTCCATTGAGAGTTTCAAGCATAGGCTAGATAAGCATATGACAAATAAGGGGTGGATATAGAATAAAGAAAATCTTATAACCAATACTAATTCAAAAAAATTTCTTTTCAGGTTACACTATGATAGTCTCTATTCTCCTTTCACACTTTCCTGTAAAATGTCCACGCCAGTTTTTCTATACGGCGTGGTGTTCTTTCTGACTTTTTCCTGCCGGCTTCGGCTGGAGGGTTTGGAGGGCGGGGGAGAGCCTTCTTCTTTGCTGTCCTTATCTCATTCTAGTAGTTCAGTTACTCTTCTAGGAGCTGCCTAGCATGGGCCAACCGGCCTACTGCAATTATCCTCTCTTCTTATGTTCTTATGTACTTAACCCTTGAAATCGAGAATTTAATTTTTGTTGTATGCTCCTGCTACCAGACGATTTTATTATGCTTAGAACAGTACTTTATTTGTGAACGAGTCAATGAAGGCCATGTCCTGCTCCTCCAGCTGTAAAAAACCCTCATGAGCTGAATAAAATCATCTAGAGATTGCAAGAACAATGTGAAAATCACGTCCTTCAGCGGAAGGGGTTAATAATGGTGGGTCATATCTTGTGGCCGGACACTGCTTTCGTCCTCACCCCTCCCATGTCACCCTTGTACCCCCTTTCTACATCCTCACCCCACTTTTACCATGTCACCCTCGTAACCCCCCATCCACATCCTCACCCGTCTTACCATGTCAGAAGGTGTTGGAAACAAGAATGATGGTGTCAGAGTACAGGTGTATGGTGTGGGTTAATTGTGTTTTTACAAGTGTCATAGTAATAATTCTATTTTTATGGCACCTTATCTATATATTCCTCGTGTGTGTGTGTGTGTGTGTGTGTGTGTGTGTGTGTGAACCAAGTTTAGTTCTCTTAAAGTGTTAACTTATTTGATCAGAGAGTGTCTTATATTTTATTCTTGCTCTTGGCAGATGGGTTTGTTTAGAACAGGAGAGCACCGTGTGCATGATGGCGTTAGTGAAGGTTACATCTACCCCTTCCAGTTCAAAAAAGTCTCCTCTAGGCTGAATAAAATCGTCTGGAAATGGCATATATAAACCACAAATATAGGTCATTGCCTTGGAGTGGTTATGACGAGGAAAAAATCAAGTGTACTGCATGTTCAGCTTTACCCTGTTCTTGCATACCACTGATCCTTATATCTTTGTCATATTCATGCTATTCCTTCCCTCCTTCCCCTAACCCCTTCCTAACACTCTTCCATCCCCCCCTTCCCTATTCCCTCACCCACTCCGACACTGTCACCCTTGCCCTTAACCCTTTCCCTTCACCTCCTTGCCTCAACTTCACCTCACTCCTCTCCTTTGGCTTTCAACCCTGACTACCTCCTTCCCACATACATATCCTATCTCTTACCCCTTCCCTTCGTATTTTCGTCTTCTCTCCCCTAGCAATCATTCTGGCTCCCTCTCCCTCCTTTGCTATCCTTGTCTTCGAGTCGTAGAATAGTTATGTTAGTTATAGCCTATTCATTAACAAACAGTCACGAATGAACTAATAGATCTGTTGCTACTTGCTCTCCTCCGAACTGCTTTGTACTCCCTGCCTGCCTCACCCTCCCTCTACTCCCAACTTTGCCACACCTCCCTCACCCTCTCCCTGCCTCCCGCACTCCCACCTTGTCACCCTCCCACCCCCACCCTCCCTGCCTGCCCCACCCTCACCCTGCCACCCTCTCACCTTCACCCTTCTGCCTCCCCCACTCCCACCCTGCCACTCTCTCACCTTCACCCTCCTGCCTCCCCCACTCCCACCCTGCCACCCTCTCACTCTCACCTCCCCATCCCTCTGTTATTTTTTCCCCGCCTAATCACACTCACAAGCCTTCGAAATAACTGACTACTTAATTATGCAAAACCAATTAGTCACTGAGAGAGAGAGAGAGAGAGAGAGAGAGAGAGAGAGAGAGAGAGAGAGAGAGAGAGTCATCACAATAATAATAATAATAATTTAATAATATGTAATTTAAAGGTAACTCAATTCTTACAGTAACTACCGGTACTTGCATACATTTAATATTCTCTCTTCCTCTTCTCTTTCTTCCTCCCTTCTTCCTGCTTCCCATCTTCTTTGTTCTCTCCCTCCTCTTCCTCTTCCATGTTTATTTATACCCTGCGTGTATTGGTCTCTCTCTCTCTCCCTCTCTCTCTCTCTCTGGCTACTGATAGGCAGGGGTGTGACCTCAAGGTGACGTGCCAGGGGTCAGGTTACAGGGGGGTTGGGGAAGGGGAGGGGAGGTGGGGGAGGTTGAAGGGGGAGGGAAGAGGATAGGATGGATGAGGAGGAGAGGTAGGGAGAGAAGAGGAACATATGGGAAGAAGGAGGGGTGTGGGTGGGGAAAGGATTAGGGGGACGACATGAGGTAGGGAGAGGAGTATAGGACGAAATTGGGGGGGGGGAGAGGAGGAGGGGGAGAGGCGAAGGACAAGGGAAGGGATGGGATGGGGAAGGGGAAGGGAGGAGGAAGGGGAGTACAGGTAGGGTTAGTGGAGGGGCAAAAGGGGAAAGCGAGGGAGAAGCAGGGGGAAGGAGTTAGGAAGAAGTGATGGAGAGGAGGGGGAGAGGCGAAGGACAAGGGAAGGGATGGGATGGGGAAGGGGAAGGGAGGAGGAAGGGGAGTACAGGTAGGGTTAGTGGAGGGGCAAAAGGGGAAAGCGAGGGAGAAGCAGGGGGAAGGAGTTAGGAAGAAGTGATGGAGAGGGGAGGGAGGGAGCTGGGCTGAAGGAAATCAGAAGAGGAAAGAGTAAGGAAACGAGGGAGGGGAGGGAGAAGGAAGGGGAGAGGGGAAGGAGGAAGGGGAGGGAAAGATTGAGGGGGAAGACAGAGAAGCACAGGTGATGAGCAAGAGTTAACACTATTCCTTTTCTCTTACCTGACATCATCATTCATACAACACATCCCTCCTCATACCTTTTCCCTCCCCTCACAACGGACGCTTTTCCCTTCTTTCCTTTCCATTCTTACTCTTTCTTCTCCCCCCCAGTGCTTGAAGAATAACGCCGTATGATCTTATTCACTGAAGGAGAGACCCCTCAGGCTCAAGGAGTAAAGTCTAAATAAAATCGCCTGGCGGTAGTTGGCCACAATAAAATAAGTTGACATCCTGCCCCTTACAGAGTTAAAGAATCGAGACATTCGTATTTTCTGCCTGACAATTCCTCATCCCTCCCTCCCTCACTCCTGCCTGCCGCCTCCACCATCCTCAGTGACGAGGAGGGGGGGGGGTGAATTATGGATCGTATTATGAGTGGCAATGGGGACTTCTTAACGCATCTCTTTTTGCAAGTAATTCTGCACAGTACACTCAGTGTCGTCATGTGTGCTACTAGTGCAAACAATGTCAATAATAATGCGAAAAAATAAATGCATGTTCGGCAATGTTAAGGTGCAATAGGCAAAATAAATCGCTAAGAAGAGGTGCTACGATGCCTGCCGGGCCACTCACAGTCCATGTACCATCTACCTGACAGATTTCACCTGTGTACATGCCGTGCTGTTCTGCCAGCGGGTACAGCAGACAAGTGTACTGTCAGTACCCAGACATCCGTTTAAGAATGCAGTAACGTATGGTACCACTATACCTCTTAATCATGTCTATCTATCAATACACACACACACACACACACACACACACACACACACACACACACCCTGGCACCCCAGACAATATATTTTTTCGGGCTACGCCCATGACCCTCCTCAACTTTTGTTGTTCTTTCTCCCTACTCTTCACCTCCACTGTGTAAACTTCTCCCCTCCCTCTTTCTCCCCCTCCTCTGCCCTGGGGTGTGGTGGGGCGGGGTGGGGCACGAGGTGGAGTCCACACCAACACCAACACGGCGGGAATGAATGGTTTCGTCTGGGGCCGCATTCATAATCGATCTTGGGAGAAAAAAAAAAAAAAAAGATTCACAGGTCTCCATAAATATGAATTATTACCAGAAATCGCTTGTGATCTTTTTTTTTTTTTCCCCTCCAAGATTCACTTTAGTTTGTGAAGTCTCTGGTGGTGAAAATAAACATGCAATCTTATACACAAATTAGGTTAAAGAAAGTTAAGGGATACGAGACACTGAGTGGTGCAGGAGGGAGAGAGGAGAAGGGGAGGGATGGAATGATGAGGAAAGGAGAGCAAGAGGAAGGGAAGAAGAAAGGAAAGGAATGAGGGAGGATGGGAGGGAGGGAGGCACAGCAGGAAGGGGGGAGGGAAGGAGGGATGGAGAGCAAAAACAAGTGTACCCGCAGAGCTTTGCCTAATCTGCATACCCTACCCATACACCTAAACACATGGACGCTTCGGCACACCGGGATTCGGCTTGGAGGATCTGACTAACTGGCAGAGGTGCAAGGCGAGATGATGGTCAACACAGCGGAAATTATATAAAAAATAAATAAATAAATAATAATTCATCAGTCATCACCATCATCATCATCATCATCATCATCATCACACAGGAAGAAATGGAGGAGAAGATATTAAGGAAAGGTAATAGACATGAAGGAAAAAAGGGCATGGAGATGTAGATGGAAAATGGGAAAAAGAGACGAGGAGAAGGGGGAGAGAGGGGAAATGAGGGACGAGAGAAAGGGAAGAGGGAAGAAAGGTAACGGGGAGAGAAAAGGAGGACTGGGAAAATAGCAAAGGAGGTGGAGGGAAGAGGGGAAACAGGAGGGGAGAGAGGGAGAAAGAAAAAGTGAGGAAGGAAATGAAGGGTAGAGGGAAAGACGAGGGAAGGAAGATCAAGGAATGGGAGGGAGGATAAAGGGGTGATGCATGACTAAGCAAGAAAAGTGGTCACATCTGAGGTTGTAAAAAAAAAAAATGGAAAACAATGGCAATGGTAACAAAAAATATATATAAGAAAAAAGTAAACAAAAACAAACAACAGATAAAAACAGACAAGAAAAAGAAGGGAAGCAAAAACACAGAACAGGCAGAAAAACTGATCCTATCGGGGGAATAATAAAATAATAATGAAAAGCTGGAAACAGAATGGAAGAGGTTTAAGAATAAGAAGGGGGAAAAAAAACTTAAATAACATTAAAGCACCAAACTAAAAGAAAAACAAAATTAGAATGGATGGGGTAAAAAAATATGGAACAAAAATAAAAAAAAATATTCGCATTAAAGAAAATATGAGACACGTGGCATTAAAAAAAAAAACACTGACAAAAAACTAAAATCCTTATCAACAAAATATTTATAAAAATCCATGAAGAAATACAATATTCTTGGCGATAAAAAAAATCCTGACAGTATAAATAAATAGAAAAAAACTGATAATATAAGAGAAACATCCTAAAGAACGAAATTTATAAAAATCCCTTGGTAATTTATGTAAACAAATTCTACGCAAACAAGTCACGCAATATAAGTAATTTTTGGCTGTACATACTAATAATTTCATGAATAAATTTCCAGCAAAAAATAACCTTGGACTGTTTCTTATTGCTCTCGCCTTCTCTTCTTCTTCTTCCTCCTCCTCATGTCTTTTTTCCTTTATACTCTCACTCATCCCCCCCCCCCCGCTCTCTCCCTCGACTCAAAAACTGAAGAAAATCCAGAAGGCAGAGGCGCTTATGCAAACAGCCTGCGATTATACCTGAGAGAGAGAGAGAGAGAGAGAGAGAGAGAGAGAGAGAGGGAGATTCCTACCATTCTTCCTTCATTCCTACTTCATTGATCTCATTCCTGTTCCACTGCTATCATTCCTGTTCCATTCCTACCATTCCTGCTTCACTGCTGTCATACTCGTGCTGTTCCTACCATTTGTGTTTCATTCCTCTCAGTCCTACGATTCCTGTTACATTCCCATTATTCCTGTTCCCATTCCTACCACTCCTGCCATAATTTTGCCATTCCTGAAACACTCCTACCGTACTCACTATATTCCTACCATTCCCACTATATTCCTACCATTCCCACCTCCCCTTAAGATCGTGTATACATGAAATGCGTGCAGTGAGGGCGCGTGTGGACATGCGGCTTGTGTATACAGGGAGGATATACATGAATTGGTGCACACTTGTATACATGATCAGGTGCGCACACGAGGGAATGTTCACATGAGACTATTGTACATGGGAGGGGGTGTACACATGGAGAGGGTACACATAAAACTTGTGTACACAAGAAGGTGTACACATGGAGAGAGTACACATGAAACGTGTGTACACAGGAGGGAGTGTACACAAAGCCACCCAAAGTTTACACAAGAAGCAAAGCCGTGCACACACTCATTAGCGCCAGGCCGCAAGGGGGAGATGCCTACACACACGCATACATACATACATACATACATACATACACGCATACAGGTAGGTACTGTATACATAATGAGACGCTTTAATGAGGGATCAACCTTATGACCTTCTGCCCATGCCCTCAGAGATGATGATGATGATGATGATGACGACTGGGAAGACGGTGGTGGTGACGATGATGTTACGCATGCAACAGAAATTTGAAGGCTTTAGTGCGGTATCGAACCTGCAACCCTTTGACCTTACCCCGGGAGTTTAAATAAATACATAAACTCATAAAGCTTCAACTCCCTTCCGATACTCTTCACTGCCACTCCTTCACGACATTCCAAGGTGTCCTCCCTCATTATCCCACTTATTCCCTCAAGCTTGATCTTGGTAGGAATGGAGAAGAATGGTAGGAACGGATCAGGACTGGTAGGAATGGGGTAGACGCAGCATAAGAATGGTAGGAACAGGACAGGACTGGTAGGAATGGAGAAGAATGGAGCAGGAATAGACAAGGAACGAGGTAGGAATGTAGTGGGAATGACGCAGGAACTGACCAAGAACTGGATGGGAATTAAGCAGGAATGGGGTAGGAATGGATCAGAAAAGGGGTAGGAATGGGGTGGGAATGATGGAGACATGGGTTGGAAAGCGAGCAATAATTAAGCAGGAATGAAGTAGGAACAGAACAGGAACGAGGTGAGAATGACGCAGGAATGGGTAGGAATGGAGAAGGAATGAGGTGAGAATGGAGGAGGAATGGGTGGGAATGGAGCAGGAATGGGTTGGATGAAGCAGGAACTGAGTTAAAAACAGAACAGGAATGGAGAGGTAATGGAACAGGAATGGGATGGGATGGAACAGGAATGGGGTGGGATGGAGCAGGAATGGGGGGACAGAACTGGAATGGGGTGGGAATAGGGGAGGGAATATGATAGAAATTGAGCATGAAATGGGTAAGAATGGTCAGAGAGAGAGAGAGAGAGAGAGAGAGATTATGTAACACGAAGACTGCGAATGGCAAGGAAGAAGAACAGACCGAAACAGTTATCAAGAAAATGGGATGGGAGGATACGAAAGTGGAAGGAAAAAGGAAAGGATATGAGAAGACAGGCGAGTGGAAAGAGAGGAAGGGATGTGATAGGATAGGGGTGTGGAAGGAGAGGAATGAATGGGATGGGATAGGAATGTGGAAGGAGAGGAAGGGACTGGACAGGACAGGAATGTGGAAAGAGAGGAATGGATGGGAAAGGATAAAGATATGGACGGAGAGGAAGGGATGGGAAGAGACAGGAATGTAGGACAGGAAGGGATGGGAAGGACACACACACAAGTAAGGGCAAAAGGACAAAAAAATAATGGGAGTGGGTAGGGCGAGAATGGAATCTAAGAATGGGCCTGTCCTTCAAGACGAAAATTATCACCTACGCCAAAAGAATGCTGGATTATCACTTTTGTGGTTCGCTACGCTTCTTCTCTTTCCCGTTAATCTTGTTCTTCTTGTTTTTGTTCCCATTCGTGTTGTTCTACCTCATTATCATCAACTTTCACGCCCTTAAAACAACCTACTTCACCATCATCACCACCATCACTATCATCATTCACATTATACCGAGATATCGTCATCATCTTCCTCTCCTCACCATAAATGGGGAAGAAAGGATTCAGGAACAAGAAAAACGACATCACCATCATCATCACCATTCAATTTTGTCCACTTAGTATACTACATCATCATCAACATTATCATCATTATCTCACTCCCACTATCATAAATGGGGAGGGAAGGGTGTGGTAACAAGAAAACGGAGAATACAAATGAACTACCACAACAACGTCGGATCACTCTTCATTCAACCTTGGAAAATCTCGCCTCCACACCACAGTACGAGAAGCTCTGCAGAGTAAAATAAAATTGTCTGTGGATGGCGAAAACAAACTAAAAATAATGGGGATTAATGGAAACTTTTACATCCTTCGGCAAGGGACACGCTATCTAAGTTATCACAGTTCGTCTTTCTACCTCCAATATATCACAAACGGGGTATACTGTTTTAGAGAACATGGAAATGGGTAAAAAAATGGTGTTCAGCAGTCTTTGCACTTATATAGACCGGTACTTCGAAAGGCCTATTCCTGGGCTAAATACAATCGTCCTGCAGCAGCTAGAAGAAAATAAACAAGTCTTTACTCATCCTCAAACTTTAATCCTTCACTCCCTTCTGTCTGCTGGTTAGGCTATCTTCAAATGAGAACAGGGAGGCGGAACGTATCTCGACCATTGCCTGTCATGGTCTGGGGGAATGCACAGATATTTTCCTTATATGTTATTCTTATACGGCGTTGTAACTGCCCCATACCCACAAAATGCTTTTTGCTAATACTGGATTAAACTCTACTCACTTCTCACCAACTTATTCTTCCTCTGCCCTCTTCCCCGCTCCTTCCTACTTGTGGCATGTCTCACATTTCCAGTTCCCTAGTCAGTTACGCAGAGACCTTCCTGAACTGACAGAAAAGCTGGTGGAAGCTACATAAAAAAAAGAAAAAAAAGTAAGAGGCAGTTTTAAAGGAGTTAATGGATACTGCTTTTAACCCTTCCCATCGCGAGGTGTCCCTTAACCAGAATAATAATAAAAAAAACGTTGGTTGCAAAACACGAAAAACAAAAAACAGAAAGACGCGTAAACTGAAAGGGCTAAGCTTTTCACTGATATGATTTTTCCTCTCTCTCTCTCTCGGTTACTTCATCACCCAGCATCCCGCGTCTGGATATAGTCATAATCCTGTGTTAGGTACGCAGTGGTGAATTTATATATAAATCTACCTGTGTGTGTGTGTGTGTGTGATTCGGGTGCCTATCATCCACTCGTTTAATGTACTGCCACCTTCAAGTGACTCGACAGCGAATGACAAGCCAAATGGTTTCCTGTAATCGAAGTAAGCATTTACTACGATGGGTAGTAACCGTATACCTAACATAGGAACGTCTGGTGGTACAGCAGACTGAGGCACTCCAACCAGACGTGGGTCATCATGGTTCATAATCTGAGAGTGTGTTTGGCTTTACTGATCACAAACTGCCGCTCTGGGAAGAAAGACTGATCAATCTCGCTTCACGAGTAAATATCTTCGCTGAGCAGCCTTGCCCCGGACCCCTAGAATCCTGATGGGACAATAAAAGACTGAATTATATACACTGATGTGTGTGTGTGTGTGTGTGTGTGTGTGTGTGTGTGTGTGTGTGTGTGTGTGTGTGTGTGTGTGTGTGTGTGTGTAAATATACCACCCGACAAACAGCAGTCGAGGTCACCCAACAAACACCCTTACCTCACTCACTCACACTCTTATGCAATTCTCTCTCTCTCTCTCTCTCTCTCTCTCTCTCACCCATCCACCAGATCTCTACGATGAAAGTGTGGGTTACCAAAAATACGGCTGAAAAATATGAAATTTAATCCCACACCAAAAACGAAATACACCAGTATCCCTCAAAAACTCTCTATATACATTCATAAAAATATATACTGTATATAAATTCAGGCACATCCGCAAAGCCTTTCTGTGCTGTCAAAAAACCTGCACCAAAAACGATATATCCAAGCGAATTAAGCCTGACAAACCTCCATATGCAAATAAATATATTTCAAAAACTGCCTATATGCATTCTAGATATATGTATAAAATAGTTTAATGCCACGCACCTTTGTAATGATTTTTGTAGTGTTAATAAATAAAAATGTAATTAAAACAGAATTAACTTTCCTTTTTTCGAACCTTATATTTATGTATTTTTTATATAAGCCTTAACATCTTTTAAAGTGCAGAAAAATTAAGTAGCGTTATATGTTCTTAATCTTTCAATCCCTTTACTACGAGAACGCACAGCCACGAGTAAATGTCCGCCAACATTCCACTGTCAGCATCATGTCCTTCTTCCATATCTCTCATTCCTCCCCAAACGACAGAGAGTACCCTTCCCTCTTATAATTTTAGTTCCCTGCTTCATACAGTCATAAAGTATGAACAATTCTTCTAACATCTTCCATAGCCTCAGCCGGCGAGATGCACGGGTGAACTTTAGAGCTTTACTTTGTTGTATTTGTGCTATATCCAGACAATTTCACGTGGCTAAGGAACGATCTCAAGAACTAAAGAAGTTAAGGAAGGCCATATCTAATTCCTAAATTTCGAAAAGTTTCAGCTAGTCTGATTAAATCGTTTGCATGTAGTTTAAAAAAATATATATAACTGAGTGAAAGGATGCAAGCGCCCTTTTTCGTCTCTTCAGCCCGATGATTATTTCTAAAATTTCAAATACATTCAGACGATATTATTTACCTCTATGTATCAGTCCATCTCCCTCCCTCTCGCTTATCTCTTCACCCCCTCTCCTTCGCCCTCTCTCTCGCTCATCTCTCCACCCCCCCCCTCTTCCTGTCCCTCTTCTCCTCACCCTTCGTCCCCCCCACCTCCTTTCTCTCTCTCCCGGGTAAGTTTTCCTCTTCCCAATGACTTATTTTCAAGCGGAAATTGGAGTTACGAGGCCATTCGTTTGCCTGCTCTTCTCACGCCGGTCTCGTGCTGGCTGCGTGGAGGGGTTTGTTTTTGCTATTATACTGTGTGTGTGTGTGTGTGTGTGTGTGTGTGTGTGTGTGTGTGTGTGTGTGTGTGTGTGTGTGTGTGTGTGTGTGAGAGAGAGAGAGAGAGAGAGAGAGAGAGAGAGAGAGAGAGAGAGAGACTGATTACTAACAAACAACCAGCATCAAAGAACTTAAAGGGCATCCATAAGCTCCTCTCCTTCCCCTCTGTCTCTCTTTCCAACATCCATAAACTACCCTCTCTCTCTCTCTCTCATAATTCACGGTAGCACAAGTAACAACTAAGGGGAATTTATGGAGCTGTTTATTGCCAAGGGTTGTCATGGCTCTAGGGGGAGACTTACTTATCCTCTCTCTCTCTCTCTCTCTCTCTCTCTCTCCAATTCTCACATAACAGCGAGCATTAGATATGAATCGTGTGTATCTCTGCGTACCACGATTATCACCACTCCCTCACTCCACCATCACCATCATCAGCATTGGACATATTTCACCTAAACAACACAACATCCATCACTGCTGAATCCAAACACTCATTTGTACAGAAAATAAAGGTCGGGCTATTTTTTACGGTACGGTCAAACAATATAAACGGTCATTCTTAAACACGACGATAATACAACAAAAACTGACTTTTTAATCCCTCCATGACGACGTTCTACGGTTGACTATATTCTAGTACCGTAAGTAGCAGTTTATTTTTACTCCATTTAACCTGGCTGAAATTTTCGTCTCTTTGCAGTTTATTTCCCCTAGCGTGACGGCGCAATAAGGCAATACTATGATTCTACATGCTATCCATAGTACTTCCTTGTGATTAGCGCTAAATTATTTTGTTATTCTTATGTTACAGTACGGCATTCAAGATGAAGTTCAGTGGCCAAAATAAAAAAATAAACATACCGGTATATATAGATAGATAGATAGATAAATAGTTAGATAGGCAGATATGTCTCTCTCTCTCTCTCTCTCTAAACATGTTTGCAGGAGGGACACGGGATGGAAGGCGCAAAACCACCTCACGTTCCTTGTTCCTCCTAATATATATATACCTGACTTACAAGAGAAACTCCCAAGTTATTCTATCGATTTCATTGTCGCAAATTATTCTGTTCTGCAGGAAAGACATGAGGACAAGAATTCAGAATCATTCCATGTCTGTTGCTCTTTCTAAAAAAAAAAAAAGTATCTGAGGTACGTGAAGAGACTGATCGTACGTTTATTTGCGAATCCGGGTTCATGCTTGCTACTAATTTACGAGGTTAGTACTGGCTGCCACCGCTAGAGGGAAGGGGGGAGGGGGGGAAAAGGGGGAAAAAAGGGAAGGGGAGAGAGGGGGTGTGGAGGAAGGAGAGGGCGCTGGCGGGGAGGAGGGGGAGAGTAGAGAAGGAGATGGGGATGGGCGAGATTGGTATAAGAAAGGAGGTAGAGGAATCAGGATAGGGGGGAACAGGAGGGGCGAGAGTGGGGGTAGAGGAGGAGAGGGAGGGCAAAGGGAGAGGAAGGGAGGAAGGGGGCAAGGGTGGGTTGTATCCGGGATGGGGTGTATAAGACTCGCTACACTACTTGTTCAACGATCTTTGAACACCACCTGGTGAACTCGCTGAACAATACTTGATGAGACTTCTCGCCAGGTGAACAATACTGAACACTCCACCTGCTAAACACCACTGAACACTCTGAGCACTCCACCTACTGTACATACTGAACACATTACCAATATACCGAACACACCATCAGCTGAACATCACTGAACACTCCATATACTTGAAAACACTACCCATACATTGAACACACAAGCTGTTGAACACTAAATAACATCACTGAACACTCCTTATACTTGAAAACACTACCCATACATTGAACACATCAGCTGTTGAACACTAAATGAACACAACAACTGACGAACACTATTAAACACTTGAGCACTCCACCTACTCGTATATACTCATTATCTAGATACATGAACACAACTGAACACCTCAACTATTAAATAATTCTGAATATTACTGAACATCACACCTGAAAACACTAAATACTCCGCCTGCTGAACACTGAACACCTCACCTGATCACCACTGAGCACTCCACCTCCTGAACACACGGCTGAACACCCCACACGCTGAACATTACAAATACCACTGAATACACCTGAACACCTCCCCTGAACATTAATGAACACCCCTCCTTCTGAACACAACTGAACACCGCACTTACTGAACACTGCAAACAATGGGGGGACAAAAACCTGCTCCAAAGATAATTATCTGTACTAAATCTGCCACCGCTGTTACACCACCACACCACCTTACACCAACCACACCAGCACCACACCACACACACACGCCAGTACCACAACACACACACCCAGAGAGAGAGAGAGAGAGAGAGAGAGAGAGAGAGAGAGAGAGAGAGAGAGAGAAAATTTCTTGCACGTCCCTGATGCAGCACTCTTATCTTTAATACTAACTGAGTCATTCCCCCGTCCACACACACACACACACACACACACACACACACACACACACACACACTGATAGCGATAAGAATGCCGTATTTGGTTCATAAATCAGTACTCTCTTGCAAGCACCCACACTAAAATCATTCAGTCATCACCACTATCTCTATCATTATCAATATTCCGACCTTCATTATCATCACCACTATTAACATTACTATTATTACTGTTATTATTATTATTATTATTATTATTATAATTATTATTATAGCGATCATCATTACCTCTCTTTTCCTCGTCTTCCTCCTCCTAATCCTCATTGATTGTGCTTTCTATGCATGGGGTGGCTTGGATTTAGGAAAAAAAGAATACATGTGAAGGAGTGTGGTACCTAAGAGGACTGCTGGGCCTTAGGGTGAATTCTATGACACACACACACACACACACACACACACACACACACACACACACACACACACACACACACACACATGGTACGGGGGTGACCTAGCAAAACGACAAGACCCTTTACATTTCGTTGGCTGGGTGAGAATACCTAGTTTCTGAAAGGATATGTAGTGCTATACGGTATTTCAAAACTCTCTGTCGTGGCACAGCGAGAGATACTAATGAGAGTACGTCTTTAAAAACATTACCTTGTAGATATGTACACCAGCGTTATCTATTGTCTATTAAATGTGCTTTTATACTTACAACTTTGGTAGTACGGCAAGAGAAGAACGTTGCATACCTGAAAAGTATATACAGTATTCAATAATTGGAAGAAAGTTATTTACTAACAATAACAACAACCATAACTATAATAATAATAATAATAATACAGTAATAATAATAATAATAATAATAATAATTAGTGGGTAATTAGGCGCTCCAGCCGGATTGAGTCTGTGTAGGTTTATATCCAAGAGGTGATTGGGGTTTACTGCTCATGTAATGCCACTCAAGGATGAGTTACTCCCATCTTAAAGGTCAGGACCAACTTGCCTAGCCCTGGGCTCCTCGCTCCTCACGAGGCAACACAGGATTAGATGATGTAGACGTATGTATATATAATAATAACAATAAAGAACAGGTAGCAGCCAGGCTAATTTAAGGTTACCGTAGTTCTGAACATCAAAGGGTATTAGTACGCACCCATACCCCTGACAGCATTTTGCATGACTGAAATCTTCAACATTAAAGGACCTGGCGGCATTAATCATGACGAAAAATCTCAAAGTACCTTGTGATGAGTGTTCCGCAACAAGTGTGCTGCCGTATGGTGCTCCCCAGTACTGTGTTCCAATAAGCACTGTCTGTTCCTTACTATGGCAATAGGTAGATATATGTATTCGTGCACATTTATACTCATTTACCTTGTAAGTTTATGGATGGAGTTAGTACTACTACTACTACTACTAGTAGTAGTAGTAGTAGTAGTAGTAGTAGTAGTAGTAGTAGGAGAAGGAGGAGGAGGAGGAGGAGGAGAAGGATTTGCAGTAGCTCCTTCATCTGGTTCGTCTGAAGCTGATCTTTTCCGTCAGTCCACCATCCTCCCTTTTTGTGGGGACAGGGAGTGGGCTGAGGGACATTTGTATGACCGGACTGTTAGGCCACCGTTATACCATAGCCACCATGTGAAGCAGTCCCTCCCCAGCAGCACAGTTGGAGCCAACGCAATATAGCGACTGTCTATATGGAACGGCCTTCCCTCAACAGACCGCAGAGGCAACTTCAGCACCCAGGTAAATCCAGAAGAGGCTCAACACTCAATCATATCATCCAACATATACGGGTAACTATACTTTCTTCACCTTAACTTAGCCTAAATTTGCCATCTCTCCATATTGGCTGATGAGCTGTAACACGAACTCATTCAACACACTAGTAACCCAATAGCAACTCACCCAGCACACAGGTAACTCTCCAGGTAACTTACCCACTCAACAGGTAATTCATCCACGTCACAGGTACCCCTCCAAACATCAAGAGTGCCGCAACTTGGCACGCTGATAACACTACCACCGCTCTTATCAGCATTCCTCCAGCCAACCTTCCCAATACTATCTGCCGCGGTTATCATACTCACACAGGCTTCTTTATCAGTCCGGTGTTATCTGGGGCGCACCTGGACACCTTATCACACACCTGCCTCCTCGTTTACTTCCCTTACACCTGTATTGTAACACACACACACACACACACACACACACATACACACACACACACACACACACACACCTGTCTTACTGTATCTGGATTATTGGTTTCTTATCATCACATCCCTCCCTCACCCTCACACACCTGTCCTACACCTATACCATCACTCACAGTTGATATTTATGTCATTATCTTGACATACCTGCCCTAACACACCTGCTTCACCCTCACACACCTTTCTCACCTTCACACACCTTCCTCACGTTCACACACCTGCCTGACCCTCACATACCTGTCTCATCTGCACATACTTATCTCACCCTCACACACCTGCCTCACCCTTACACACCTGTCTCACCTACACATACCCTATCTCATCCTCACCCACCTGCCTTACTCTCACGCATCTGCCTCACCCGTACACACCTGCTTCACCCTCAAACACCTGACTTCCTGTACCATTACCCTCTCACCTGTTTCAAATAACTCCTATCTAATGACGTATTTCTATATTCTATTCTTGCTATCTCCACACGATTTGGTTCACACCAGGAAATATATATACATACATATATAGATGGAGAGAGAGAGAGAGAGAGAGAGAGAGAGAGAGAGAGAGAGAGAGATAAGAAGTTATCAGATGGACAGACTTACAGAGACAGTGAGATAAACTTACATGGACAGACTGATTGCCACACAAACAGACAGCGGAGAGAAGAATGTTTACAAATGATATGTTTACCTGTGGGTCCACCTGGCCTGATAAAGGAGGTTAAGTAGGGTTATCGTCTTAAGCTGCTTAATTAGGCAGCTGTGGGCTGAGACAGTATGTGGTGAGGCAGCTGTGAGGTATGACATGGGGAAGGTGTGAGACAGGCATATGTAGGATGAAGTAGAAAAGGTTGTGAGTGGGCAGGTGTAGGGTGAGGCAGAGGTGTGACGATAAGCAAGGTAAAGGCAGGAGTGGGTGTGAGATAAGCAGGTCTAGTAAGGAAGGGATCTGAGTGTGATGGGCAGGTGCAGAGTGAGGCTGACAAGTGTAGGGTGAGGCAAGGGAGTGTGTGAGGTAGCCAGGGGAGAGTGGTGAGGCAGTGGAGTGTGTGAGAAAGGCAGGTATAGGGTGAGGAAGAAAAGTGTATTAGGCGGGCAGGAGTAGGAGATGAGGCATGGGAGTATGTGAGGTAGGAGGGTGTGGGGTGAGACAGGGGAGTGTGTGAGGCAGGCAGGAGTGTGGGGCGAGGGAGAAAAGAGTGTGCAATGTAGGGAGAAGGGAAGCTTAATGGCAGGGAGGTGTGAGGTAGGCCGAGGTTAGGCAGAGCAGGAGTGGAGCAGGGAACTGAGGAGTTATAAATGGGTAGGCAGAGGATGCGTATGGCAGGGCAGGGGAGAGGTGAGGAAAGGGAGGGGCGAAGCAGGGTTATGATAAGACAGGGGAGGGGTTAGGCAGGGTTGAGGTGAGACAAGGAAAGAGTGAGGCAGGGTAAGGACGAGCCAGGGAGAGGTGAAGCAGGGAAGGAATGAGGCATGAGACAACACATAGACAAAGAGGGAGGCAGGAGCGTGGGCTGGGGTCAGGCAAGTGATAATAAGAGATAGAGATGGATGAGACAGGAGAGGAGAAGAGAGAGATGGGGAGGAGTGAAACTGGCAGGGGTGAGGCAGGTGTGGGTGTGTGGCATGGTAGGGGTAAGGCAGGTGTGGGTGTGTGGCATGGTAGGGGTGACATACGCAGGCGGGTGTGTGTGGCAAAGCATGGGACCACACATACACACAGACACACACACACATACACACAGAGGGTGGTAGGGGCGTGGGCTCGAGTAAGATACTCTAAAAGCCTCCTTTATGTGTGTGTGTGTGTGTGTGTGTGTGTGTGTGTGTGTGTGTCGTGCGTGGGTTAGTAAATAAATAAGTAGATATACGATTCTGTATATGCACATGCGATTTTATGTGCACCTACGGCTGTGTGCACGTGAGGCTATATGTTTGCTGTGACTGTGTGCACCTGTGGCTGTGTGTACATGTGTTTTTCACGTGTGTGTCGTTGTATGCACGTGTCTAAGTACACGTGTGGGTACCGTACGTGTACATTATGCTCTGCGTGTATAAAGGTGTGGGGGGAATTAGGGGGGAGGTAGGGGGAGGAAGAGGGAGGGAGAAGGGCAGGGAGGGTGAGGGAGGGGTGAAACGGTGTGAGAAGGGATAAAGGGGTGGGTGAAGAAGGGTAAGGTAGGGGTGATAGGGTGTGAGGGAGGGGTGATAGGGTGCGAGGGGAAGGTATATGACACCTGCTGATGATGTAGGAAAATAGCTATGGGTCCTCCCTTCATCTTCGTACCCTGACACGCTGCCAAAACAACCACAACACCCCTACAACAGCACACACAACGGCACCACACTCACACCAAAGCCACCGCAACACAGAACACATCATCACAACCATGCCACAAGCACACCACATCACAATCACATCACAATCATACCACAGTCACCACCACCACAACCACCACAACAAAAACCACACAGAACACTTACCGGTATACTTCATTACACCACAGCCACCACCTGAGCACACACCCTGGGTCCCTGTCACCTTTTACTACCACACAACAACCACAACCACAACCAAACAACCGCATTAATACACTACAACCACAAAAAGATACTCCACGACAATATCGCCACACCACAGCTGCACAACCAATCACCACACCATTACAAAACCACCACCAAAAACACTATACCACAACCGCAGCACATCACAACTAAACTACCACACCATTACACCACCACAAAAAAGAAAACTCACCACAACCACACCACACCACAACCACGCCACCACACCATTACACTACCCTAAAACACCCCAGCACAAGGGCAGCAGAAAAACACCTGTTGATGACATGGGTTCGGGTAAAAGTGCTCTTATCTCTGTACCCCGTCACCCCAGCCTCACCACGCAACAACACAACACCACAACGCCAACCACAGTAAAGACACACCGCAATCACCGCATCACAAGATTATAAACTAAACTACAGTGGTATGTACCGTAATAATCAGGAAAATTAACCCATGAACATATTACAAATTATAGCCAAACATTACTTGTTACATCGAAACGTAATCAGTTACAATGAGTTAATAAGGAAAAAAAATAAGGGCAAATATGAGTGACTTCGGTAACCCAGAAGGTACTGACACTTGGAAAAAAATATATATATACCTGTATACATGTTGCTACTTAATAATCGTTCACAGTGTTCCATGAGCTATCAACAGTATGTGAAAAAAAAATCAAATATTAAAATGTTCCAGAGTAGCCACGGTCCATTTTTATAGTGCGCAATGGTAAGCAGTAATACAATTAAGTAAAACAATTACGTATTAGGCTACTTAAGGAGTATATGTAATCTGCTACTCTTATTAGTATCAGCACCTTTCTATATATTACAGACCAATACCGTACTTAAGAAAACTGTAAGTTACTCTTCTGTAATTTCCTACAGCCTATCACTAACAGATGTTCCTCCTTGTCTGATGAACAAATTACACCCATGCGTCAGCTATCAGACCTCAGCTACACCACATCATACCACTACATTACAGCATCATACCACTATACACATCACACACACACACACACACACACTACTCAGGTCATGGCCAATACGAAGCTGTGGCCAATTAACCCTGAGGGCACTCATCTAACCAAGTGGACTACCGATTACGAAGCAAGCGCGTTCAGGAAATAAATACAGAGTAAAAAACAAAAAAAAGATGAGGATGGAGGGGAGTAGTAGGTGGAGGAGAGGAGTGGGAAGTAGAAGGAAGAATGGGTAGGAAGAAAAGAAGGGGTTCGAGGAGGGGAGGGGGAAAAGAGGATGTGGAGAGGGAGGAGGGGAGGGGCAGGAAAAAGACGAAGGAAAGGGGAAGCAGGAACGAGGAAGGAGGGGAAATGAGACAGGGAAGCGAGGAGATGATAGAGAAGAAGGGGAGGGAACAATGAGAACTAGAGAGGATGAGGAGGAGAGGGGAGAAAGATGGGAGGGGAGGAGATGAGAAGAGGGAATCAGAAACGAGAGGACAGAGAAAGAAGGGCTGAAGGGGAATCTTAAATACAACACGACGAGATGGGATGGATAGCAAAGAGGAGACGGAGAGAGAGAGAGAGAGAGAGAGAGAGAGAGAGAGAGAGAGAGCAGAGGTGGAAGGGGTAAAAAGGGACGAGAATAAGGAGTTATAGAAACAAGAGAAGGGGGGAAGGAAAGGAAGAGATGACTGAGAAAGAGGAGGGGTAAGGAGGAAAGCAGATGATGGGAAGGGGAATGGGCTGGAGAAGATGGGGAAGAGGAAGGCGAGGGGAAGGGAGAGAGAGAGAGAGGGACAGGGAGATGGTGAGGGTGAGAAGGGGAGTGGGGTGGAAGACTGGTGGGGAAGAGGGAGGAGATGTGAGGTGGAGGATTGGCGGGGGAGGGGGAGGGGGTGTAGATCAGGTTGTAGGCCAGTTATCAGATATGGCAGCGCCCGGGGGCAGAGGGGAGGAGCTAATAGTAACAAACCCCCAACCACCACCCCCTGTACTGTAAGTGTGTGTGTGGGGAGTGGGGAGTGGGAAGCGTGTCTGTATGTCTTGATTTGTTTCTTCTCTATCTGTCTTTGTGTCTGTCAGTTTCACACACACACACACACACACACACACACACACACACACACACACACACACACACACGCACTTTACTGAGGCAGGTCTTCGGCTTTTTGTTATGCTGAGCACGTGAGGCAGGTTGGGAGATGATGCTGGGTGGGGGCGGGAGGTGGGCTGGGCGCTGACCAAAAAAAAAAAGAAAAAAAGAAAAAAAAAAAAAAGGTACTAAATATAAACACACTAGCCCGAGGGATTTTTTTTTTTTTACAACAACAAGACGATTTTAATCAGGTTGTGAGACCCACTCGAGCTGAAGAGGATGATAAATCGCAACTTCTGTGATTTTATATACGTGTGTGTGTGTGTGTGTGTGTGTGTGTGTGTGTGTGTGTGTGTGTGTGTGTGTGTGTGTGTGTGTGTGTGTGCTTCCGAGCTACATGTAATAAGCTACAAACGGGACGAAAACCTGGGCCAAGTTAAAATGACAGAACTATATGTGATCTGTGCATACAAATCGTTCTGTTACACGAGAACTTAGATGAATAAACAGAACAGAACTCTCCTTGAATTAGTGTGACGTCCGTATGGGTATCTTCTTCCTAGTGTCAGATGATTGAATTTAGTTTAAGAAAGGATGCTCGTACGGAAGAGGTTAATCAAGGCAACATCTAACCCTTAAAGCTAGACGAGTATATTCTAAGCAAAATAATCTGGCAAGCGGTGGAAAGTACGATATGAAAAAGACGTCCCAGTATCACATTTTCCTCAAGAACTATTTTTCCTAAGCGTGCACGAAAAAAGAAAAAACTAGCGTCCGTCCATGAAGGATAAATATAGCGACGTTTACTGCCGTACTCTTTAATACTGAGAGGCCGAAGCAGCATTAAGGCGTCCAGATTTATGGCGCTCATTTATGCAACAGTTGTGTGCGTTGGATGAGGCCAGTCGGCTATTCTTAACCATTTCAGTCTGACTACGTATATTTCTCGTTTATTCTTGTTTCTACCAAAAGATTTCTACTACACTGACGAATGATAGCTTGTATGCCACGTTACACTGTGCAACCAACAACGTGGTGAAGCCAAAACACGTGCATTTTCACCGTGGGTACAAAGACCGCCAGAAACTTATTAAACCATTGTGTGAATTACATGTGGTTAGTCTGCATGCCACAACAAACGGCGCATTCAGCAACGAGGTACAGCAGTGGAACACACCTTACTTCACACACTGCAATACGTGTCAGCATTTCATACGGTCAGCTTGCATGTACCGTTTTACAGAACATTCCGTCCAACACGCTTTGCTCCCCCTGCGGATTTCACCGATGACTGTCAGAAACTGTGTGGGGTTTAATAACGGTACACCTTCACCATCCCTGTTTTACCTCTTTCAGAGCAATGATGTCTTATTATTTCTATAGCTAATGATGCACTGTTTTATTCAATCTAGGAGACTATCAATGCCAGTCATTAACCCCTTCACTATGATGCCGTCTCTTCATAAGTCTTGCTACCTCCTGACGACTTTACTCGGCTTACAGAGATTTACTACACTAGGAAAGGGAGACAGTCAGCCGAGAACAGACGTCTGGTATAGTTCTTTCACCTTCACTTGGCCCAGATTTTTATTCCATGTGGATCGGTTGTAAAAAATAATACAGCGGCTCTATATCCTGTCCATGGCACTTCCTCGTGACTAGAATTATGGTTTAGCGTGAATTTTATTGTTGCAACTCAGCATTCAAGATGGAGGGATGTAAGTTTTAGGTCAAGTTTTAGTGAAAGGATAATTGAGAAGGGTTTTATGAATATGAGTGAAGGGATTTTGTGTATAGGCTTGGTTATAATTTGCATGTCCTTGAAGATAACAGAGACGCCCTAGAGGTAAGGGCGGGGGGTCAAGGATTACACCCACACCCACACCTACACCCACATCCACACTGATCTCCACATACATCTACACCTTCACCCGAATCCACACCCACACTCATATCCACACCGTCACACACAAACATATCTACACCCACACCCACACCCTCCCCACATCCACATCCACACCCGTGCCCTAACCCGTACCCACACCCACATACATATTCACACCCACATTTACACCTGCTCCCATAAAGCACTTTAGGACTCGGTGTACAGTTGATTCAAGTGTTCATTCCTCCCCCCTCCCCCCCCTTTTTTTTTAAGTACCGGACATGTGCAGTGTCGTAGAGCTGGAATGGGAGTGAATGATTACATACTGTGTTCCTGTTGCATAACCCCAATCTGTCTGGCCAAGCATGCCCGTTGACCATATACACGCAACTGCTTCCACGGGACCGTCCCGCAGGTACAGTACAGTACATACACCGTGTAGGGACAGGCACCCTCTTGTAGCAGAAAGCACACCGCCAGGGTCAGACGAGTGTTCTTTTCTATAGCAAGGCGCAGAGAAACATGAGGAAGTTTGGCTTCTGGATGGAGGCTGCAGCTGCTGTGCTCCACCCACGTTCCACAGCGCTACCACGTGCAGGCTCTTCGTCAGCAACTCATATACTGTGTGAACCATGCAAAGGTACGTGTGTATTCATTCAAACACTTAGCCTGTTCTAAGACTGAAAGTGAGAGTCTGCCGAAGTCCGTCAGAATAATCGCAGGGGGAAAGAAACGTCTTCAGGCAAATGTGCAACCGTACACCCACACCGAAACTACGTACAAACTCCCATATCTAACAAGCATTCACACCCATACCCATCCACACCCCATCCACATCCATAACACCTTTTTATACCTACTGCACATCCGGGTTTCTCTTGTGGTGGAGACTACGGTATATGGAAAGAATTTTTTTTTTAAATAGAAACTTCAGGCAATTATTCCAGGACAAATTCTGAGTAAGAAATGCTATACCAACATGGGTCCAAGTCTCAACCGTCAGGGAGGTACAATTACTGAAGACCTTATGAGTTAATTATGAGGGAGACCATTTTTTTCGCATATGGTAATCAACAACTGTAGTTCGGTAACGGCTGAGACCTGGACTCAGTCTGACAGCTGCTCAAAATTAGCCTCAAAAATACCTCCTGAGTTTGTCAAAAATTTCGCGGAACAATAATAATTCTTATATAATTTACTTGGGCCTTTTTTTGTTCCCTTAATACGATAGGCCCTTCTTAAGCTTAATAAAATCGTCTCCTGTTAGTGATAAATACACTGATAAATGTGTTCTTCTCGCGAAGGGGTTAATCTTAAATTAAATTATATATTCGTGTTAACTAAAGGGAAAAAAAAAGACGAGAGGAGAAAGGTTAGAGGCAGGGTGTGGTGTGTGTGTGTGTGTGTGTGTGTGTGTGTGTGTGTGTGTGTGTGTGTGTGTGTGTGTGTGTGTGTGTGTGTGTGTGTGTGTGTGTGTGTGTGTTTGAGAGAGAGAGAGAGAGAGAGATGAGGGGAAGGAAGGAAAGGTTACATAGGGTGAAATGAGGAGTAAATGGGTACGAGAAAGGGAGGGGAGACAGGGAGAAGGGGAAAATGAAGGGGAAGGAGAGACAGAGGGAGGGGGAAAGGGGAAGAGGCGACAAGGAGGGGAGAGGGGGAGGAGACAGATGGAAGGGGAGACAAGGAGGGCAGAGGGGAGGGGAAGACTGATGAAGGGGAAACAAAGTGAGTGGCAGGTGGGACGGGATGAAGGGGGATATGTAAGATCAAAGGTGGGGAGGGAGAGGGGGTCATGGGGGGTAATGAGGGCGTGGCAGCCAGTTAACAGTTATATCTCCAGGCACAACCCCAACCCGCCCAACCCAACCCACAGCCACACCCCACCCCGCCCACCGTTCTCCGCCCACCACCACACCCAACTTTCTCCAGACCACACACCCTTGAGGCCAGTTGGGGGCGCACATATACCCGGGACTGCATGTTCCTGGAAAGCTTTTCACTTTAACTTGGTCTGTATTTTCTTCTTTTTGCGGTTTACCTCAATATTAGGCAGAGTGAGATAATGCTACGGCTATATATTGTTACTATGGCAATTCTTCGTGACTAGCATCATATTTAAAGTGTGTATTTTTTGTGACAACAGAGCAAAGGAACAGAAGAGGGGCAGTCATCACTACTACCACACCTACCAACATCCATTAAACATCACCAAAGTCTCACCAACCACAATCACTACCACAAGCACACCCATCATCCAACACCATCACTACCACCACTAAAACCACACCTACCACAACCACCATAACACCCATAACTACACCAGACCCACACATACCACATCCACAACCATCATAAACCACCACCACTACCACATTACCACCACCACTACCAAACCAGACCAATCATCACTACAACCACTCGTAACCACCACCACTACCACAACCACCACCACAAGGGGCCATCCCATTCGCAGCCATCACCATAACACCGGGTTTACTGGGTCCCATTCCATCTTACGACTCACAAACGCCCCATCCACCCGCGTATAAACTAGACTGATGATAATTCTGACGGTCATTCATCTCTTTTCACGGTAGTCACGAAAGTCATGTCTGTCTGCATCTGTCTCTCTCTCTCTGCCTGCTTGTCTCACTGTCTGTCTGCCTGTCTATCTGTCTGTCTGTTCGTGTGTTTGAGATATAACATTCGTAAACCTTGACCCAGAAGCCTCCTATTTTCTTAGCTGTTGAAATGGAAGCCTGGACGGCAGTGAAGGCGCTATGTTACTGATTTTGTGTGTACTGATGGTTATTAAATATTTGTTTCTCTCCGCATTTATTGTTTGCTGATTGACCTCTCTCTCTCTCTCTCTCTCTCTCTCTCATCCCCCGCTGGGAGAAAGAGGCCTCACGTCGCTTTACGAGAGGACAATAAAAGAAGGATCTCTCTCTCTCTCTCTCTCTCTCTCTCTCTCTCTCTCTCTCTCTCGTACAGTCCCAGCACATTAAACAGTAAACCTAAAAAAAAAAAATCTTATAACACTCCAGTTACCAGGAAGAGCATCTCTCTCTCTCTCTCTCTCTCTCTCTCTCTCACACACACACACACACACACACACACACACACACACTACCCACAAAAACACATAGTAATACATGATACCCTGTGCTGTATTTCTGATGTATACACGAAAAATACAGTATGTTCAGAGTAGGTGCAAAAATACTCGGGTTTCGCATCAACATACACATGTCTACCTTCATACCCATATTACGCACATATACACAGACACAAAGACGCACATAAAAACGTAAAGAGCACTGGGACACACTCTTGCACTCCCATACATACACCCACAAACGTACACGCACTCTAGCAGGCGGTCGTCTCTCTCTCTCTCTCTCACACACACATACACACACACACACACACACACACACACACACACACACACACACACACACACACACACACACACACACACACACACACAAGGCCAGAAATACACACAGACATATTATGCAAGCACACACAAATCGACATATTATACCTTCAGAAACAGATGATCAAATATCAACGGGAGAGAGAGAGAGAGAGAGAGAGAGAGAGAGAGAGAGAGAGAGAGAGAGATTTAAGATCTTTTACTGAAAAGTCTGGCCTTAATAGAAAGGCTTACTATCTAATTATATAAGCTTAGACGTACGAGAGAGAGAGAGAGAGAGAGAGAGAGAGAGAGAGAGAGAGAGAGAGAGAGAGAGAGAGAGAGGCGGGGATGTGCTCAAGCGTATTGTGTTGCACTGACAACATTACTGTCTGTCCACCACGGTCATTGGTGGGAGGGGGGGAGCGGGGAGATGTGAGGGAAGGGGGGGAGAGGAAAGGAATGGAGGGGATGAAGTGAAAGGAAGGAGGGGGAAGTGAGGGGAAGGAGAAAGGAAGAAAAGGAAGAGAAAGAAGAAGGAGGGGAAGGGGAGAGGAAGGGAGGGAAGGGGAGAGGACGGAGGGGAAGAGAAGAGGAAGCAGGGGAAGAGAAGAGGAGGGAGAGGAAGGGGGAAGAAAGGGGTGGAGGGAGAGGAAGAAGGGTGAGGGAAGGAGTAGGTGCTAGATAAGGGAAAATAAGAAGGGCGGTGGGATGACTGAAGGGGGGGAGAGGATGGGGTAGGATAATCTGAAAGGGAAGAAAGGAGAGGAAGGATCAGATGAGAATGGGGTGAAGGAGAAAGCGATAAAAGGAGTCTGAATGAGCAGGGAATGTGAGGGATGAAAAATGTGGAGGGAAGGAAGAGAATAAGGAGGAATGTAAGAAAAGTGAGAAGAGGAAGGGATAACAAGAGAGGAAGGGGGAAGCGATAAAGGGGTGAAATTAGGAAGAGGAGGGGGTGAGAGAGAGACAAAGGGGTGAGAGAAGGGAAAGAGAAAGTAAAGAGCAGAGAGGATTAATGACGAGGGAGAGAGGTGAGAGAGAGAGAGAGGTATTAGAAGCCTTTGTGGTAATAATAGTTGAGGGAGTGGTAGTTGAAGCAGTGGGTGTGGTACTAGTGGTGGTAGTGATAGTGGCAGTAGTGGTGGTGGTAGTAGTAGTAGCGGCAGTGGTAGCAGCTGAGTGCGTGTGCGTGCGAGTGGCGTGTAACAGAAAGTAAGTGTGACTAAAATGGGAGTGAGCGAGTGAGTGAGAGCATTAGAGAGTGCGAACGAATGTAAATGCAGTGTGTGTGTGTGTGTGTGTGTGTGTGTGTGTGTGTGTGTGTGTGTGTGTGTGTGTGTGTGTGTGTGTGTGTGTGTGTGTGTGTGTGTGTGTGTGTGCTGAGAAACAGACAGGGCTAAAGTGAGTACAATCGAGAGAGTGTGAAAATTTTATCCTGTGAGAGAGAGAGAGAGAGAGAGAGAGAGAGAGAGAATAAAGCCAGTACCTAAAACACTAAATAATACCCCACCGTCGACTCAAAGGAATACCACAGATGCCTGAACGAAAATAAAACGATTCGAGGGAAAGAGAGAATTTTTGAGACGCCGAGGAATATTTCTGAGACCGGAATATTGCTGAAACGGGAGGATTTTGGACACCGAGGAATATTACTGAAACGGGCAGATGCTGGCCACTAAGGAAGATGGATTGGGTATGTTTGTGTGTTAGTCTGAATATGCTGAGGAATATTTAAGGCGAATTTCAAGATCTCAAGGAATATTTCTGGAGACATAAGGACCTGCAAGTATTAGGCTATTGTCGGAAGTGTGTTTATCTGACGGAACTGGACCACTAAACTTTAATACTATGAAATTCAAGCCCCAACTATAAGGCAGGAAGTAGTCTCCTTGGTTACTAGTTAAAATGATCTTCCACCAAACGCGCTATAGTTTTACTCAATCTCCATTAACCTATTCAGAACGATGAGGACTCATATCAATTTCTTGTTATCAAGAGACAACTGGAAAATTATGAAAAAAAAAAATATGCTCGCTTCTGTGTGGTGTATTTTGAGAGAGAGAGAGAGAGAGAGAGAGAGAGAGAGAGAGAGAGAGAGAGAGAGAGAGAGAGAGAGAGAGAGAGTAAAGGAACCCTCCAATGATAAGGTAATCTTTCCCTGCTGATAAAGTGGCAGAGTCGACCAACACACAATACCGCTTCCAAGGACAAATCCCCGTACACAACCTGCTACCTCTTCCTTAGGCTTAATCAGTAGTTACTACGCCTTATAACCTCCTTTTATGATCTTTTTAACGCCTTCGGTGATACTTGAGAGGGATGCCTTCACTTGGTGGCACTGACATAACCGTTCGGCTCCACTGCCAGGTTATTCAATCGACCCTCGCCTCCCTCCCTGTCCCACCGAAAAGAGGAAATGGATCACTTCAGCCTGCAGTCCACTGGGTTTGCGTTCAGAAGATCCTGGGGCTGCAGCTACTACTACTACTACTACTACTAACACCCTTCAGCACTTCATTAATTTATATTTTACTCATGCTACTGCTATGTGTGTGTGTGTGTGTGTGTGTGTGTGTGTGTGTGTGTGTGTGTGTGTGTGTGTGTGTGTGTGTGTGTGTGTGTGTGTGTGTGTGTGTGTGTGTGTGTGTGTGTGTGTGTGTGTGTGTGTGTGTGTGTGTGTGTGTCCCTCAAAGCCACCCACAGTCTGATTAAATCGCATTTCACTGGACGGGTTCAGTTTCCACCACCGCCGCCGCCACCACTGCCAGCTCAGCCATCCAGCCATATCAGCTTTCCAGCCAACTCAGCCATAAGCCACAGCAGACATATAACCAACCCAGCCATAGTCATATTCATTCATCTCAGCCTGTCACCCAAAAAGCTAACTCAGCTATTCAGTCAACTTAACCATAATCAATATCAGCCGTCCAGCCAATTCAGACATGCAGTCACTTCAACCGTACAGCAAACTCAGCCACAGTCAACTCAGATCACACAAGCCATTTCATCTACGCAGACATACAGGTCTGCAACCAGTTCATCAGATCCGCCAGTCAGCCATATCACCCCGACAGACATCCAGGCAGACATCCAAAACAGCTATCCATTCAGCCCAGCAGATCAGGCGTCCACGAAGACATTCAACTCAGTCATGCAGCATTTTCATCAGATCAGTCAGTGAGCCATATCACCCTGACAGACATTCAAAACAGCCATGTAGCCATTTCACTAGATCACGGCGTCAGCGAGTCAGCCATGTGTCAGCTCGCCAGCGCTCGCTCCACAAATTCTGAGTACGTCGCCTCGCCCACCGAGGCTTGTATTTTTAAATCAACACTCATATTTAACTTATTGATTTTTGTGATGTGCTTTACTTCTCTCATGGTAATTCTATTTTGATTATGCATTTTAATATAACTGCAGCGACGTTAACTTTTATTTATGGCTTATTTTTATCATATGTTTTGCCAGAGTTCTTCATTTTCAATGCAGTAACAATATTTTTCATTTACTGTTCATTTTTGGCAAACCAGTTGCAGCTTCATTTGATAATCTGCTTTATTTTTTGCATATCCTGTTTTTACTTATTTATTTTTTTACCGCAGTACCTACAACATTTGACTACAACTCTTAACGTGGCTAATTTGTGTTTAATGTTTCTCGGCCTAAATTTAACCATTCGTTCCTCTGATGATCCTCACTATTTTTATCATGCCTGGTGCAGCCCCGTTCCATAGTTCTTGCATCATGCTTTTGCCCAAAATTTAATCACTTGTTTGCTGCGATTCCATCCGATACTTTCCCCAAAATGGTGTTACCGGACAAAAGTGCACACCGAGCTAAACACACAATTCCACCTCGCTAAACAATGAAGGTTCAGAAATGAAAAAGGTACCGCAGTGCAGCCTAAGACGACTATACTGAGTGACAAAGTAAATGGTTTCCTGTTGCCCAAGAACTGACTATGTACCTGGTGAGTCATAATTAAATACAGTCTTAAAGAAAAACTTGAGATAAGACTACAAATACAAAATGAAGAAATAAGGTAAAGAGGAAAACGCTGAGACAAAATAGTTAACCTGACAAAGACAATAATTAAAAAAATGGAAATAAAAATTAAAGGGAAAAGCAAATGAGAAAAACGAAGATAAACGAAAAATATCATAGGACACAGACATTAGATAGGGAGATAATTCATGGACAACTGAATTCTCGGAAATGTTCCATCAACTGATTACACATACACACACACACACACACACACACACTCTTGCTCTTCAAGTGACATCACACCCAATCGACTAAAAATCCCCCCCCCCTTCTCTCTCTGAACTCCGCAACTTTTTTTAACACAATAAAAAACACCAAAGTCTAAAATATGAACCAAAAATGCAGAGTTCCGACCAAACAAACTCAATTCCCTCGGTCTCAACTTTAGGCAGGGAAAATCGATGGACTGGGCGAGAAGAGGGAGAGAGATGGATGGATGGGACGATGTGTAGGTATATTTATGGATGGATGGATGGATGGGAGTAGAAGGGGAGGACCTGAATGGATAGATGTGTGGAAGGATGGATGGATGGATGGCATATATGGGTGGATGAATGGAAGGAAACCATATGTACTGTAGGGACATGGATGGATGGATGATATGTGACTAACAGGATGGATGGATGAATGGTTGGACGTATGGATGGATGACTGGAAAGTTATGGGTATCTGAAGGGGGGATAGGAGGGAGGGACTGATGAGACATGTGGACAGATGGACAGACAAACAGACAGACAGATGGACAACAGGATGGATGGATGGATGGATGGATGAATGGATGGTTTCTCACGAGGTCCTAAAACTGTACTCAATTAAACTGATAAGAGAGTTTGAGAGTTGATGATAAGATAGAGGAGCTTAGGAAGTTGTGTGTGTGTGTGTGTGTGTGTGTGTGTGTGTGTGTGTGTGTGTGTGTGTGTGTGTGTGTGTGTGTGTGTGTGTGTGTGTGTGTGTGTGTGTGTGTGTGTGTGTGTGTGTGTGTGTGTGTGAGAGAGAGAGAGAGAGAGAGAGAGAGAAACCAGTCCAACTCTCTCTCACCGCCACTACCGTTGTCGCTCTAAGCACTCCCACTCCACTGTCATTACACAAGCCGCATTCTTTCATCATTCTTTTGGTCAAGTTCCTTTTCTAAACGTCTTTTCCTCCAAGTCCTATCTATAAGTTTCTTTCCAGAATGCCTTTTTTTCGGGGTTTGTGTGTTCAAATTTTAGGTAAGTAGGGGGTTCTGTTTTTCCATTTCTCTCTTCTGATTTCTTAAGATATTTAGTTTTCTTTCATTTTTTTTTTAAGGGTCGTCTGCCAGGTCTGGTTTTATGGATTCTACTTTCAGGTTTTTGTTTCCAATATTATTTTTATGGGATTCTAATTTTAGGTTTCTTTTTGTAAGTCAAGTTTTAATGGGTTTAATTTGAGGTTTCTTTCCAGGTCTCCATTACGCGTTTCCTCAGCTTTGGTTTTCCGGTGCTGGAGAGGGACGCCTTCCCGTGGTGGCACTGATTTAGCCAGGTGGATTTGCTCTCCGGTTAAACATGCGTCCCTCAACTCCCTCCCCATCCCCCGAAAGGAGGATGGTGGATGGCAGGAAAAGGGAATTAATCATGCTGTCCACCTGGTTCACGTCCAGGTGAGCCTGAGGCCAAAACAAGAAGCAGGCATCTTTTGTTCCCTCTCTCTCTCTCTCTCTCTCCCTCTTTTGTTTTTAGCCACATTCCTTTTCACGGCTCCTTTATTCTGGTTTCTACTCTTCATCCAGGTTCCTTTTGGGTGGTAATTTCCAAGCGTCTACAGATTTCTTAATACACCTCAGGCTGGGACAAATCTACTCCTTTATTCCAGCGAACGTCAGGAGTTTTCATTCAGCCGAGAGGGCCATGGAACTCTGAGGGTGTTAATACTATAACCACCATCACCGCTCTCATCATCAGGACAACTCTAGTACGTCATCCAAGCCAGCGACAGACGATTTAGTGGGTTACAGGAGCCCCAAGGAGTTAAGATCTAGTTTCTCTTCTCTTTTCAATGCGCTAAAATGCTGAGATCCTTTTTTTCTCTTTTATTTTTAGGTACTTTGTGTTTTTTTACTTCTTTCTTTTTATCCATGAAAACTGGTAGACCTCTGGCGGGCAAATTCCCCCCTGTGTGTGTGTGTGTGTGTGTGTGTGTGTGTGTGTGTGTGTGTGTGTGTGTGTGTGTGTGTGTGTGTGTGTGTGTGTGTGTGTGTGTGTGTGTGTGTGTGTGTGTAACAGAGAGAGACATAAACCATGAAAAAGAAACACGGTAAAGTGAGAATGTTTATCAGAAAACAGGTACGAAGAACATGGAGGAAAATGCCGAGAGAGAGAGAGAGAGAGAGAGAGAGAGAGAGAGAGAGAACAAGGTAGATTTAGAGTGAAGAATAATACCGGCAGACCTTGCCCGAGGGATCACGTGGGGTGGGTGGAGGTGTGGGGTACAGGTGGTGAAGTGCAGGGGTGGGGTGGTGGCTGTGGCGGTGAGGGTCGTGGTGTTTGTGGTGGTGGACCGTGGCAGTGGGCTGTGATGGGCACGGGGTAAGATTGTGTAAGGGTGACGGCGGTAGTGCTGTGTGTGTGTGTGTGTGTGTGTGTGTGTGTGTGTGTGTGTGTGTGTGTGTGTGTGTGTGTGTGTGTGTGTGTGTGGAGGAAGGGGGTGGCAGAGGATGACTAGTGGGGGGGGGGGCAGAGGATGACTGGTGTGTGGCTGGAAGAGTGGGAGAAACCTACCACCAGCTCCAGATGCTTAAAAGCTTAAAAAAAAAATCATCATCAACTGGTTTAGACTGGCAGGCGAATATCGTGTTACATTTATACTAGTTTCCTCCTCCTGCATATTCGAATCACAGTAATCTGATTTCCTTAATATTAAAACGTCTTTAATATTTTACCTTCGATGCAGCCAGATAGTTTCAATCAACTCAAGAAAGCCCTCTATCTGTGATGAATTAAGAGGCAATTTTCACTAATCCGTAAATTGGACATGATTGTCTGTAGATAGCAAGGTAAAAAATAACTAAAATAATGGACATCCTTACCAAATTCCAAAAAGAAATTATTATTTCCCGGTGAAACAGTTAAATGGCACCCTTCTGGCTGACACGTCGTCCTGGTACGGCGAACTAATCAGTGCTCTACTCTGCCCCTCTGTGTCATATTTACGGCTATTCTGGCACAATGAAGGTACGCGATCGACTACATGAACGCTACACGGGACACACACCTCTGATACACGCCAGCCACGCCACAGATGCACGCCCCAGTGCTCTGTTCTGCCGTTATGTCATATTTACGGCTATTGCGACACGATGAAGGTACACTGTCAACTAAATGCACAACACAAGCACCTCAACCAAACCCCCTTAAAAGTGTAAGGTCCACAAGCTCGGTATACAGTTGTCTATAAGTCAAACTTCCCAGTCTGTTATTAAGCAGCAGTAACTGCAACCTCAGGCTCATCCGAATGTGGACCCCGTGAACTTGAGGCTCAAGTTACTCTTCTCCTGCAGTCAACCGTTCTCCTTTTGGGGGGACAGAGAGGGAACTGAGGGACGTTTACATAACCAGGAGTCGGAGCTACGACGTCATACCGGTGCCTCCACGTGAAGGCGTCCCTCTCCAACCCTCTGCATAAACTGTAGCATATGTGTACACAGTAAACTTCGTGGCAATACAATACAATGCAGTACAATTACAATATAATAAAATACCGATTCAACACAATGCAATACAATACATTAGGTACTCCATCACTGCCATGGAGTTGCGTCCGTCAATATTGGTTCAGTGGGCCACAAGACGGATGAGGGCACCGAGAAAGCTCGCTACCATACCGTTATTTACCTACCTTAACACCATCACTCCCATGCCCAACTTTATAAATACTAGTGCTTGCTACCCTCAGGGGATATTTACACTCGTGTGCACGTTAGCGTGACGACTGCACTGCTTAGCTTTGTGTGTGTGTGTGTGTGTGTGTGTGTGTGTGTGTGTGTGTGTGTGTGTGTGTGTGAACAGCATAACTCAAACACTTCCGATCCGATTTTAACGAAATTTGCTGGAAGTGCTGAGGAATAACCAAAGAATTTACCTAAAGTTTTTTGAATAAAAAAAAAATCAAAAGTCACGGTCACAAAGCAAGGTCATATTATTTTTTTTTACCCACTTTAGACCAAAATTGGTTGTTATGTTGATTGCAAGGTAAATTCCGGATTAAGAACACCCACTCAAAGGTCAGGGTCACGTAGCAAGGCCAAAGGTTTGACGTAAAACTCAGTTCTAATTTGATTTGGAGCAAACTTGCTGGAGGGGTTGAGGATCCGCCAAGGATGAATGGATTCAATTTTGAAAACAAAAGTCTAGGGTCATGATTACAGGGGAAAGGTCAACTCAAACAATAATGAAGTTTTTACCACTACTACTACTACTGCTACCACCACTTACTACCACTCCAATTTTTTTTCACAACTACCACACTAACCACACAACTAACCTTGGTAGTGGCTGTGGCATCAGTGGCTTCACTGACTTTCTTGTTGGTCACCTGAATGGCGAGGTGGGGCGTATTTAGCAGTGGCCAGGCGCCCCCCACCCCACACGTCATATACTCTCCTGTGAAGGTCTTCAGATGGGGGTCGCCAAATAACCCACAATGAGCAGGCTTCGAACTCCCCTCATACACACACGTGTTCTTGGTGGGTGCGGCTGGGCGTGGGTTCTCCGGGAGAGCTTGCGGGTACTGTTCTAGGATTTTGGTGCAGTTGTATCGCTCCAGGAGATTGCTAAGCCACTGTACGGTTGTGTGGTAGCCGATCTCCCCCCTACAGGACCTCTCGAGGGGCGCGGTGCAAGAGGCGTAGCGCTGGGCCAGGGAGCAGAAGGCAGGAGTGGGACCCTCTTTAATGCCACTCTCCTGCCCCGCAAGGTAGGCGTTGGTGCATTCGTCCAGCCCGCACTCACCCCACACACCTGAAACACCAGAGACACATGTACACACATGGCAGAGAAAGAGAATCGTATACACTTGTGAAATACCTGACAGAATGAGAGTACTGTACACACCTGAGACACATCTGACATAGAATGATAATACTGTAAACACCTGGAACACACCTCCAACTCACTTGACACACAATGACAGATGTGTACACATCTGACACCAACACATCCAATACACAACGGGGTGAAATATTCAACATCATCATCACCGTCATAAAAGGACTATTCAAAGGTCTGTCCTATCGGACAATCCACCTCCTGTTCTCACAGTTAAGTACTATCCACGATACTATAATGTATGACTTACAAGGAAAGCGCCAAATTTAGTAAAGGAAGAATATTCACCTTTTCAATCCGATGGTTTATTTTTTAGTCAGTTTTTGCCATTTCCGGACGATTTTATTCAGCCTGGGACACATCCAGAACTGGAGGGGTTAGATATACGGAGAGCATTACGCAATCTCTTCACCACTAGAAATCCTCTCTCGTCTGATGGAAGTAACAATAGGCAAACAAACTTGGGTGGAAGGGGTTCAGTGTAAGACTGCAGACACTACGTTGAAATTAAGTGTGAGGGACAGGTTGCTGTTCTTGTTCTACCGCGGTCTGTCTGGGCGAGAAGACCCACCGACCACAGGCAAGCAGCCGCCTTCCTGTAGCAGGCAGCCCTCGTCAGGGTCGGAACAAGGTCCTTCCACATGGCGAGGTGCTGGTAAAATAGCGGAGGCATAGACACAGAGAGGATAAGCTGTGTAATTATGTAGTCTCAGCCCAAACTTTGACTACTTGGTAAATGTGGTTGAGTTCCCCGCCTGGAAGTATTGTGAAATGCCAGCAATCTGACCTTAGCATCACGTCACTCCCATGGTAGTATCTTCCGGGACGACGGTACTACCAACCTGCGACCTTTTTAGTGGGCTAAAGTGTGCTATACTTCGCCCAAAGGTGACCCGAGACTATGCAGGGCAGGGGTGACCATCTTCCCCGAGCCATATACATGCACTGGCCGCATACCCAGGTGAGGGACAGGTGAACATTGCAAACATTGGTGGAGGGAGTGTTGGGTCTGATCTGATAAAAATTAGTTCACCATTCTACTGCCAACACACCAGCACGTCATAAAACACGCCTTCTGGTACCACTACAGGACCATGGTGTGTGTGTGTGTGTGTGTGTGTGTGTGTGTGTGTGTGTGTGTGTGTGTGTGTGTGTGTGTGTGTGTGTGTGTGTGTGTGTGTGTGTGTGTGTGTGTGTGTGTGTGTGTGTGTGTGTGTGCGCGCGCGTGCGTGCGCGCGCGCGCTTGATGTCAACCATCCATTTTTCGATACTATTTTTGCGTCGAGGAAAAAAAAAAAAAATGTTTGGTGATAAAACGGTACCAGCAGGGTCAGAGACTAGTTCATCGTTGACCAGAACATACTGTGAGGGTAGATGACTGGCTTACAATACTGTAATGGTGGACTTGACTGGGAAAATTCTGCTGGTGCTTCCTGTTGACTTCAACCTGTGCGTAGCGCCTGTCAGTCACCCTAAAAGACATCCATGGACCACTAGACATTTTCGTTTTTGATGGAATTAAAAAAAAATAACTTAAATTCGACCTTTTTTCTCTACTCCATCACTGTACAAAAAGATCTCCTTCAACCTCACGTTTTCTAGTTATTAAATAGTAATTCTTCTTCGATCTAACGTTTTCCATTTACTAATAATAAATCACCTTCGGCCTTACATTCTTTTCTGGAAGACTATTACACAACAACAGTAATTTTCCTCCAATCTAATATTTTTTTTTCCTTTTATACAGAGAGAGAGAGAGAGAGAGAGAGAGAGAGAAAGTTGATAAAAGCACGTAATATCAAAGAGGCGGTGGAGGTGAAAGGCGCTCCTACGGGTTCGTGAGACTTGCTGTAATCTGAGCGTGAAAAATTCCGGTGTACGAAAAATGAAGAAAAGAGATGTAAAATGAGAAACGGATCGCATTCCCCCCTCTTACCCGAGGAAGTGAAACGAATCGCAGTCGGTTATTCGAGGATTTTTTTTTTTTCTTTCTTTCTTTCTGAGAGAGAGAGAGAGAGAGAGAGAGAGAGAGAGAGAGTACGAAAAATGAAGTTACGCGCATCGCACTCCCCTCTTATACCCAACCATAAAAGTTAATTTAATGGTGACAGCATTAACACCCTCAGCAGAATATAATGGTTAGGCGCTGGATGGAACTGAATACTAGAGGTGTTCTGACCATGAGAGGGTTGAATGATAAAACAGTATACGCAAAAAATAAAATCAAAATAATGGTAACAAAAAAGGGGGGGAAACTATATTAGGAAAAGAAAATTACACAGACAACAATTCCGTTAGTAAGAACACCCAATCAAACGTAATGAAACCCAATTACTGAAGGAATCTAAAAATAAAACAGCATGTGTCAAAGAATTCATGGCGTTGAGAATGCTGGTGGACAGATAACTATAAAACGACAGATGGCATGATATAACCTTCAGTTTTGGAAATAATAAAATCCCAGTTACTTATAGAAAACGAATAGAAATCCTTAAACTTACATATTAAGAGGCCTAATAATAATGATAGTAATAATAATAATAATAATAATAATAAACAAGTCGATAATACTGGTTAGCAATGGAGTACATATTACGACCAAAGACGTCACAGTGTAGTCTACAGCCTCGTTAATAAAGAACAAAAATAACTAGCTTTGTTAGTAATATAAAAGCAAAAACATCCTGCTACTTAAAAGAAAATGAAAACTAATACAAAAAAAAAACAGGAATAATGGAGCAGAAATTGTTATATAATGATGGGATGTTAAGAAAAACATCAAACACCCATGCCACTTAAAAGAACGTAGAAATTGAACCCGAGTTTCAAAAGAATTAATGGCGCCGAAAAACGCCGGTGAGCAGAAAATTGTATATTAAGGGAATGCGCAGGCGTGGTCCGCGTGCCTCCCTCAGTAGCAGGACGCCCAATTACCCGCCCATGAAAGAAAGCGTAATTACAGGCGCCCCTGATGCCAGGCTGGAGCGTCGTGGGGAGCCGGATTGGATTTTCCCGTCTTATATGAGCGTCAGGGACAGCCGTGGCCGGGAGGGGCGGAGATGGCCAGGAAGGTGATTAGAAAAATACGGTACGATAAAGTATGTGGCCAGAGGTAGGCAGTATTACAAAACGTTGAGAGAATGATGGTCGCAGCCACCAACCACCAGCAAAAAGGTTAAGTTAATGGTTAAAATTTTCTCGAACTACGTTACAGCTTCAGTCCAGTGATGCATTATTTTTACCACTGCCAAAAGATTTTATAAGCTTATGAGAGACTTTTCGAACTGGAGGGGGTTAGACAGATTTCATTTTCTACACCATCAAGGATCCCTCCAACCTCCCCCCCCCCTTATTTATTTATTTTTAAACTGTCTGATGGAACACAAAACATCGCCTTGCAGGATTGAAGAACTTTCTATTGTATTCCTCTTAAGACCACACGGTTATATTCAGCCAATGGGTTTACGAGGAAGATAAAACTAATCCAAACAGGTTTAAGTTTTCATTAGGGTGTTTGGTGGTGTTTATGTGCGGTATCCGGGTTACACAGGGCTAAAACATTTGAAAATATATCAGTTCCATTAATACAACGGACTTAAAAGGGCAAACCAATTAAGAACTCGACTTGCCCAGAACCTGATTTGCTAAGAAAACTAGAATTATTACCACCGTCGACGTGTAAGCATTAAAAATCTCGATAACATAAGCAGACATTCACTTCTCGTAAAGAGCTACATTATTTGCAAGCATATCCATTCTCATAATAGTATCGAACTCAAAAGCGTAGTCCAATTACGAACTAGTCTATTCTCAGGACTCGATTAGCCAAGAAAAATCGAACCATTATCGCGTCTGACGTGTAAACATTTTAAAATCTCGAAAACATGAGCCGACATTAATTTCTCGCGTGTGGGCGTGAGGCGCGGAGGCTGGAGTGGCTGAAACAGAGTGGAAGTAATTTATTTGTGCGGGGTAACCTTTTTGAGAGAGAGAGAGAGAGAGAGAGAGAGAGAGAGAGAGAGAGAGAGAGAGAGAGAGAGAGAGAGAGAGAGAGAGAGATTACAGAATTTAATGCTCTCTGTCTGTCTCTGTCTCTGTCTCTCTCTCTCTCTCATTCCTTCATCCTTCCCTAAAACTTGAGTGTGTCTGTTTGCGTCTGCGTCTGTCTGTTTGTTACCTCCCACCCAACCTCTGCCACACTCACCTGTTCCTTCCTCACCTCTCCCTCTGTTACTTTTCTGTCCCTCACCTCCCCCTCCTTTACCCCTTTCTCCCTCACCTCTCACTCCCTTACTTCTCCCTCCCCCACTCTTCCTTCCTCACTTCTCCCAACCCTAAATCTCCTTCCCTCTCCTCTCCTTCTCTCTCCCCACCACTCACCCCTTATCTGCCCTTATCTCTCTCCGACACCCTCGCTTGCTCACTAAAAAGCTGAAGAATCCAGTGCTGAGTTTTTCGCGCCCCTAACTTGAATACATTATCGCTCTAGAATAGGGTGAAAATGTGACCTAATGACAACGGTTTCTTATCACACGCACACGCACGCAAACAACATACATACATACACAAACACATTCTCTCTCTCTCTCTCTCTCTCTCTCTCTCTCGTGCCCTAAACCCATCATGTCATCTTTCTTCCTTGGTCTCCCTCTCCCGCTTATAACTACTTCACTGCTGTACACCATTTCCTTCCTCTGTTTTTCCCTTGGTCTACAACTCTTTCCTCAAACCATTTCCTTATCTCTCCTTCCTTGGTCTACCTCTCCTCCTTCCTTCAAGTTCATATGACTCATTTTTTTACTCGTATGACAAAATTTCAACTTCACTTACAGAACCCCTTGGTCAATCTGTATATTTTCCACCAAATAGAATATCATCCATCTATTTTTATTTCCGTATTCCCATTTCTACCATCCATCTACTCCCCATTTTTATCATCATCCACCTATTCCACATTTCTATCACCATCCACCTATTTCCCACTTTCATCATCATCTAGCTACTTCCTATTTTCATCATTCTGCCCTCTCCCTCCGTGGCCACACCCGAGCATCACCCACACATGGGACCATCGCATTCGCTAATCTAAATGACACCCTCCACACCGACCGGCTATGTATTTAAATGAGCATTAGCTTGTCTGCTCTAATCAACCTCGCCATAAAAACAAATCAACGTTGTCAGCGGAGTATGACTTAACAATCTATCTCCATGAAATCCCTGACTAAGATGACGTCTTTACTTTATCCCGGCAACCGTCAGGCATTTTTATTCAGCTGACGAGAGACTGTTAGAAGGAGGTTTAAAATATCACCTTAATTATTTTCGTACTATCATCATATATCGCGCTTGAAACTGATATATATCGTGTAAAAATAGCTTTGATAATATTATGTACCTGTTGACCAATGTTATGCTTCGATTTAGCTGTAAATAAGGAGAATAATAACCAATTTCTCAAACACTGTGAAAATCTGGGCGGTCTTCGATACTGTAGTTTCTCTTCTACGGCAACATTGAAGGATAATTTTGTTCGGCAAGTACTTGGCATAATGTCAAAGTTATTTTCACACGATATTTTTTCTGTTTTAAATGTGATGTGCTAATAACAGGAAAACTATCAACGTCAATATTTTCAACTTCCTTGTAGCCAAAAACTCGGGAATCTCTTTACTTCCTCACTCAATATATGAAGCCAACACACTTCTTTTCATGGCTAATACACTATGACAATCATCCACCAATTTCCCACACTTTTCCTCAGTCAAATATTCATCCACACCTTCTTCTTCTTCTCCTTCCAGCCACTCGAAACCCAGTCTCCCTCAGTTAAGCTTCTCCAATTCATCCTGTTTGGGTTCTTCTTCCTCTCCCCCTCCAACCACACCAAAAATCACACACCCTCCTCCATGCACTTCTCTTCCACACTCCTCTCCAAATTCCGTTTATCAGAGACAGTTTCGTCAACCTTGAGCAGTTCATTAGAAAACACAACCGCTGCCACACATCACACTTGCCCCTCAGTGTTGCCCTTATCTCTCGCCAAGCTAAACCAAGAAGCAAAAAAGAAGAGACGAAGAGAAAGAAGTGTACGAAGAGGAGAAGGAGGAAAAGGACGTGGATGATAATGATGATGATGAAATTGGTCCTAGTCACGAAGAAGTGCTATGGAAAAGATGCAGACCCACAGTACTTTTATTTCTGCCACTAATCATAACACCATATTTGAAAGAGATAGATTCCGAGGATCACAGCAGGGATGGTGGGTGTTAGTGCACAAGTGGGACGAGGTGACGTGTTAGGGCTGCCGTGGATCAAACCCCCTGCTGGTATGTCGTAAGTGGATGACGGGACCCACTCGGGATTATGGGCAGGGAATATACTATTCGTTGTGTTCTACGGTGAAGCTATAACAGCCTCGGTATACAGATGCACCATATATAACACTCTTCTTCCACTCCGTCGGGCGAATTCTCGTGTGTTGCGGAGACGGTCCAGTCAGCGTTATCAATGTCTACCCGCCATCATTTATTTATTTCCGGCTCCCACTACCACACCCACAACCACATTAGCAGAGTGAGCTGTCCCCGCAACACATGAGATACTGCCTGGTGTCTCCACTGCAGCGCTATTCACGGACAACCTTGTACATAATTTTGGTGAGTATAGTTGGTGATCGAAGAGATGAGAGGAAGGGGTGTGAGTTGGAGGGAGGGCAGACAAATGGCAGAA
Source organism: Coenobita brevimanus (assembly GCF_032717465.1). Classification (NCBI taxonomy): domain Eukaryota; kingdom Metazoa; phylum Arthropoda; class Malacostraca; order Decapoda; family Coenobitidae; genus Coenobita; species Coenobita brevimanus. The sequence goes on from NC_137039.1 coordinate 36,537,241, forward strand.
AACAGGGCAACATGGAGGCGAATTATGTGGCCACCCCTTATGTGACTAATGCGTCTGGCTATAGATGATTAAATATACAGAGTGTGGTAATACCAGCATCGTACTAAATCACTGTGAATACTGTAAAGTCAAGATACCAAATGAACAAAACTGCGACCAGATATCTCATTTACCTCAAAGACTTCGCCTTATCTAAGAGCAGGCTAAATAAAGATGTGTGAAGTGTTGTACAAGGTGAAGTGTTCTCTCTCTCTCTCTCTCTCTCTCTCTCTCTCTCTCTCAAGGTATTTAGGTCCTACCTGTGTGGACGCACGTAGGTTGTAAGTGCGAGTGTCAATATGCATGACAAGCGTGTGTGTGTGTGTGTGTGTGTGTGTGTGTGTGTGTGTGTGTGTGTGTGTGTGTGTGTGTGTGTGTGTGTGTGTGTGTGTGTGTGTGTGTGTGTGTGTGTGTTCAAGACAGGACTTTTATGCCAAATTAAAGTTAACGGAGTATACTCGCTTTTACAGTTCATTTATTAATATAACCTCATCAGGAATATTTATGTGTTTTAATGAGAATTTGCCAATAAAAATGGATCTCTCTCTCTCTCTCCACCAGCTACGGCCACATCCCTCTCCCCCTCCACACACAAACACACTCCTCAGTCACCTCACGTCCCTCCCATTCCCGGTGCCCCTAGCAAGTCCAATGTGCCCTCCCCAGCGGTGTTCCTCAGGCCCGGCATATAAGGCAATGCTAATGGAGACGTCTCGAGCATGAAGTGAGCGGGTCGAACTGGGTATTAAATCAGGTTCGGACGCTGCATCCATGGCGGGAGTCCGTTGAAACGAACGCAGAATTAAACGAGTACAATGAAACATGCTTAGAATGAAACGAGAACGAAACAGGCGTGTGATGAAACGGCTATAGAATGAAACGTAATGACTGCAGAATCAATCGTAAAGTCAACGTGTACAATGATAACTGGCGTAGGATGAAATGACGGCATAATTAAACAAGAGTTGAAACTGGGGTCGAGCGAAAAGATAGCTGAATGAAGACAGTCTAGCGAAACGGTATGCAAAGGTAACAGGAGCCAAACGAAACAGGAGTGGAATGAAACTAGAGCAGAACGAAACGAAAATCTAACAAACCGGGAGTCGAACGGGGCATCAAAACCAGAGTTGAATAAAAAGGGAGTCTTAGAAGGCATCATAAGGAACCACGTGTCCCTTCTCTGCCGCACCACCCGCCATATTTAAGAGAGGGAATATTAAAGGAATACTGAAGACGTCTTGAGAATGAGCAAGTGAAGTCGAACGAGGTTTGAAGACGGAATGGCTAACTTAAGAGGCCTGTCCTTTGAATACGATGCGTTCTCTTATACTACTCTTTGTAGTAGGAAGGCTTATCGTAATAGACGGTTTAGAAACACTCGTCCTTAGATCTTTCCACAGCAATGATGATACTTCTATTTAATTCCTGTCATTCTCCCTGTTTCTTTTTTCTCTCTTTCGTTATCTTTTCCGTTTTCCCTTTATTTCTTTGTTATTTTTTTCTTTTTACAGCTCTGGCAGGATCTCGTAGTGGACAGGGGCAGAAAACAGTATTGGCTAATCTCTTTTGCATGTGTTTTTTCTTTTCTTCTTCTTTAGCTCTGAAGAGACCTCTCCGGAGGGGTTAATGCTTTCAATGCCATGATATCTTTCTTTACTCCTGGTAGCGCCAGACGATTCTACAAGATATTTATTACCGGATATACTTTTTTTTTCATTTGTTTACTGTCAACTTAGGTGGGTTTTACGATGCCGGGGGTTAATAATGCTGAGTGGTTACTTGTTTAGACACATCAGTTCTGCTGCGCCAGTCTGTCTGATACACCTGTTGTCACCTTGGTCCATCTGTCCTTTTAACCCCTTTAGTCCCGTGACGCACTTTGATTTTCTTCTTCTTGCCACAAGGCGATTTTGTCAAACTTAAAGCAGACCCCTTGTTCTTAAAGGGGTTACTGGAGGATGCTTGCAAGTCCTTCAGCTGGAGCAGTGTCTTCAAAATAGCGTGGGACCGTACTCGTATTTACGTCCGATTCTCTGTCATAAATTCGACTTCCTTTTTTGCAGGAGGGACAGCAAGAGGAAAGGGCCAAGTCCTCCCATGTCTTCTGTTCCTCCTACAAGAAACAAATCTCAGCCACCAGAGAAAAATTATCGTAGGCAGTATCTGTATCGTGAGGGAAGAATAGGGAAAGCAGAGTGCATAATATCCCTGTTTCTAGTTCTTCCTGCAGAAACAAATATAACTCACGACAGGTGGACACACACACACACACACACACACACACACACACACACACACACACACACACACACACACACACCAATTCGATCGTATATATGTTCAAGTCTCCCACCCCTCAATAAGATGGTCTGGTAAAAGAAAAAAAAAAGAAAAAAACGCCAGTCAAGTCCTTCATCCACAGAACGTTTTTATGGGTCAAGTCCTTCAGACAGAGAACGTTTTTATGCAAAGGTATATCCATGAGCGGTTCCGTCCCTCTGTCTCGCTAACGATTTCCAGATGCAAGGTGTTTCACTCCCGAAGACTTAATGGATTTTGGGGAAGACACACCACACTACACCAAATTACCCTCCCACACCACACCACACCACACCACATCACACAAAATTACCTTCCTACATCATAAATCACATGACACTACGCCACGTCACATCACACAAAATTACACTCCCACACCACACCACACCACAGCAAAAATATAATGACTAAACCAATTTTTCTAGCCTCAAAAGTCTCTCTTCAGCTTAATAAAACCGTCTGATGGTCGGAAAAAAGCCATAAAAATAAAGGGATTAAACTTTACAACTCCCAGAACCAACATGGCGACCGGAAATTGCCAGGGGATCGGAGAGGACAGAAAAACGGTCGACCTCCAGCAATTTCCGACGTAACGTATTGTTTTAAGTGGTTTATTTATTTGTTTTATGTTCCAGGGCAGAGGGACCAAAGATACATAGATAGATAACATGGAACGGAAGCTCACAATTCGTAGCCTCCCGCCCTTGTGTGTGTGTGTGTGTATAGGAGAGAGAGAGAGAGAGAGAGAGAGAGAGAGAGAGAGAGAGAGAGTACTGAAACTGATTATGTTACTATTTCCATGTTATATCTTATCTCTCTCTCTCTCTCTCTCTCTCTCTCTCACATGCAGAAGTATCATTAATTTGGCCTCCATTAAATTTACAGCCTGTTAATTACACGTTAATTACACGTGAGAAAAAACCCATTAGGCAGATTGATGGTTTTTATTTTTTCCCTTTTTTTTTGGGGGGGGGAGGGGGAGGGGGGAGCCGAGAATATAGAAGGCTTGAATGGGGGGTAAATGTGAGGAGAATTTTGGCTGGGCAGTGATGATAATTCTTTTCTATTTTTTTCATTCTACTCACTCAATTAATCATACTGAGAAGAGGGAGATGATGATGATGATGATGATGATGATGATGATGATGATGCTGAACTTGCAAGTGTGGTCTATATAATCCCTGGACACCTATATGATACTTCTTTCAGTGCTTCCCCTTTCTTGTGTCTGGCACCAACCCTCCCCATATATAACTGTTGGAGCTGGGCAAGGATATCTCATTCTCTTACATTTTTCCAACTAATCCTCCCAGCTCTCACTCCCTCATCCCTCTCCCTCACATCACCACTTTCCACCCTCACTTTCCATTCGTTCACATCCTCACCCCAACTCCATCATTCACCACACTCTCACCCTTCATGCTTCATCACTTCTCACTCTCGCTTCCTACTCTCACCCCCACTCCCTCATCCCCCACTCCCTTATCCCTCATACTTCACTACTCCCCACCCTCACTTCCTACCCTCTAACTCCCTCACCTCTGATTCCTCACCTCTCACTTCTCTTCTCTTCATTTTATACTCCACACTCCCTCACCTCTCACATTTCTCTCCCTGACCCCTTCCAAATTATCACCCACCCCTCATACTTTCACACCCTCACTCTCACCCCGTATTCCCCCCTCACCCCTCCCTCTCTCTCTCATTTCCACCCCACTCACTCTAATATCACCCTATCACCTCCCCGCTAACAACCTATTTGGAATAACATTAATTTACAGGGCTGAGAGAGAGAGAGAGAGAGAGAGAGAGAGAGAGAGAGAGAGAGAGAGAGAGAGAGAGAGAGAGAGAGAGAGAGAGAGACTGGGTAGGGGAGAGGTGGGGAGCTAGATCGAGGGGTAGAGGTAACTAGCAGATAGATGGGGAGGGAAGTGGGGGAGGAAGAAGGGAGGGATGGGTGAAAGGGGGAAAGAGTGGAAGAAGAAGGAACAGGGAAGGATGGAAATAATGATATGTTGACGGAAGGAGGAGGAGGAGCAGGAGGAGGAGGAGGAGGAGGAGGAGGCACGTGAAAAAAGGTGAAGGGGAGGGATGACGTGCAGAAGGAGAGGAGAGGAGAGGAGAGGAGAGGAGAGGGGAAGGGAGGGGAGGGGAGGGGTATAATTGTGGGAGGTGAGGAACAGGGAAGAGGAAGGAGACAAATGGAAGATAGAAATGAGAAGGAAATGAAATGAAGAAGCGAGAGGAAAGGGGAAGAGAAAGAAAGAGGATGTGAGAGGTGAAGAACAGAGGAAAGGGAAGAGGGAAATAGGGGGAGGAGGAGAAGAGGGGAATAAGTGGGGAAGAAAGAGTTAAAGAGGAAGAGAGTAGTGAGAGGGGAGTGGAGAGAAGAGGGAAGGGAGAGAAATGAAGAATGATGAGCAAGGGAATGAGGAGGGGATGGGAGAATTATGGGGAGTGAGGGACAGGGAAGGGGATGGGGGAAGGGCAGGGGGAGAAAAGATGAGTAATAAACTGTGGAGGCAAGAAAGTGAAGGGGAGGGGAGGGGAGGGGAGGGATGCAAAGAAGGAGAGATGAAGGAATGAGGGGTTAGAAAGGGGATGGGAAAGAAACAGGAAAAGGAGAAGAAACAGGATAGGGGGAAGAAACGAAGACAGAAAAAAAGGCGGAAGAAAAAAAAGTGGAGGAGAAAAATACGTGGATGAGGAAGAAACTGAGAAGGGGGAAGAAACACGGAAGAGAAGAGCGCGGAAGGGAGAAGGGACGGGGAAGGGAGAGGGAATGGGAAAGGAGTTAACTGGGAAGGAGGAGAAACGAGGTAAGGGGAGGGGGTAAGTGCTGAGGGAGGGGGGTGAAGAATGACATGCTAGGGTGACTCACGTTAGATCGATCCTCCCCCTCCCCCGCCTCCTCCCTAGTTCCAGCTGGCTCGGGTACCACAACAATCACCTCCACCCTTCCCTACCATCCCCCACCCTCCACCCTCCACCTCTGCCCTACACCTCCCTCCCTCCTCTTCTCCCCTTCCTTCTCTTCCTGCCCCTACCATTCCCCCTCCTACCTCCATCTCCCTTCTCACCTCTCTCTCCCACTTCTTTCTGCCAACCTTCCTCCACCGCCCCAATCCGTTGACGTACTAGTGTGTGTGTGTGTGTGTGTGTGTAGGTATGGCTGTGATGGGAGGTGAGAGGGGGGGGGTCGTGTTTACCTGTGCTCATCCTTACCCACCCAGCCTCGTCATTACACATCGATCCAGGCCTCGTCTTGCCCCGCCCCGACCTACCCCCACCCTCTACTCTACATTTCTTCCTTCCTCCTCCTTTCCCTCCTAAACTGTAGCATATTACATCTTGACTTATCCAACCTTACCTCCGTCCTTCCCTCTATTCTAGCATATTACACTGTGACATCCTACTCTCCCTTCACCTTTCCCTCCCTCATGACTCCTCTATTCCACCATAGTACACCTTGACTTATCCAACTCTCCCTCCGTCCTTCTCTCATTCCGACCTCCCTCTCATCCTTTCTCCTGTCTCCTCTTATTACACCTTGGTCAGCCTACCCACGCCTGCGCAACGCTATGGAGGAATTATGACGTTCTTCAGTGGCTACATAACGATATCGGGGTTAACGCATAAACCTTGGGAAACAACTCACATAATTTACTCAGGCTAATGACAGACAAAGTCATTTGCCCCTGGGAACCCTCCTGAGTTTTATGGATTAAAAAACAACCTAATGTAGGCAGGTACTGGTAATTACACCTCCATATTTTACATGATTGTATTCCTGTGAAAAGTTGGAAAATGGAAACGTTAACAGTTACAACCTAATTTAAAATACCCTTTTGTGTCTAAGAGGGCCCGAGGCTAGGTTACAGAATCCAGATCATATAACACCCTAACAATTACCTTCTATGGACACTTGCTTATCGTAAAAATTGCCTATCAACTACGCTACTAGAGTTTCTTGGCCTGTTAACATACGCAGGTGTTTACTAATCTGATATATGCTCCTTGCCTATGACTGAGATTGCATGACTCACTGATAAAAACAGCTGATAAAATGCCCAGTATCTAAACTACGTCTTGCCGAGTACCTACAGAGATAACATGTCACCTTTTTACGCACAAAAATGAAGCCATGGCTGAGAACTTTGAAAACTTGCCCCGTCCAAAAAAGACTTACCGTGACAACATAATGCCAAAAATCGAGATCCACTGACTTCACCAAGCTTGGACACTTTGCGTTGCTGGATGTCACAGGCAATAAAGACAAGGTGACGATGAGAAAGACAGTCAAAAGCTAGCCTACCAGTAACTGAAGAGTAGAGAAAGACTCTTGCAACTTATCACGCGACTGGGATAAATTTGTAAGAACCTTCTGTAATACGGACAGTCTGCGTAAGTGACAGGAAAATGGACATATAAGCTAATAATGGAAATATATGTGTAAGGAAAAGGCACTACAATGTCTGCTCAGCTAACAACAACACGGTCAATGTGGCTTTCCTGCCCAAATCTGCTTACCAGTCGCGAGGAGAGTGGTTAGCAGGAGGGTGGGGAGGGCGAGGCGGGGGGCGGCGCACCACATCCCCCTGACACAACCCCTCCTCCCTCCGTGGGCTCCCGCAAGACGTTCCCTCAGTTTCACCTCTTGGGGTCCTTATCGCAACTGAGGGCCCCTTCGTCGCACCAAAGGGCCCTCCGCCACACCTCTATGGCCCTCTGTCGTACCTCTGGGCTCTGTGCTGGAAGACAGGGTTCCTTGCCACGCTTTAGGGCTACTGTGGCACCTCAGGGCTCTTGTCGCACCTCTGTCGCAGCTCAGGGCCTCCGTGGCAGATGTAAGGCCCCTTCTCGACTCCTTACGGCCCTCTTGCTCTCACGGCCGCAGCTGCCTCGCCACCTGCGGCCAAGACAAACAGGTTAACTAGGCACACAAATACCTCAAAAACAAACATACACTTAGGCCACACACACACACACACACACACACACACACACACACACACATACTCACATCCAGGGAGGAAAACATTAAGAAGTGCTGAGAAAGTCGCTGATAAAATAAACCAACAGTACGCATGCAAAACACTCCAAACACAAACACAGATAGGAATATTACACACACACACACACACACGAGAGAGAGAGAGAGAGAGAGAGAGAGAGAGAGAGAGAGAGAGAGAGAGAGAGAGAGAAATTAAGAAGTGCTGAGTGACACATGAGGTCCGTCTGCCAGGTGTCTTAAACCCACACCTCCACCTCCCTTCCACTTATCCTCTTCCACGTCTTCTCTTTTAAACACATCCCCGTCCTCTTCCACTTAACGATCTTCCACTTCCCTTTTAAATACATCCTCTTCCTCTTCCCTACAATTTCTTTAAACACATCGTCTCCTCTTTCCCTCTACTTATTCCTTTCTTCTTCTTCCCTTCCTCATCTTCCTCTTTTCTTATTTTTCTGAACCTGAAGGGTAAGATACAACCTTTCTTTACCCCTTGACTACATAAAGTGTTCCCAAGGTTGAAAAATAATCGTCTAGTGATAGGGATTTAAAAATGACGTCATGGCAGGTGATTTCTCGTGTGTTGCGGGGACGGTGGTCAACGTTACCAATGTCTATCCTACTTCATACACTCATTTCCGATTCCCACTGCCACACCCACGCCCACACCAGCAGACTGAGCCGTCCCCGCAACACAAAGACACCGCCAGATGAGTTTCTCGTGGAGCGCTGTTTATGGGATATCCTGTATTAATTTTGTTCTCTCTTGGTGATTTATTGAGCTTACAAAAAACCTCACGTACTGAAGAGGGTTTAATGAAGGCTGTATCTAGCCTCCCCAGTTCGAAAAGTCTCTCCCAAGGTGAAGAAAACTGTCTTAAATGGTAAGAGCCCAACAAAGGAAGCCGACACCGTGCACGGGATATTAAGGGCGAAAAATAACTCGGGGTGAACACGCACCAGAGAGCCATTATTCATCCCTCGGACAATGAAGGAAATATATGCAGGCAAAAAATAAAGATAAATGCGATAAATAACGACGAGATGTGAGAGGTACCTGAGAGCACCCTACCCCCCCTTCTCCCCTAACAGACACACACACACACACACACACACACACACACACACACACACGGTCTCCGGTTGCTGCATCACTGAAATATTAAATCATTGCTCAGTGTCCTCCACCGCTGTGCGTTCCCTAAACCAATCAGTTACAGCGTTCCTCGTCCTTGTACAGTCAAAACAAAGTCTCCCATTGTATTTCTTTCTGTTTTCTTTTCTTTTTTACTTTCCCCATTCACTGTTGGTCATTATTTCGACGCTGCGAGAGGCCTGGTGTCCTTCTCTGCTCACATCGGATAATCTCTGATATGATGCGTTGGAAAGGAAAGTGACACATGAGTCTCACATGACCCAAGTGCGAGGCAGGCAGTGAATTTGCAGGCTGTACGTACTCCTTAACCAAACTCAGCCTCGTCCCCCCCCCCCAACCTCTTCCTGCCCTATCTTTCCCATTCCCACCCTCGTTCCGCCAATCCCAGCCCCTTTTCGCCCATTCCCAGCCCCGCTCCCCTATTCCCAGCCCCTTTTCGCCTATTCCCAGCCCCGTTTATCCCCTTTTTCAGTCCAGACCCGTTCCTGCCTATTACCAGCCCCGTTCCTCCATTCCCAGCCCCGGTCCTCCATTCCCAGCCCCGGTCCTCCATTCCCAGCCCCGTTACTTCCATCCCCAGCCCCGCTCCCCCATTCCCACCCTGTTCCACCGATTCCCAGCACTGTTTTTCCCGGTCCCAGTTTCTCCCTTCTCTGCTTGTTGTTCATCAGTGTCTCTCCCTAAATCCCATTCTCGCCTCACGCCATTCCAGACACGTTCCAGTCCAATTCCAACTCAATCCCTCCTGTTACAGTCTCTCCTCGCCCTGCCCAAGTCAACATCAACCCAGTTCTTTCCACATTCCAACCTATTCACAGTCACATATCCAGTAAATTCCCAGACACATTCCAATAACTTCTAGCCTCATTCCAGTTCTCAGTCACACTCCAACCCATTCGTGGTAATTCCCGGACATAATCCAACTCATTCCACTTAATTCCCAACCATATCTCAGCCATTCCACTTCATTCCCAAACATAATCCACCCCATTCCAGTTGACTCATGAAAGCAATCCAGCCCATTATAGTTCATTCCCAACCCTAATCCAGCCCATTCCGGTTAATTCCCATCCACATTCTAGTTCAATCTCAGTCACGTTCCAGCCTTGTCTAACAACCTGGAAATTACCGTCGTATCAGCTTAAAAACAGTGGTAATTATGAAAACTGAAATCGTGCTTGAAGAAAAACTGATTAAGCAATGAATAAAAAAATAAATAAATAACCCCAGCTATGAACTTCATGAATTCCAGGACAACCAATCATGTCTCATTAATCTCCCCCCTTTTTTAACATTAATAATATGTATGATAAGTTTGATCTGTCACTGTAACCATTCTAAATTTCTGGGAAGCATTTGATAAACTTCCTCACGAACTTTCTTGATAGATTTAACGTCCATGGTTTAAGAGGCAATGTGTTAAGGTGTACAGATGGACTAACAGACTAACGGAACATTAATTAAGAACTGTAATTAGTGGCAATGAATCACACCAAATGTATGCCACATGTGTTCTGCCACAAATTTAGGTTTTAGGTCCCGCTGTAATTTAAATGACTGATCCTGCCGAGGGTTTGTATTTTAAACCATCCAAAATATCTACTGATACAAAAAGTGGCAACAGAATGGATTACCATTGAACAAAGACAGATACTTTTGAGAACTATTAAACTGTTCAGCAGGACGCATGAATTTTAATACTGATAAATGCTACTCCTAAATATTCAGAGCAAAAAAGAAAAAGTTGATTAGCTACACTTTTATTTATACCAAACAAAAGAATATAAATCAAGAAAACTATTTTCGCATAATAATAGCAAAATATTTAAAACCACATCAACCATGCACAGAGGCATTTAAAAAGCTAATAAATTACTTGGATTGGCAGTGCATTCACATTCAAATCGGAGGATAGCAACCTCGCCTTGTACACAATTAGTGCACCCACGCTCAAATCTCAGTTCTACCCTATCCCTTCCAGTTCCGCCCAAACACCTAAATCACAGACCTCCCCCTCCCCCTCTCTCTATCTACCTGCCCCGCCCATACGCCCAAATCGCGTTCTACTACATCCTACAGTACTGTCCACGCCCACATCTCTCTCTCTCTCTCTCTACCAACCCCGCCCATATGCCCAAAGCCTCGTCCGAGCATACCTGGGATACCGAGACGTCCCTGACCAGTTCCGTATAAATTTTCGCGAGGGCCCCAGACGGTTCCCGCCCCGCCCCGCCCCTCCTTCACACTGCCCACCCAACCACGCCCAAATCCCGCCATCCACGCCTTAATCCTGCCCAACTACGCCCAAATGCACGTAATTTTAGGCATCCACAGAGTGCAGTAAATTTACCCGTAAGTCCCCATACAGTGCACGGAACTTACCCCGACGTTCTCTCCACCAGCCGGACGGTGCATATAATTTTCCCCAGACGACCCCAGACCGTGCACGTATCCCGACTGAGGCAGCCCCGGAAATGAGTGCAGGGAAAGATGTGTGGCAGAACATATGCACGACAGATGCTACACCCCTCCCCATCACCTCCCCCCGTTACCTCTCCTCCCCCACTTCACTGATTTCTCCCCCTTTCACACTTATATGATATATTCCCTTGTCACACATTCCTTCTCTCACGCTTCTTTGCCTTACAGTACATATTTTCTTGTCACACTTGTCGATCACACTTCTTTGCTATAAATTTCTTCTATTTACGGGCCATTCCTTCTCAGGCATACTTCTTTGCCACAAGCTTCTTCTCTGTCACACTTCGGATCACACTACGTTACCGTATATTTATTAAATTTTCGTGGCGTACATTCCATCTCTGCTATATGTTTCTTGTTACACTTCTACATCACACTTCTTGGCGATACATACCAACTCTGTCACAGTTTTACATCACACTTCTCGGTGACACATACCTTCTCTATCACACTTCTGCATCACACTTCTTGGCGATACATACCTTCTGTCACACTTCTTAGCGATACATACCTTCTCTGTCACATTTCTGCATCACCCTTCTTAGCAATACATACCTTCTCTGTCACACTTCTGCATCACCCTTCTTAACGATACATGCCTTCTCTGTCACACTTCTACATCACACTTCTTGGCGGTACATACCTTCTCTGTCACACTTCTACATCACACTTCTTAGCGATACATAAACTCTCAGTCACAAATATAATATGGTATATGGTACTTCCCCGTTAAATCTCCCCCTCTCTTACCATACTCCTCTCCCTTCCTTACCCTGTCCTCCCATACCCCTCTCTCACTCCCTTCCCACCCTCCTCTACAGTACATTCCTTAAACCCATTCACCTTGAGGACGTCTTGCCTGGTTTTATATCTGCGACCTCCAGACGATTTTATTCAGCTCAGGGGAGATGAGACAGAGACAAGGAGAGATGGAGAGAGACAGGGACAAGATCAGATAGGCTAATGACAGGGACAACGTGAGATGGGCTATAATGAGGGAGACAGGGATGGTGTTGTACAGTAAGAGACAGAGACAAGGGAAATGGACACGCAGAGGTGAGAGAGAGAGAGAGAGAGAGAGAGAGAGAGAGGAGGGGGGGGAAGGGGGGAATACAGACAACTAGGGTGGGCCAGAGGGGTCAGAGGTGGCCCAGTAGATGGTATCAGGGCCCCTAGGTGGTCCACAGTTCAGCCCACCACCAGGCAGGCAGGAGATAGGCACGGCAGGCAGGCAGAATCATAGACGGAAGAAAGGTAGGGGTGAGGTGCGAGGGAGGTAGGGGATAGGCAGGAAGGCAGGCAGAGATATAGACAGAAGGGAGGTAGGGGTAAGGCAGAAGGAAAATAGGGGATAGGCAGGAAGGTAGGCAGGGAAATAGGCAGAAGGGAGGTGAGGGATAGGCAAGGCAGGGAGCAGAAGAACATGCTGGGAAGTGGATGAAGCAGGCGGGGTTAACTGGAAGAAAAGGAAGGCAGGGAGGGAGGAAGAGAGTAGCAAGGAAGAAGAGAGGTGATAGGAACGGACTTAGGCAGTGGAAGTAAGACAAAGCTAGAGGCAGGACATGTAGGCAGGAATGTAGGCGGGGGAGGGAGGCGCTAGAGGTAGGCAGAGGAGATAAGGAGGGGATAGGCAGGAAATAAGAGACAAGAGGTAGGCAAGCTGATAAGGAAGGTAGGCAGGGATGAAGGGTAGGCAGGAAGGCGGGTAAGGAAGGTAGGTTAGGAGGTAAGGAGCATGAGGATGGGAAGGGAGGCAGTGGCTGATGCAGGGGATTAGGCAGGAAAGTAAACAGGTCAATAAGGGAACGGGATGAAACGCATGTAGGCAGGAAGGTAGGGGTGCGGCAGGGAGGCAGGGGAGAGGGAGGAAGGTAGGGGTTAGGAAGGGAGGTAGGGGTGTGGAAGAGAGGTGGGGGTGCGGCTGGGAGGCAGGGGTGAGGCAGGAAGGTAGAGGTCAGGAAGGAAGGCAAGGATGAGGAAGGGAGGTAGAGGTGTGGAAGGGAGGTAGGGGTGCGGCAGGGAGGCAGGGGTGAGGCAGGACGTTAGGGGTGAGGAAGGGAGGTAAGGATGTGGCAAAGGGGCAGGAGAGATGAATAGCCAACAGGAAATAAAAAGAAGAATGAAAGAGGTAAAAATATAAGGAGGGAGGAGTAGAGGGGGAAGAGAGCAGAAGAAGGAAGTAGAGGAGGAGAAAAGAAAGGAGAGATGAGGGAAGATGGGGAGAAATACAAAGAGATGGATGGAAGTGTAGGCTATGGGACGAGGAAGGGAAGATACTATGAGGAAGAAAATAGAGTAGATGGAAGGAGAGGGAATAAATGAACGGGAGAGAGAGAGAGAGAGAGAGAGAGAGAGAGAGAGAGATTAAAGGGTCTGGAGTGGCTCTCTGCAATTAAGTACACATACATACATACATACAAAAGTATGATAATAATAATAATATAAAAATAATAATAATAATAATAATAATAATAATAATAATAATAATAATAATACGTACATTCATAACCTACTTCCGGCTGTAGGTAAAAACATATATACATACATATATAGATAAACAAACATGCATAAGTGTATTGGTGCTCATGCACATAAAAATACAGGAACATCTACATATATATAAATATATGCGCACGAGCACACACACACACACACACACACACACAAGGAAGTCTGGTACAGACATGGGGACGAAGACACAAATATACATGCACATAAAAACGCACACGTTCAGCCAGACAAGCTCGCTCGCTCGCTCACACACACACACACACACACACACACACACACACACACACACACACAAGACATCTGGCCTGAGTCAAACCAGGACCCACAAAAACTAACCAGACACTCACACCTCTGCCGGGCCGTGTGTGTGTGTGTGTGTGTGTGTGTGTGTGTGTGTGTGTGTGTGTGTGTGTGTGTGTGTGTGTGTGTGTGTATAAATATGCGAGTGTGAATGTTCCCGAGTGTGTAACTAAAAGTGCGCTGTGTGCGTGTCTGGTTTTGCGTGTGCGTGTCTGAATATGCGTCTAAGAGGTGCGTGTGTGTGCCTGTGTTAGACAGGACGAGAATAGACGTAGTCTTCCTTTGCCTCACACCCCACACACTGTCTCCCTCAACACATCATACTACACCACACCACACTAAACTATGCTACATACACTACACTACACCACACTACACTAGTGGTGGCGACCATCATCCACTCACTTGATGCAGTGCTGCTTACTTTTTCGTCACCATTATCATTTTTTTTGTGTCTACCTTCCTCTCTTCCTTTTTCTTCAATCCTTCCTGTCACTTTTTAGTAATGTTTTATCCACCTCAGGCGGCTCTACACAAAGTGACAAGCCTAACAGTTTCATTTAACCCAAGAAATCATTTGCACCGCTGGGTGGCGACCATATAACCAAATAACGGGGTGATGTGAAGTCTACTATGGTATCCCTGTTAGCCGCATGGAAACGCAATGGCGGCGACCATCCGGGAACCAATACTCCACACTCTTCCCCACGCCTCGCTGTGGCGAGGCGCTGTCTATCGCAAGGGAATATTGGTTCAATGTATGGGACGGCCATGCAGGAGCCTATGCTTGCCTGAGGTTGATGTGTTTGTTTGGTCAGACAGACCGAGGTTACTCAACAACAACAGCAACAACTACAACACTACACCAGTCTACACTCAAAAGCTGGACACTGACATCATCAGCCATACAATTAACAAAGCAGGCCTAACTCACTCAGGTGAATAATACCAGCTGGTGTTGGCTGAATTATCCTGCTCATCAAAGGATTAATGGTGACTGTACTGCATTGACACGCTCGGCCTTGTATAATTCACTCTCACCGGACTACAATAATCGAGCGCTAATTGGAAGAGAGGACGATCTATTTTCTATCGTCAAATCTGTTTGCAGGAAGAACAAGACAGAGAGGAAGATTATTCAGTTTCTGCCATAGGTATGATTCGTTTTGAGGAAGAGCAATATAAAGAGGGAAACGATCATTCTTTGTCATATGGAAAATTCTTTTTTTTTTGCAAGTAGAATAAGAGGACGATGATCAACTCTCTCTCTCTCTTTCTATCAAGATGTGTTTCTGGAGCAAAATAACGTGAGAAATGCTGAGCTCCTTCTTTGTCCTTCTAGAGAACGTCGCATCTTATAGGGGAAAGGGAGGGAGTTAAGGGACCTTTGTATAACCAGGCAGTGGAGTGGCACGACTATATCAGTGCCACCACACGAAGGAGTCCCCCTCCAGCACCCCTTGTACCTTAACTCGGGCCAGATTTTTGACCTTTTGGTGTTCATTTCACGTGGCTCAATGGCAGAAGGCAGAAAACGCTTAAGCTCGACATCGTTTCCATAGCACTTACTCGTGACTAGCACTGTACTCTAGCGTCAATTTCTTGTTACAACTGGGTATTCAAGATAGAGAGATGGCAATTTTAGGCTGAGAGAGAGAGAATATGTGAGTGAGTGAGTGAGGTGGGTGTGTGTGATGCTATTAACAGCCAACAGTGACGTACGAAGCAAGTGTCAGGTGATGGCAGGGATACGTCGGGAGGGGGGAGGGGAGGGGGGAGGGGAGGGGAGAGAAATGAAGGGAAGGGGCAGGGAAGGGAGAGGAAGGAATGATGTGAATGAAAGAGGTGAGAGAAGGGAGAGGAGGGGAGATGACGGAAGCAGAGGGGAGGGGGAGGGGAGGGGAATGCAAGAAATGATGGGATGGGAAGGACGAGATGAGGGAGAGGAAATAGGGAATGAGAAAAGGAAGGGCAGGTCAACTAAGAGCAGGGAAAGGATGTGAGGAGAAGGAAAGGAAACGAGACAAGAAATTAGCAAAATGCAAGAAGATAAGATTAAAAACGAAAACAAGCAAGACACTCACACACACACACACACACACACACACACACACACACACACACACACACACACACACAACATCTGTTTCAATCACCTACTCACAGTTGCACTGCGCCACCTTCCACACCTTCATTCATGCTTTTCCTTCATTCATACGTTTATTCATTAGTTCTCATACTATTTCTTCAGGCCCCAGAGTTTTTAATCATCTACCTATCTGTGAATCTATTTAACTATCTCCTGTTCTCTTTTAATTATCTATTTATATACCTATCTACCTTCCAATGTCTAGATCCATGTACAGGTTTTATATTCATACATCAATCAACATCTACCTATCTGTGTTTTTCCCTGTTCCCCCCATCTTTAAATATCCGTCTACTAATACATCCATACCCGGTATCCAATTACAGTGCTTTTGTATCTGTCTATGTATTTACCTACTGGCTGTGCGTATGTGCCATTATTATTCTGTAACATTTTTTTGTGACTTTCAATCTACCTGTAATCCTGTACACTAACATTTACAGTCTGCTTAAGAATTATACTCCAGCTTACCATACTAAAATATCAAAAATTGATAATAAATGAAAAAATATCAGGAAATTACAGAACACCATACACCACCATTACCTCAAAATCCCGCGGGGGAAATCTGACCAGTTCACCGTAATTCCTAAAACACCACCAGAATTTAACATACATAACGAGGCTAATGTGCGCCCTTGTCCAAAGTTAATATATGCTACACGCCCTACTAATATATGGAAGAAAATTGGGGTAGAAAATTAGGGGGAAAAAAGACGAGGGAGTTGTTTTAATGCGGGAGATGCTCGGGCGGCCATATTAGTTGAGAATTTTTTTTTTTAACTTACATTTGCCTACGCTGTATCTCATTACTGTGATTTTTTTTATGTATCTACTGTTTTCTAAGTGACATTTATATATTTTCTTCTTCGTATGTCTGATATAGTTTAAGTGGCAGGTATGCAAGACTGGATTTTGGCTTAAGTTAAATAAATTACAGCTTAGGGACTCACAGTCTTAAGGGATCTCTCAATACATGATTTTCAAAAATTTGTTACAGTTTTATTACAATTTCTATTTTAGTAACGATTTTACCTAATTAACCCACTCCACACGGATGTGCTATTCGTCTTGGCAGCATTCCTGTCAAGTTCTGTTGGTACACAGGTTTATTCTCTGTTAACAATTGCCATATAGAGCCTCTACTACAGCTTCCCATAGCGTAGGGCCTCACCACGCCTAAATCCGGCCCTGTAGGTGTGATAATCAAGAGGAAATGTTGACTGTGTGGGAAATGCGAAAGATGGAACGACTCTACAAAACCCAGTGGCTCCATGGCTACTTCATAATGACGTAAACAATGGATATGCAGTACATGTATGGAGGTAAATCAACGGATGCGTGTGGCAGTAAAGTATGGGGATGGGCTCTTTTCTTGTCAGTCACGTTTTTATCATTTTATGTGTTTGTGATTGTCCTCGACTCACAAAATACTGCCACTGCATGGCAGGTTACGCACAGACACTTGTTCCTTCCCCTGAAATTCACTTCAACTGTCTCCCTATGTCCCTCTTTCTTCCGACACGGCGACAAGTACATAATGCTGGTGTTTACCCTGTCAGTCACTCATGTACGGATGACTAAAGAAAATATGAAAAAAAAAGAAAAGAAAATGGTGAGAAGGCCAGGGAGAAAAAAGAAAACACAACAAAAGGGGATACGTAGAAAGAGAAAATGCAGACAAAAATACTTTGGCGGCAAAACTGACGACTGAGAAAAAAAGAAAAACGGAGACAATGCGTGTGGAAAGAAACGGAAGGAGACGCCACAGGGGAAGACGGCGAAATAATAATAATAATAATAATAATAATAATAATAATAATAATAATAAAGAAACGTGGGGGAGGATCAATGGTAGGATAAAAAAAAAAAGGCGACAGAAATGAACAAGAGGGGGGGAAATCGGGAACAAACAAACGGGGAATATTATGTGATGTGACAAATTATCCACAAA